>NC_142027.1:96609904-96922737 GCF_982192425.1 Myodes glareolus | reverse complement strand
AACCCCTGTGGAGATTCAGCTCATGAGGAACGCCAGGAGGACCACAACACCGTGGAAGCAAGAATGGTCGAGGGACTGAAAACCCAGGAGACTTAGGACTTTTGTGAAGGATGGGACTATGACTGGTAGCAGGTGTCACAGTGGTGCCACCGTCTCTGCCTTGCTGTCCCAACCTGTGTCTCGCTGTGTCTCCAGATCCTCCAACCAGACTCCATGGTGAGATGTGAGCACCTCTACTCAACGCCTAAGGAATTAGAGACTGGGGGTCTTTACCATACCCTATTCTGGCTACCTTCTGCTCACACATCAAGTTCAGCTTCTTAACAGGACTCAGAGCGTCCAGGAGATCTTGGGTTGTGCTTTTCGTGACCAAGCCCTAGTCTATGCTCCAGCCACAATGAGCAGCAGGTTTCCCTGGAGATACCTCACCCCCTCACACTGCCTGGGCCTCTGCCCATGAAGCGCCCTCGGCCCTGGCATCCTGTTGTGGCCACAGTAACCCAGATCACCAATTCCTTTAAGATTTAGTCCATACATTTCCCTAAGTCTCCCCACTGCAGCCTCTGCCTCATGGGCACTGTAGAACCGGCTGCCTTGGCTGGACCAGAACTGCAACTTGAGGTACAGGGAACTGGAGTTCTGCCAACTGAGCACAGGGCCTGACCTAGATGGGGGGCAGGGATGCTGAAGAAAGGTTTGCAGAGGGATATGACACTCTATTGAGCACGTTCTTGGAGGGCCAGGTCACTAATCTTCCAAGAAGAGCTGGCAGAAACTCTGGTTATCCTCGGGAAACTGGTCGTCAGACCTGGTGAGCTACTTCCCAGTCATGGGAGGCTCACTGGAAGAGCCAGAAGCCTCAGACAAGGAAGGAGGAAAAACCTTGTGCTTTCTAAAAAGTGGATGTGTAGGTTTAGTGAAGTTTTGGAGCTACATGTTAAACCTGGAGTCAACATCCTCTACACATTGGGAGGTGGGGTATTGTCTGGGCTCCCCAAGGGACAGTCATCCTTGGTGCACACCTCCTTTGTGGATAGGGCTCAACTGTGGGCATGTGACATCCCCTGAAACTATAATGTGACCAAATACCAGAGCCTGGAGTCCAATGAGCAAAGGCTGGACTTGAATGTGGGCTTGAATGGACGGGGTCATGACTTTCACACAAAAGCTATGGTTGGTGAGAGCTAGTATGTTCTTTGAAAGATTGTCTGGAATATTTCCAAATGGAAAAGATGAGATTGGGGGTGGTGGTGCCTGCATTTCTATGTGAGAAACAGATAAGAATGAGGCAAAAGGCTCACACGTGGGCCGAAAAACACCCAGAAATCATAGATTACCTGAAAGCGAAAGCAGAAGAGAGCTAGCTCATTCCCCAGAGGAAGGTTACTCAGGATACATCACTCAAAGCTGACAAACAGAAGTGCTCTCCCCGCTTGCCTCCTGCTGTTAGTGTCCACTTGAGTGTGTGCCTGGCTGAAACCCAGAGGCAGGACCAGCATGGGAAAGAGAGGTCTGCTGCTGTAACCCACACTTGGGGTGCCTTTGAGCAAGTGACTGAAACTTGTGTGCCCCAATCACCTGATGGGAGTTATAGTATTTCTGGTAGACAACAGATGGTAAAGACTTGGTGAAATGATTTCTAGATTTAGTCCATTGCCTGGCATAGATAAACCAAGCTCAGACTGAGCCTTGAACCTTGTGTGGAGGAGAAAGGGGTCGGTGCTGGTGAGAGAAGCAGGGGCGCGTTAGAGGCTCTGGACAGACTTACCTCTGGGCATCTGCCCTGGACTTGAGCTGGTGTCACGAGGAAATTGGTCACCAGGAAGAACACATTCTCTCCCTAGAAGGCAAGACTGGAGGTTGGCTTGAGTTGAACTCCACCAGTTGAGGGGCCAGAAGCTGACAGCCTGTTTTGTTTGCTTTTTGTTGCTCTCAGTGCTGGGAATGGAACCCAGTATCTCAGGCCTGCTAGGCCAGTGCTTTCCCAATGAGGTATAGCTCAGCCTGGTAGCCTGGATTCTGCAGGACTATTTCTTGGCCCCATCTAGTTACCAGCTTTGTGCTACAGTGATGACCAGCAAGGCAGGCAAAGCTGGCTGGGTTTACGGCCTTTCCTGAGCCCAAGGAAGCGTCATGCCTCTATTCATATCTTCCCTCTGAGCTTCATTTCAAACTCTCATGCACTCATCCAAAATTTTTCCAAGAACCTCCTGAACCTAGGCCCTAAAGATCGAAAGTGGAGCTGATCCCTGGTGCAACAGTCCGGCAAGGGAGTGCATTGCAGAAAGTTAGCGCCACCTACAGCCAAAAAATGGTAAGACTCTGTTGCTACCTTTGCGTCACCCATGCTCCGTATTACTGCCTCTCTTAATATGCCTATAGGTGACAGCAATCACTCATTGGTTCACGGAACTAATTTGGAATGAAACTGGCCCGTGGTGGTGCGCTAGGCGAGGCATACAGACATTTGTTTATGTCTCCTCTGGAGATGTCACACAGCAGCTGACAATCGGAGCCAGGTTAGCTGGGTGGAGGGAAAAGGGAAGAAGAGTGTGGGTTTGTGTGTGTGTGTGTGTGTGTGTGTGTGTGTGTGTGTGTGTGTGTGTGAGAGAGAGAGAGAGAGAGAGAGAGAGAGAGAGAGAGAGAGGAGCCAGATTACATCCTGACAGGCAAAAACAGAAAAAGCCATGCATCATTCACAAGATGGCAAACGCCCAGCTTCTTCCTCCCCACACCTATCCAAGACAAAGGCCTGGCAAGCTTATTTCTTTTCTGCCATTCTGGATGAATGGTCTAGACCAGTCCAGTATGTTTAAGGCTGGTCATCTTGTTTGAATCTATGGGCCTATCAGCTTCCTCTGTTGGGGGAAGTCCTTCAGCCAATGGCCTTTGAGATGCTGGACCACTTTGGGTGTGACCTTGTGCACTATAAAAACAGATATAGAAATGTGCATTCTCTCTCTCTCTCTCTCTCTCTCTCTCTCTCTCTCTCTCTCTCGGCTGCTGGATTTGGTTCCTGTTCCCTGCTCGTGCAGAGGACTGTTGGTCTGTGAGTCTACCCCCAAATAAATAACCCTTTATTATACTCCATTCTGAGCTCGTGTGGGACTGTTATTGTAATCGCCAACATTCCTCCTGTAAACTGATCATCCTGACTTCAGGAACAGGCACCCATCCTACACCACCACAAATACTGAAGGCCAGCAGCCCTCTCCTGGGAAGCCGGGGCGGTGGGGGGAGCACGTTCACTTTTAATAAGATTTATTTGACTGCAACTTATTTCCTGCCCTTAAGCCTTTTGTTGAGTAGTTTTATTTAATTACTTAATGTGTATGAAAGTATGTGTGCTGTTTGTGTGCCTGATGCCCTCAGAGACCAGAAGAGGGCACTGGAACTCCTCTGGGGCAACAGAGAGTCGTGGGCCTCATGTGAGTCCTGGCAACAGAAAGAACCCATATCTCTGTGAGAGCAGCCAGTGCTCTTAAGAGCTGAGCCACCTCTCCAGCCCCTTGCCTTTTAATTCTTTCATCAATGGAAAAAAATAAAATAAACCTGACCCACGAGCCCTAAATGGTAACAAGGAAACTTCAGAAAGTTCAAACCCTGAACTTCTGTGCCCCTACCTTTCACCTCCAAGCAAAAATTTTGTGCCCAAGATACTTCAATCCTTTTCAGGTGTATGTTTGTGTGGGTGGTGGATGGATGGTGAGGTTTTTTTTTTTTCTTGATGGTACTAGGGACTGAACCCAGGAAGTTATGTCCACCAGGCAAGTTCTCTACTACTCTGTCTCTAACCTTCCTTTAAAAGAAAGTTCTACAGGGAAGCTATGCATTTACTCGGATTGACTCAGCACTCTCCTGAGAGGCCCTTCCCCTTTCCCAAGCCCTTCAGCCACCTGCTGGCACACGGGCATCCTATGTATCTCCTGCACTGAACCTACCTGTGATGGTTTCACGAAGTCAGCCACATCCCACAGCCGGTTCTCGAGTTCCTTAATCTGGGCCACGGAAACCCCTTTGAGTTTAGTGATGACAGAAATCTGGGGGTCCAAGTCCCATTCCTGGTAGCCTTTTTTGGCCAAGAGGGCCCACCTGGGGAGAAGGTGATGGACAGTGTCGTGTGATGGGATGAGGAGTGGCTAGGTCTGTAGCACTGGGCTGTCTTGGTATCCTCCAGAGGCTCCTAGACCAGCATGGGGGGACCAGCCCTTCCGTCCAAATGCACCTCTTGCTCTAGACCCCAGAGCAGGTGGAGCCCTCAGATGGAGCTGTCAGCATGACAGCATGTCATCGTGACTTTTCACATGTCAGCGCCTCCCACACACTCAGCAAACCCAGCTCCCTGCTTCAAGACATTTCAGACATCCAGCTAGTGGTCTCTCGGGGAGCCTGAGTGCTCCATTGCTCACAGACACCAAGAATTACTGCCTCCTGTTCCCCTCCCCCAGTGTCTCGGAGCAGGAGTACTGCAGTTGTGCCCAGAGACCAAGATGAAGCTGGGACCAATGTCCCTTATGTAGGCCCATGACTTCTGCTGTTTTCTGAATGAACTAAAATCCCTCCTACTGACCACCTCTCACCACCCCCATGCCCACTCTGCCACCAGCTGGACTTCTGAAAAGTCAGTTCCTAGCTGTCAGCCAGCAAGGCCAGCAGCAGTCTCTGCAACTAACCTGGCCAAGGGCTGCTCTCTTACCCTATCACGTAGGTCACCACTCCCAGCTGCAGCAGCCTCTGAGAGACGCCCACCCGGCAGTTTCTTGTCATCACGTACTTCTCTGTCTTGTAATCCAGAAGCCCCCAGCCCATGAGTGCTGCCACGGCAGCAGAAGCCATGTTCCCAGTTCCTGCTGGCTGCTAGGGCATGAGTCAGCAGGCAGCTTCAGCTGCAACTGAACTGGGAGCAGAACAGCCATGCATGGGATCCAGGCCAATGTTAAAGGGACATCTCCACTCGGCCGGATCTGACTCCTGGCTCAGTCCCAAACCCCAGGTGATCTAGGCCTCCCATCCCCTTCTGAGTCCCTGGGTTGGACCCTATACAGACAGAAAGGAGTAGCCTTGTCCCTGCCCATCCACTCCACTTCTTTACAGGGTGGGCAGTGACCAAGGTGGGGTAACAGAAGCCCAGAGGAGGGGCTCTGAGCTCAAACTTGCATATTCCAAAGTGCAACGGGTCAAGTTGGCACAGCAGCATAGCAAAGACTAGCTGTCGAGAGGAAGCTGAGATCCTCAGTTAGGGACAGCACAGTTGTGGCTTCAGAGAAAAACCTTTATTAGACTCTACAGGGTCCTTAGGTCTTCTGTAGAGCCTCCTCCTGCCCCAAAATACAGACTGGAAAAGTCCGTGAAAAGAACACGGAGGAGGTGACCACCCCCGTGCAACTGGCAGCAGTACGTGCGGTAGCCAGCCGTGAGGAACAGCGTGCCAAGGTCGTGTGGTGCTTCTGCAGCCACAAACAACAAGCGGTTTCCCGGGAGACCGTGGGGTGGGAGGGGAGCATCATTACTGGCCCCAGTGACCACCTGTTGCCCATAAATCAACTTCGATTGGTCAATGAAGTCAGAAGGACCGCCCACATCCCTGGGAAGAGTTCCAGGTAGTGAGCTGTACACTCTCAATCCCTGCGCCCCTGGGAATTGAGCGTAAACATGAAGGGTTCCTACAAGGAGTCGACGAAGAATAAAGAACAAGAGAGAGACGCAGCGGCAACTGCGAGTCAGGCAGAGGCCCTAGAGGCCAAGAATTTCTGCATCGCAGATTCACACTTTGCTCTGAAAACAGAAGGTGCCTAATCCTCCGCGTGGGGTCCTGGTTGAACTACTCCCGCAAGGGTGGTGCGGAACCGCACCCTTCAGTGGGGCCGCTTCCCCCATTATCAGCCGCTGTCAAGTCCCTTGCCTTCTTGGAGCCTCGAGGAGGCCCAATGCTTAGAACTGTCTTGCAAAATAACCTGTAAATGAAACACCCTGACAGTGTGTTCCACCTGGAAGGGTTCAGGGGTGGACGGTCCAACCTATAGGAAAATTTTAATGGATGTATTAAATTTAGAATTATCTTTGAATTATTAAACACCGTAAGGTGTTTGTAGACATGACCTATAGGCTGAAAATGTAGTTCAGTTGGTAGAGTGTTTGCCTACCATGCTTGAAGCCTTGAGTTCGAGGCTCTCCTCAAATAACAAGTTGGAGACCAGCTTTTGGGGGAGGGGCGGGGATAGGGCCAGCATACACCTCAGTGTTAGGCAAGTGCTCCCACTGGTTCTGAATAGCTCTGTAACTTTGTGTACCTTTGAGAAAAAACTTTTCTTTCTTTCTTTTCTTTTTCTTTTTCTTTTTTTTTCCCCATGAGGTCCTCATCTGAACTATGAGTGTGGTAACTGCTGACAGGGCAGGAAAGAGGATGGGGCTGTGCCGATGTAGAGTTCCTCCTTTGTCCCCCTGTTTACTCTTAGGCACCCATGGGCTTGGAGAACAGGTCACGGCTACCCTCTATATGGAGTCTTGCCAGGCCCATAGTGTTGTGCCGGCTTCTCGTCTTCTGCGCCAAGGGAGTGCCTCTGAATTGAGCCTTCGGCACCGCGGCCTGGGGTCCCAGGTATCTGTCGAGGGACGCTGGAACCAGGCTTGACAGGAAGGATGTGGGAGACAGTGGCCATTTGTCCTTGAGTCCATCTCACAAGCTCCCAGCCTTCCTCTGTGCCGTGCATCCCGTCTCCCCTTCCCGTGGCACAGGATGGAGGCTGTGACGGGGTGAGGGCTGGACCTGCAGACGATCCCTGCAGGAGATGGGGCCAACCGCGTCTGGGGTACCTCTCTGCTCTGTTCCAGGGTATCCGGGCTCTGGCTTCCACGCTGACTTCTAATCCCTACATCAAGCGCCTGGACCTTGGGGATAATGGACTCTGTGGGGCTGGGGCAGAGGCTCTGGCCGATGTCCTGTGTAAGAACAGCGTTATCTCTGGTAGGTGCTGAGTTTCTGAGCAGCAGGCAAGCTTGGGGGCTCTGTTTCTTCGGGGAAGTGGCTCCTATTGTAATTTAGAAAAAGATGTCATGCAACAGATCTCAGGTGGAGAGATTTTTTTTTAACTGGGGGAAAGTGAATGGGAAAAGGGGAGAAGAGGTTGGGGGAGATCAGACACTGAGGACAGAGTGGTAGAAGAGAAGAGAGAGGGAGAATAGAGACAGAGACAGACAGAGAGGGAAAGAGAGAGATGGGAGGTGGGCAGGGTTAGTGGTTACAGCTGAGGATGTATACCCCAAGGTCAGACCAATTCAGATACCCAAATACTAACAGCTCCCTCACCAGGACTTTTTACTAGCGGTGTTGCTAAGGGATGAGGAGGCTCCTCACCACAGGGTGAGGCATGCGGGATGAGTTTGACTTCCTGGGAGTTTCCTCATTGGTGTAGCCAATGCTGAATGTTACTCTGCCTGACCCATCCCACGACTATCCCTCTCCTCTCCCCTCGTGGGCACCTCACCCGTGCACATGGTAGACTCCCAGTGCCTGAGTGCAGGATGGAAGAGGCACAGAGAAACGGGGTCTCCGTCTACTGAGAGCTGGAAGGGCAAGGCAGGAGACGGGTGAGGCTGCTTGCAGATGACAGCTCTGCCATTGAAGCAGGAGCTGACCCAGGCAAGCAGCACAACCCTGCTGGGCCTGTTTCCATCTGTAAAATGGTCACAGCAGCGCCACTCAGCTCTCTGAACTGTGGACAACATCAAAAGCAATGACAGAACTGGATCTGGGCGAACATCTGAGCTCACACTGCCAGTGTGTGTTACTCCCTAGAGTAGGACAGCCAGGGCTTCTGCAGAGGTTACGTTGTTTCAAGACGCCAGTTATCAACAGGGTAGCTGACTCTCTACCACAGCATTCTTCACAGACAATCATGGAATGGGGAGACCCAAGGTGACCCAGCCAATAGGTGGCAAAGCCACCACCATGCCATCCCTGGGTAATCAGATGGCAAAGCCCCCTCTCCTCCTCGGGCTTGAGGTTTATGAAATGCAGGGAATGCAGGAGGGTGGCTCCCGGCCACGGTTCCTACTGACCAAGCAGTGGTGCTGCCTTCAGATGTGGACCTGTCCGAGAACCAGATTGGAGCTGCAGGGCTCCGGGCTCTCTGTGCTGCCCTGGCCTTAAACCCCGCTGTGCAGAAGATGCAACTGAGAGGGAATGGGCTGGAGGAAAAGGCCGCCCAGCACCTCGCTTCTCTTCTGCTGCTTCACACGGGCCTGAGATCCCTAGATCTCAGCTATAATCAGCTCAACGACCTGGCAGGTAATACTTGGTCTGGGCAGTCATGGGTCGGTCATGAGGACTCACTGGACACTGGTGGCAGGGAGTGGAATGGAGGGCCATACCCAGCTTCTGCCAGAAATATCCCAGTGCTGGCGTCTCTTCACCATACCTCTCCAACCACACAGAATTCTCAATTCATTCCAGGCATAGCTCACTGCCCACTGCTGTGGGGAATCTATAACAAAACAAAGTTACTGACTTCAAGAAACATACACTAACAAGAGCATTCTTAGTTCATGGCCTTCCAAGAGAAGCAGTGTATGGCCCTCTTAGAAGAGAACGGACCGCCTGCTTTAGAGGGTTGGGTGTTTAAGCTGAAATCTGTATGTGAGGTGGAAAGGAGTCAGCCATGGCAAGATCAAGAAACTGATGAACCGTGAGCATGCAGGCCTATTTCCTAGGTTGGTAGACACCGGTGTAGTTGGACGGGTGATCCAGGGGAGGATGACCAGGCTGTGGTTGGGAAGGAAAGCAGACTATGTGGCCCTCAGGTCACGGCTGAAGGTATGAAGCTTTCATTCCAAGTGTTTTTGTAAAAGGGCTGTGATGTAACTCGATGGTAAGGTGCTCGTCTAGTGTGTGTGAGGTCTTGGGTTCAGTCACCGGTACTGTGGAGGTGGGAGGAACTAAGTGCTGTGAAAGACATGGATAGGCTACTTAAACGACTTGTCTCCCCAGGGCCTTTGCCTGGGCTGGATGCTTTGCCAGGAATGCGAATATCCACCTATGCCACTCATCTCTAAATGTGCCAGTTAGTTATATAAATTGAAGCTAGGTGTAACTACTTGGAAGATCAATTGAGCCCAGAAACTTGGGGGCAGTCCAGCAGCATGGAAGTGTCACCTGGGCCTGGCTTTAGGAGTTTCGATCCCCTGAACTGGCTGAAGCAAATTCTTCTCTTTAAACATTTATTTTTACTTATGTAAACGTGTGTGAGTGTGTGTCACATGTGTGCGGGTACCTGTGAGGCTAGAAGAGCACATCCTGTCCTCTGCAGTAGGGGTTACAGAGGGTTGTGAGCCGCCCAGTGTGGGTGCTGGGAACTGAACTCAGCTTCTCTGGAAAAGCAGCTGGTGCCCTTAGCTGCTCAGGTGCTGGAGCAACACCTGATGCAAATTCTTAGATGCCCATGTGTCTGCATTATAGTGGACATCGTCATTGCCCCAAGACAACTGTCTAATCAGGGGTTCTGGAATTTCTGGACTGTCTTAGAAAATTGAGCGCATTGGCAGTAACCTCAGTCCTGGAGTTTAACTGCTAAAGTCAATTGTCTTTGAAGAAAAGTATTGTGGAAAGTCAGTGGAACTAATGGAGACGCTCATTTCAGACTTTGACAAACTGTAGCTGTGTCTTTGGGACTTGAGAACTTAACTTGCTGTTACTATAACCAATACCTCAGATAACCATCTTCCCAAGGGAAACAATGTATTTGGGCTCATAGTTTTGGAGATTTCAGCCTTTGATGGATTGGGCCTGTGGCTGAGCAAACATTAGAAAAAAAGCCACTTAACTCATGATCCAGAAGCAAAGAGGCCAAAGGAAGAGAGTAGGGTCATACAGTTCCCTCAAGGGACCCCGTGGCCTAAGACTTTTAGATACTGTCATCTGCTGCCATGTGCCAATCTTGGAGACCAAACTTTTTAGAATAGACTTTATTTTATTTCATGTGTATGAGTGTTTGCCTGCATGCTTGCATGTCTGTGTTCTACATGCTGGATGCCCATAGGACAGAAGATAGCGTCAGATCCACAGAACTGCATCAGATTCATGGAACTGGAGTTACAGTCAGCTTTGGGCTGCCATGTGGGTACTGGGAGTCAAATCTGGATCCTCTGCCAGAGCAGTCAGGCTGTCCTCTCTTCAGCCCAGGGACCAAGCCTTTAAAGCAGCGAGGACCTTAGGGGTGGGCTATCATATTAAGTACAGACTCTAACAGACAAGTGGCAAAGAGGCAGTGGATAGGAGGGGATGGGATCTGAAGCCCTGTGAAGGTGTGCAAGGGAGAAGGGGGAAGGGCAGATTCAGTCGGTTTTGTTTCTCCAAGAGAGGACTGCAATTTGTTTCTGAGGGGCAGAGGGGCTTGAATTTCAGTCGTGTATAATCTATGGCAGTGGAGAATCCGCCTACAGGTGTGTGCCTCTCAGGTCGGTGATGAGAACCATCCCTGGACGAGAGACAATGCCCAAACCTTAGTTGTGGCACAGGATTCTTTCCAAGGCGTTAATATGTCTGCTGCTGCATGTTCTAGCCAATCAAGTGGCTGGGAGCACTCAGGCTTGGGACACACACACACACACACACACACACACACACACACACACACACACACCGTGTATTTCCTTGGTTTGATTTAGTTCAGTTTGGTTTGGTTTTTGAGGTCAGGTCTTACCATGCAGCCCAGGGTGGCTTGGAATTCACTACTTTGTCCAGACTGGCTTTGACATAAGGGTCCCCATGCCTCAGCCTCCTCTATGCTGGGATTATAGGGGTGGACCACCATACCTAGCTCCTCTGAGCCCTTCAAACCAACTTTTTTTTGCTCTAGTTGTCAAGATAATGAAAAGAGACCAAATTTGGATCCTTGAGGGATTCCAGTTCAGACACAGAGATCAACCAAGCAGAGTGAATTCAGATGGGGAGGCTGTAAGGGGTCAACAAGGCTAAAATAGCACGGGAAGGTGGGAGGAGAGTAAACATGGGTTCTGAGGGGCCCACCTAGCCTGGAGAGACAGGTGAGGTCTCCTGAGTCTGCACATCCAGCTTTTGAGGCTGAGACACGCTTGGCCAGGTGGATAAGGGGTACCAACATGGAGAATCACAGTGGATTGTGGATGGTGTTGGGGCTGTGGAGAACTGGCAATGGGTCATGCCCATCAGTGCTAACAGAATGTAGAGCTGGCTGCATGGTGTGCCCCTTCCTATTTGACATACTAGGCATTTGTCAGGGCTCCACCCTCTTCCTTTTGTTACCGCTCATTCTTCTTTTCCACCATAGCTACACCAGACTTGGAGAGCTCCGTCTCTGCAGGTGCCCACAGCCAATAGGAATCTTGCTGGAATGTTCAGCCAGCCGCATAGCTCTTACAGCAGCTGATCAGCCATACATACAACAGCACCTGTGTACTCAGCTTAGCATTCGCGGACTCTCAAGAGCCCTCACTTCCTATGTCATTGCACCTGCTTCCTCCTGCCTCTCCACTAGCTTCAGCATCAACCCAGTTTCACTTTGCATCCCTATTGTCCGTCATGCATGCATTCCCTTTTCCATCGTGTGTGTATCCCTGTTGTCTATCATGTGTGCATCCCTGTTGTCCATCATGTGCGCATCCCTGTGTCCATCATGTGTGCATCCCTGTGTCCATCATATATGTATCCCTGTTGTCCATCATATGTGCATTCCTGTTGTCCATCACATGTGCATCCCTGTTGTCCATCATATGTGCATCCCTGTTGTCCATCATGTATGTATCTCTGTTGTCCATCACGTGTGCATCCCTGTTATCCATCACATGTGCATGCATGTAGATTCCTTGATTCTAGGTCACCTGTTCTGTCCTTACTTCCAGACCTCATCAAAACTACCACTGCATCTCTACCCTTTTTGTTTATAGATTAGAACAGTTGGAATCTCATTACTTTAAATTCATGTCTTCCCAATTAGATGTGGCATGGTGGCTCTTGTTTGTATTGTCAACACAATGGAGCTGACAACAAGATAATCTGGAGTTTAAGGCCAGTCTGGATGACAGAGTGAGTTCTAGACCTGTTTGTGTTGGAGGAGAAGACCCTGTTCTGGTGTATACACATGCACACACACATGTTCCTTGCAGGTAGTCCAGGTATACACTGAACTTTGTCACCTTCCTACCAACAGAAGTTCCAGAACATGATGAGCATCAGGTCATTTTTTGAACATAGCATTTTTGTTTGCCATAAAAATCTCTTCGTGCTCCTCAGGAGAGATACTTGGACCTGCCTTAGCAGAAAACACAGGACTCACAGAGCTTAACCTCAGTTGGAATCACCTTCGAGGCCCAGGAGCCATTGCATTTGCCAAGGGCCTGGAGGTATGAGACCCTTGCCCATTCAGTCCTCATAGCCTGCCTCTCCTTTAGGGGAGTTTTCCCCGAGGCAGTTCTTAACGATACAGCTCTTCAATCAACATGGTGCATCTTAGATGACCTGTTTTCCCACCACCAGTAAATGATAATACTCTGCACTGACTCTCGTGCCATTTCCTGAAGGGTCTGTAGGGGTCTGTAGCTAATGCCAGCTGCCCTCCTCCTGACATCACATTCAGCTGGTAGGGGACATCTGTGCAGCCTGGTGACATTATTAGCACACAGAGATGTGTGTCCACACACCCTCTCAGTGCTTCCCTGAAAGGTTATAGATCTGGGAAACAGATGTTTCAAGCCCTTCCAGAATATTATGAGGCATCGTCATTGTCCAGTGACAATGACCTTAGAAACAACAGTCACTGCCACACCCTCTTATAGAGCTGACAGCAGTGGGTAGGTGGGGGTAGTCCCACCCCAGAAAGGGTCAGGTCAGACCACTCACCCTTCCCTAATCACAGCCTCTTGGGCAGGCTTCATGTAGGCGCCCTGCCCCCAGGTCTCTGTGCCCTAGGATACCTGCCTTGGGAATTTCCCCATAGGCACAGATTTGATCATCTCTGAGAACTGCCAATAACCCTACCCATCATCCTCTGCTGCTCTTCAGGTTGGTCACTGGTGCCTGAGAGCTCCTGCTAACTCCGTCCCAGTACCTCTCTGTCTTTTGCTAGGGCTCTCCTGTGCTCTGAGGTTTTCTGCACCATTAGATATGAACTCACGGCTTTGCTCTTTATGTCCTAGGCAAATATATTCTTGAAAGTCCTAGATATCTCTCATAATGGCTTTGGAGACTCTGGAGCCTCTGCAATAGGTGAGGCCCTCAAGGTCAACAACGTGTTGGAAGAACTGAACATGAGGTGAGAAACGAGGGTGCTGCTCTCAGGGCCACACAGTGATTGGATGCTGTTCACACTGCTCCTGCTGTATGGCCGGAGTCTCAATCCTGCAGCAAACTCTGTCCTCCCAACTGCTTGCAACTCCAGCTTCAGGGACCTGACAGTTTCTTTCTGAACTCATCAGGTACTTGCACTCAACTAATTTAAAAAAAGAGAGACTTTAAAAACCCAGAGTCTGTCACTGGATTCTTCTAAAATCAAAAGCCAGCTGCATACTTAAACATTCTTATTCCAGGACTGGAGAGATGGCTCAGCAGTTAAGAGCACTGACTATTCTTCCAGAGGTCCTGAGTTCAATTCCCAGCAACCACATGGTGGTCTACAACCATCTATGAGATCTGGTGCCCTCCTCTGGCCTGCAGGCATACATGGAAGGAATATTGTATACATAATAAGTAAATAAATCTTTAAAAAAACATTCTTATTCCAAGTGGGAAGAACTGGGGAATTTAAAACAATCGCACCTAAGCAAAAGTAAAATCTGGCAGTGTGAATTCAATAATGTAGCTGTGTCCACCATTTGAGACTCATCATCTTTGGGGCTCCAGAGGGTTTAGGTAGCCCCATCTCTGCACCCCACCACCTGAAGCACACAACTGTCTTCCTACCACTCCCCACCACACCTGCATCTTGGTGGACATCCCAGTCCTGGGATCTTCATTACAGCTGAGATCCCCTTCATCAGTGGCCCCTTGGGCCTCACCCTAATGCAACAAGGAGCAATGCCTCAGCTTCTCTCCATGACCTTCTCGACCATGCTTTCAAAACCAGTTCTACATGGACTCCACTTTGGACAGTGCCAAGTTCTGGTAGCTTCCGTCTACATGAGATGCAATCTACCCCCCTTAGAACAGTGGTACAGTGGTGTGGGAGGTCCTTCTGTATGTGTGTGTATACAGACACACACACACACACACACACACACACACACACATATATGTTGCTTTTATTGGTTAATGAATAAAGACACTGCCTTGGCCTGTGATAGGGCAGAATAGAGCTAGGTGGAGAAAACTAAACTGAATGCTGGAAGAAAGAAAGAAGGCAGAGTGGAGAGAAGCCATGAAGCTTCTGCTAGGGATAGACTTGTCAGAACCTTGCCGGTAAGCCACAGCCACATGGCAATACACGGATTAGCAAAAATGGGTTAATATAAAATATGAGTAAGCCAGAAATATGCTTAAGCTATTGGCCAAACAGTATTGCAAATAATATAGTTTCTGAGTGATTATTTCAGGTCTGGACAGCTGGGAACAAACGAGTGGCCACCTCCAACAGATCAGCTTCTGGTTCTGACCCTGGGGAATATTTCCCTTTCGTCCCTGAGATGCATAGGTCTTGTCTCGGTGCTGGTCTATTATAATTGCAGCTGATTCTTCAGCCCCAGCTGATCAGCACACACAGATTTTTAGCCAAAACATTCCGATTAATGATAAAAACTTTGCTCCTTTCTGAAATGTGATATGGGACTTCATTGCTGTTGGCATTTCAGCATTACCGTCTTTCCAGCACCCTCAAGAACTACCTGGTAGGCTCTACCCATAGCGCTCAGTGACTTTTCCAGTCTCAAATTGCAGTGTTTTCCATACCTGTAAACTCAGCACTTAGGAGGTAGAGGCAGGAAAACCCAAAAGTTCAAGATCATCCTCAGCTATACAGGAGTTACAGGCTAGCCTGTCTTTTTTTTTTTTTTTTTTTTCCTCCCTGAGACAGGGTTTCTCCACGTAACCCTAGCTATCCTGGAACTCTCTCTGTAGACCAGACTGACCTTGAATCCAGAGCTCTGCCTGTTTCTGCCTCCCACATGCTGGGTTTAAAGGCGTGCACCACTACTGCCCAGAAGACTCTATTTTAAGAGAGAAAAAAAAAATAAAAAAAGAGGAGGAAGTCAGCGTTAGTATGTAGACCTGGCTTCAGAGACAACAATTTGGAGGGGAGGAAGGAATGGGGTTCAGGGCAGAAATTGCTGTGGTAATGGGTATGTGTTGCCAGCAGGCACAAGACACACAGGAGCATCTTCTGAGCTCAAAGAGCCTAGGAGCTGGCGCCCCCTCCTCTCCACTGGGGGCACTCTAAGTGTGCTTGCCACTCATGGGGCAGCAGCATACCCTCCCCCCCCCCCCCACCGTGGCCTGGGCATGAGAGAAGAGCTGTACTGTGAAACCCAATCTGCGGGAAGCAGCTCAGGCAGGGGCTCCGAGGCACTGAGTCCTGCAAACTGGAAATCTGTGATACAGATGTCAATTTCTTACTAACGTTGTCCATGGGGTTAGATGGGATGCTTCCACACATGCCTGCATATATGCTGACCCGATCTAGCCTCCCTTTATTTTATTTTACTTTTCTCCTCTTCATATCTGTCCTGAATTCTAGTAATTACTAATATACTTTCCAGGTTGTTGTTGCTGTTAGTGTTTATGTAGGCTTTCTGTCTGGCTTGTTTCACTTAACATACTGCCCTCTTAGTCCATCCACTTGTTTCAAAGGACACAGAATTTCTTTCTTTATGGCTGAATAGACTCTATTGTAGATACACACTGTATTTCATCTATCCATCCATTTATTAGTGGGCTCCTTGGCTGATTAACTATGACACATACTTCTCTCTTGCTGCAGAAACAACCGAATCTCCATGACAGGGGCCCTGAGGTTGGGACTGGGACTGCAAGTCAACCAGACACTGCGGATTCTTATTGTAAGTTTGAGCCTGGTCGGGGAGGTTCCAGCACAGACTGACCCTGTGTCTCTTCATACAGCCCTTTCTCCCACCAGCCCCTTCGCTGCAGAGACAGCACACAGGCATCTCTGGGAGGGGACCTCCAAGCTTCCTGTGACCACGTCCCACCTCTGACTCTTCCTTTCCACCCTTTTCCCAGTGGCCGTGACCAACTCCCTGCAGTCCTTTGTCCTGCTCACAGGAGTTCCACTGTGGGGAAGGCAGCCACACATCCCTCAACTTACTCTCATCCTCTCCCCTGCACCTCTGCTGTCCCGGCTGAAACCCAGGGTTAGCTCAGGGGTGCTGACTGGCCACAGCTGAGACATGCCTGAGGTTCTTTTCCTCAGGTTTGCAGGTGATGAGTGGGGGCACTAGACAGGGTGATAGCCAAAACAGAAGGGAAGGAGCCAGGTGAGGTGAGCGGTTCTCGGCTGTACCAACGTGTATGGGGGAGGGGACTGGAGAGGGGGTGTTTATCTCAACAGGGAAATGGAGTGCTCCTGGCTCTGCCTGCCCTACCTTCCCACTCATTAGCAATTCCACCCTCCTGTGACACAGGAACCAAGACCCATTTCAAGCTTGGGTTCATGTTTCCAGCCGCCTGTTAGACAATACCCAAGACACAGTGAGTCTCAGAATCCCACCTGGATGAACAACCCCTTCTTAGGGGGTTGAGGCCCACAGCCTACTTTCTCACCCCGATATCTACAGAGTTCACTACTGGATCCACCTTCTTCGCACTTCCCCTCTATGGATCCTATTGACCTAGTTCACCAGCCCTCCCAATACCTGGTGCTTATTGTCAATCAGAAGCATGGCCTACTAAGAACATTCTTTTTATTGTTGTTGTTTTAAGGTCGTTTGTTTGCTTTTATTTTTTATGTGTGCCTGGGTATATAGATGTGACAGGGCACCAGATCCTGGTAACTGGATTTACAAGTAGTTGTGAGCTATTCCATGAGGGTGCTTGGTACTGAATTGGATCCTCTTTAAGAGAAGCAAGTGTCTTAACTGCTAAGCTGCCTCTCAGGACCTTGGTTTTTGTATTTTGTTTTAAATTTTTTCAGATTTATTTATGCTTGAGTGTTTTACTTGCATGTATGTCTGTGTACCACATGTATGATGTATGCCTGGTGCCCTACAGGGGCCAGAAGAGGGTATCAGATCCCCCTGAGACTAGTGTGGGTGGTAGGAATTGAACTCAGATCCTCTGGAAAAGAAGCCAGTGTTCTTAGCCACCGAGCCATCTCTTCAACCCTTAGTGGGCTCTTAACTTGGTAAGTAGTCTTGAACTGTTAATCCTCCAGCTTCTACCTCCTGAGCAATGGGGTTATGGGCATGGGTCCCCATAAAAGGCTCTAGTATCCTGGTGTATTCATCTTTCTTAGATTTCCAAGAATCCCATTCGAAGAGAAGGATATGTCAGTCTCCTTAAGTGCATCCGGAACAACAGATCGTCTGCCCTGGAACTACTGGACCTCTCTGTAAGAGCTTCTTTTGAGCCTCCTGTGATCTGCCAGGAGATCTGAGCGCTAGTGACAGCTTCATGTTAGAGGACAGTGTGGGAGTCAGCTGTCCTACCCTATCCTGCCCAGGTACACTGCCTGGTAAACCCGGCCTGTGGGCCATTAAGCCACTCCAACTCTGTGCCATTGTATGTTAAAAGTCTGAAATTTAAAATTTTATGTGACAAGAGGTTACAACTAAGAGATTACCTTGAGACCCTGAAAGAATTTGGGTTTCTAAATAGTGTTTTATTTTATTTTGAGATGGAATCTCTATGTAGTTCTGGCTGCCTGTCCTGGAGGTTACTACATAGACCAGGCTAATCTTACATACTTGTGTGCATACTCACAGAGAACCGCCTGCCCCTGCCTCCCGAGTGCTAGAATTAAAGGCCTGCAACCACACCTGGTTTTTAAAAATATTTATTTATTTATTATGTATAAAACATTCTGCCTCCATGTATGCCTGCAGGCCAGAAGAGAGCACCAGATCTCATTACACATGGTTGTGAGCCACCATGTGGTTGCTGGAAATTGAACTCAGGTCCTCTGGAAAAACAGTCAATGCTCTTAATCACTGAGCCATCTCTCCAGCCCCCATACCTGGTTTTTAAATCTTGAGACTAAAAGACTATGGGAACTTTTGAAGTTGAACTAAATTGCATTTCACATTATGATCTGGCCACAAGCCTGGGGGCGGGCAGAAGTGGAATGTGGTGGTTTGAATGAGAATGGTCCCCATACACTCTTGTGTTTGGATGCTTTGTCCTCAGCTGATGGAACTGTTTGGGAAGGTTAGGAGATGTGGCTGAGGTGTGTCATTGAAACCTCAAAACCCACAGCATTCCCAGTTAGCATGCTCTCTCTCTCCCTGACTCCTGCTTATGGATCATATGTACGCTCTTAGCTATTACTCAGTGCCCTGCCTGCCTGCTGCTATGCTCACCACCTGATGGTCATGGACTCTAACCCTCTGGAACCATGAGCCCCAATTAAATTTTTTCTTTGTAAGTTGCCTTGGTCATGGTGTCTCTTCTTTAAATATATATTTATAAAAAACTCATATACATAAAATAGTAAAATAAAAATAAATCTAGAAAAACAAAAAGAAAGCAGTTCTATGAAAAAGACTCCAGCAACACTAGTGCTTCCCAAGCCGTTTGTTTAATTCTTTATTATGGAATCCCAGAACTTGGTGGGGGTGCACAACTGAGCTGTTAAGAATTTCAAGACTGGCATCAGCTACAGAGTGAGCTTGAGACCAGACTATAATATGAGACCTTGTCTCAAAACACAAATAAATAAAAAACAAAAACTGAATTGAAATAGATTAAAGACAGAAATCAAATAGCATGCATTAATGTAACTAAACCAGATCAAGAAGTAGCAATACATATCTTAGTTACTTTCTTACTTCTTACAAAACACCATGATTAAGGCAACTTATAAAAGAAAACATTTAATTTTAGACTCGTGGTTTCAGAGGGTGAGTCCATGACTATTAATATGGGTTTCTTTTTTTTTCCGAGACAGGGTTTCTCTGTAGCTTTGGAGCCTATTCTGGAGCTAGTTCTTGTAAACCAGGCTGGACTTGAACTCACAGAGATCTGCCTGCCTCTGCCTCCCAAGTGCTGGGATTAAGGGCGTGTGCCACCACCGCTCGACTTTAGTTATCATTTTATTGCTATGAAGAGATACCATGATCATGGCAACTCTTATAAAGGAAAATGTTTAACTGAGGTAGCGACTTACAGTTGCAGAGGTTCAGTCCATTATCATCACCATGGGGAGCATGGTGACGTGCAGGCAGACATCTGGGAGACACTAGGCAGTATCCTGAAACATTAGGTGGTATCCTGAGCATAGGAAACCTCAAGGTCCGCCCCACAGAGACACACTGCCTCCAAAAGGCCCCACAGAGACACACTGCCTCCAAAAAGGCCATACCCACTCCAACAAAGTCATACCTCTTAATAGTGCCACTCCCTATGAGATTACTCAAATTACCTCAAACTAGCACAACCATCATGGTAGGGAGCATGGCAGCAGGCAGGTAGGCAGGGTGCTGGGGCAGTTGCCAAGTGCTTACATCCTGATCCACAAGTGTGAGGCAGGGAGGGCTCCTGGAAATGGTGTAGGAGTTTGAAAACTCAAGCCCCACCCCAGCCCCCAACCCCTGTCACCCACAGTGACACATCTCCTCCAACAAGGTCACACTCCCTAATCCTTCCTCAAACAATTCAATCAACTGGGGACCACATATTCAAATATATGAGCCTATGAGGGTCATTCTTATTCAAACTACCACAGTGCCCCTTCTAGTTCCTTTACTAAAGGCCTCCTTGAGCTCCTTTCCTTCCCTATTTTGATAGAATGAGGAGGAGGTCATGAGATCCTAGTCCACAAGAAAGAAAAATGCCCACAAAGAGCTTCTCTGAGACCTAGGTATGCAAATGAGAACAGTCAAATCCTCAGTGCTAATAACTGCCTCTAAACGGTCTCTTCTTAGGATATCCAAGTGAACGGAGAGTGTGAAGACCTCGCTAACTCAGTGAACAGAATTCTTCCAGGACTTTGTATAAAGAATGATATATCCAGAAGAAAAGACTGGCCACCAGCCTCCACACCTTCCCAGCCAGCCTCTGCCTCAAGTGCCTCTGGTCTCATCTCTAGTATGCCACTGTAATGTCCACACTGCTGCCCACTCAATATCCCATGTGCTCTACGGCATCTGCCATAATCTGGGCTTCATTTGCCATGGCTCCTTCATTCAACCAAAAACAACCTCCCATGAACAGTGTGGATGTGAGGACAATGACGTCGCTGTCATTCAGGTGTTCCTGTTCTGGTGACCCTGTCAGATGAAACATAAGGAGAGATGCAAATGGAATTTCCAAACTCTCAAGAAGGCAAACAGTCACAACCATTGGAAGGCAAGTTTCCATTGCATTCCAGACTGTCAAATCACCCATGTGCTTCAGGCTAGTCCACTGACTAGTCTGCTCTACAGACACAACCAGAGCTGCACAGAAGGCCCATGCTGCCCGCCCAGGTGTGTAACTCAGCAGACTGTGTGCTTAGCATACAGAAAACCCTGGGTTTGGTTCTGCACACCATAGAAAGAAGCACAGTTAGGCATGCTTATGATTTGAGCACTTCAGAAGTGTAGGCAGGAGAAACAGAAATTCAAGGCCATCCTCCACAGCACAGTTGAGTTTGAGGCCAGCCTGGCCTACATAAGACCCAGTCTCAAAAAAGAAAAATAAAAAAGATGTTTATAGAGCCGGTGGCATGTGCTTGTGATTCTGGCCCTTGGGAGACAGAGTCAGAAGCAGAGTGACTTAAGATCAGACTGGAGTTCACAGCACAACCCGGCTTGAAAGAAACACAGGTGCCTTGAGACGTTCCCTAAAGACAGCCTGTGTCATGATGAGACTGATTGAAATGTGAATGTTCTCAGGAGAGCACGTCACACAAATGCTTGTGATGGGAGCCAGGGCGACAGCTCAGAAGGTAAAGGTTCTTGACGCCCAGACCTTGTTCTCCAGACCCCACATGGTGGAAGGAAAGAATGGGCCCCCACAAGTTGTCCTCTGACCTCCACATATATGCTGTGGCACATGTGTCCCTCTGCACACATAAATAAATAAATGTGGTGAAAATAATTTTAAAAGCACCTCACAACTGTTCTTAGCAGCATCGCTCATAATATCCAGCATGTCCAAATGATACCAGTGGACAAATTCAATTGACACATACACATTGTAGAATACTATTTACCACAAAGGAATAAATTTTGGGGTGATTAATGATATAAAGTTGATTATGGTGATTGCTATATAGCCGCATATGTGGTAGAAGTCAGTCTAGCAAATGCATCATTTTGAAAGAATGAGTTAATTATATAATAATACAGTTGCTTTTGAAGGAAAGCCATCAGTTCCCACATCGATGGAACTGTAAATAAGATGTGAGACGATAGTCAACGATCATGTATTGTATGACTCCCTTTCTGTGAAATGTCCAGGTTAGACCAATACACACACATGGTAGAATGGTACACTCTGGGATATGGAGAATCCAGGATTGACTGACAGCTATTCTAGGGTATAGAGAACCCAGGGTTGACAGCTACAGGATATGGATTTCTGTTTATTACTTTTTTATTGATGTGCTAAATCACCATGACCAAGGCAATGTATAAAAGAAAGTATTTGGGGCTGAAGAGATGTCTCCGTAATTATAAGAGCACTGAATGTTCTTCCAGAGGACAAGGATTCAATTCCCAGCACCCACATGGCAGCTCACAACTATCTATAACTCCAGTTCCAGAGGACCCAACACTTTCTTCTGGCCCTCAAAGGGCACTGCACACATATAATACACAGACATACAGGCAGGCAAAATACCTATACACATAAAAAAATTTCTTAAAAGTGCCAGGTGTTGATGGCGCACGCCTTTAATCCCAGCACTCGGGAGGCAGAGACAGGTGTATCTCTGTGAGTTCAGGGCCAGTCTGGTCTACAAAGCAAATTCCAGGAAGGCTCCAAAACTACAGAGAAACCTGTCTCAAAAACAAAAACAAAATAAACAAACAAAAAAATTTAAAGTAGTGAAAATAAAGAAAGACATTTAATTTGGTTTATGGTTTCAGAGGGTTTCAGTTCACAGTGACTGAATAAAGGAACAGCTGAAAGTTCATGCCTTGATCCACAACCACAGGCAGAGAGAGTTCTGGGAATCTCAGGGGGTCCCTTGAGACCTTAAAGCGTGCCCCAGTGACACACCTCCCCCAAAGCCACGGATCCTGATCCTTCCTGTGTTAGGGTTCTCTAAAAGGACAGAATTGATGAACTGAAATCTATATGAGATCATTGACAGTGGCTTAGAGGCTACGGTCCAAATAGTCCAGCCATGGCTGATGGAAAGGCTGAGGAGGAACCAGTGAGTGTTCAGTCCATAAGCCTAGATGTCTCCTCTGTCCCTTCTGGTGCTGGAGTCCCAGGGAAGCCCTAGACAGCTGCCCATCTTCCATCTATGTTAGAATCCCAAATAAGTCAGTTTTAACACTGGCAGAGGAATGCCTCGGACAGGACAGATGAGCTTGACAGTGAGAGTGAGGGCAAGGAGGCAAAAAGCAAACACTTCTTTCTTCCCGGTCCTTTCTGTGGGGTCAGAAGCAATGCTGGGTGGGATGCCATTTCTGTGAATAAGACATTATACAAGTCCTGCTGCCGTGAGGACCAGCCTCCAGCAGTGCAGGGCTCCATGTGGATCCACAGAGGTGATGGACTAAGACACTTGTATATGAGGGAGTAAGGGGAAGACACACACAGTCTTGATGGTTTCCTTCTGAATTTTTCTTTATTCTTCTTCCTCTTATTTTTCCTCTACATTTTTTTTCCTGATGCTTTCCTTCTCTCTCTCTCTCTCTCTCTCTGTTTTTTTTTTTTTTTTTTTTTTTTTTTTTTTTTTTTTGAGACAGGGTTTTTCTGTAGCTTTGGAGTCTGTCCTGGAACTAGCTCTTCACCAGGCTGGCCACGAACTCACAGAGATCCGCCCGCCTCTGCCTCCCGAATGCTAGGATTAAAGGCATGTACTACCACCGCCTGGCCCTTCTCTCATTCTTGATGTTTACCTTCTAACTCACTTTATTTTTTCCCTTACAGCTTATATTCCTCAGCAAAACCTCTTAAGCAATATAAAAATTACAATGTAGTTACACTCTGTTTTTCAAGTGAATGATTACAATGAATACAAGTAAAAAAACACAGCATGTTTTCCTTATCCCTCATATGATGAAACACTGTAGGTATTACAGGTGAAAAACAAGTTGTCCTAAGAACCCACATACATTCTTGTCCAAACAACTTGTAGGTTAATAGAGTGGAAGCAAGCAAGGTATTTTTCTCAGCCAATTCTTTTGCTGGTAGGCTGTATTTTGCGGTTACAAAGGAACAAGCATTTTATTATTTACTTCGAAAGATTCTCTTATAAGAAATCTTATAAAAATCACAAATCTAAACTTTTATATATGAAAAACAATCAGTCAGCTCTACTTTAAATCCTCAGGGAACATACCCACTCATTAACAGTTGTTTATATCAGAATCAGAAGCAGAGGGTAGAAATGGGCACAAGGAATTAACATCATCCCATCCTAGCCAGAAAGGGCTGCTTTGCTCTTATTTCCTGACCTTAAAGAGTTCCTCACTCAACTATGTTCCTTTCTAATGAGTTTTTTTTTATTTTACCTCAAAGCTATTTGACAAAAACATCTAAGTTAAGTTATTTTCAAAGTTTTATTTTAGCTATGATGCACTCTGCAGCATGGACACACATCTCCCAACATTAAGATTAAAAGAATACAGCCTGCGTGCCTTTCATCCCAGCACTCGGGAGGCAGAGGCAGGCGGATCTCTGTGAGTTCGAGGCCAACCTGATCTACAAGAGCTAGTTCCAGGACAGGCGCCAAAACTACACAGAGAACACTGTCTTGAAAAATAAAAAAAAAGAAAAAAAAAGATTTAAAACAATACAAGTGAGCTGGGCTTCTGAGACTCAGTTGTTTCTATTAGCCATTAACCACAGCCTATGTGGCTCCTCAGCAGAAACTCAGTGTTCTAGCTGTGTGACATTTCCTTGTTTTATTTCTTATCCTCTGCAGCCTCTATTTTATCAAAAGCAGGGACAACATTTTGTTTTTTTTAAATTTATTTATTAAGCATACAATGTACTGCTGGCAAGGAAGGCACCAGGTCTCATTACATTACAGATGGTTGTGAGCCACCATGTGGGTGCTGGGAATTGAACTCGGGACCTCTGGAAGAGCAGCTAGTGCCCTTACCCTCTGAGCCATCTCTCCAGCCCCAGGGACAGCATTTTATCCTACCTTTAACCATGCTAATTTTTCAACTAAACTAACCTTTATCAAAATTCGTTACTATATTTACTAAAAACCTTCAAGCATCAAAATCCTATTTTAACTGACACTATTATTATATAAAATCATTGCTTCAGTTAAACAATACAGCATATGAAGAAATCATCTTCATAATAATCCACAGCTAAAAAATGCCCAGTAGAATGGGCTTTCTCCAAGAGATGATTATACTGCATTAAGGGCGGTGGGGTCTGTCTCCCCATGCCCATCCACACCATGCCAGATACCAGAGAAAAATGGCAGCAGCAAACACATAAAGACACAGCAATAGCAAGAAACATTCTGGAGCCGAAGGTCTAAGGGTCTTGCCTATCCAAGATTCACTGATCAAAGTTTTGTTTTCTAGTGGGTCGACCCCCTGAAGTCAATTGCCATCTGTTGCCCCTCTGACATGGCCACTGGCACGTGGGTGGTAATTTGGCAGAATCATTACATGGAAAGGCAAATCCATAACCAGAATAAGTATCTACTCCAGTAAGGACAAAGCATTGCCCTTCCCACAAAGGAAGTGGCCCAGTGTAGTCAGCTTGTCACCAGATTGCTGGCTGGTCACCCTGGGAAAGGTGCCCAGGTTAAGGACTGTGCTGATCTCTGGCAGATGGGCACTCAGTCACAGCTGCAGTCAGATTAGTCTTGCTGAGTGGAAGTCCATGTTGTTGAGACTATGCATAAATCCCATCTCTGACACCAAGACCCCTTTGGGGAGCCCATTGATCAATGGCAGGGATGTTGGGGAAAGAAACTGACTGTCCTCAACACGGGTCATCCTACCTACTTATTTACTGAACTTCTCCTCAGCTGAAGTCACCTTTGAGGAGCGTTTCCATGGGACACAAGTATCTTCACATCCTTCACCCTTTTAGAGAGATCTATTTACATACTTCTTCTCCAAAAATCTTTCTTACTAATTTCCAAGTCCCTGACCATCCAGGCAATCCATTGCCTATAGCCCGTGAATCAGTGAACAATCACACATCTGGTCATTTCTCCTTCCAAACAAAATGTATGGCCATGTGTACTGCCTGAAGTTCTGCCCTCAGTGAAGATTTGTGGCCTTCAGGGTTATCCCAGAAAGGGGTTATAATGCTGCAGCTGTCCACTTCTGGTTGGTGCCTGCATAGCATGCAGGACTGTCTGTAAACCAGGCCCTAGTCTAATTTTTCTGTCAACTAACCATAGGGCACAGCCCATGAGGCTACAGGTGCATGCTTGGAAGCAGACAGCATTGTAGCTGGCGTAGAAATCATAGGCATTTGGGCAACTTCTTCATGCAACTTCCTTGTGTCTTCAGGACCTGCCTGGGCCTGATCACATCTCTATCACTTCAGTTTGCTTGCCATAGAGTGCTACTGTGCACGTCCTTCTTTATGGCTTGATGGGTCAGATGATACCCAGATCACAATGAGCAGCTCAGGTTGCATGGTAACTTGGTGACCCATTGTCAAAGGTTCAGTTTCCACTGAGGCCCAATAGCAGCCAAGAGCTGTCACTCAAAGGTAGAGAGTAAGTTGTCTGCAGATGATGTAGAGCTTTGCTCCCGAATCCCAAAGCTTTCCTCTGTGGTTCATCTCCAGGGACCTGCCAACGACTCCAAACAGCATCCCTGTCTGCCACTGACACCTCAAGTACCAAAGGGGTCTGCTGAATCATATGGCCCAAGTGGTGGAGCAGCCTGCACAGCAGCCTGGACCCATTGAAAAGCCTCTGTTCAGGCCCCACACAAATCTAACAGCTTTCTGAGTCACTTGGTGCTTGAGCTGGTATACCACACCCAAGTGAGGAATGTTCTGTCTCCAGAATCCAAATGGGCCCACTAAACATTGTGCTTCATTCTTAGTAGTGGGAGGGCCAGGTGCAATAACATCCTTCACCTTGGGAGGAATATCTCTGTATGCCCCACACCACTGGACTCCTAAGAATTTCACTGAGGCCCTTGAATTTTGGTTGGATTTATTTCCCACCCTCTTATGTGCATATTTGTTACCAGCAAGTCCAAAGTAGATGCTACCTCCTTCCCACTTGGTCCAGTCAACACAATGTCATCAATAAGGTGCACTAATGTGACATTTCGTGGGAAAAATAGATGATCAAGATCCTTTCAAATAAAGTTATGGCACAGGACTGAAGAGTTAATGTATCCTTGAGGTAAAATGGTAAATGCATACTGTTAGTCTTGCCAACTGAAAGTAAGCAGTTTCTGGCAATCCTTATGGACAGATACTAAGAAAAAGACATCTGCTAAATCCATCCCAGAGGGATGTCAATATTATCTTTCCTTTAGGGAAAACTCACTGTTGTTTCCAATACCCAATAGAAACAGAATAGACAAACTTACCAGTGAGGATGAAGGCACGTAGGCAAAAAGCCAACACTTCCTTCTTCCTGTTCCTGTATGTAGACTGCCACCAGAAAGTATAGCCCAGATTTAGGGTGGGTCTCCCACCTCAAATAATCCAATGATAAAAAGCTCCCCACAGTTGTGCCAAGCTGCTTGGGTTTAGTTAAACTGACATTATCACACTTTCCACACGTTTCACTGCTGGAGAGCAAGCCTTCAAATATGTGAGCCTATGGGCACCATTCTCATTCAAACCACCACATTCCATTTTCTGGCCACCACAGGCTCATGGCTGTATCATAATATAAAGTGTAATTAGTCCAACTTCTAAAGACCCTGTAGACTTTTACAATCTCAACACAGTTTAAAAATTCAAGTCCCTTCTGAGACTCAAGGCAATCCCCAAGGCTATGCAGTGCAACCCAGTCTCAAAAGAAAGAAAGAAAGAAAGAAAGAAAGAAAGAAAGGAAGGAAGGAAGGAAGGAAGGAAGGAAGGAAGGAAGGAAGGAAAAAAAGGCTTTTATTTAAAATTTTACTAGAACCAGAACACAGGAGCCATCTCCCTTTTCTTTTTCTTTTTCTTTTTTCTTTTTTCTTTCTTTCTTTTTTTTTCCTAGACCATGTGTCTCTTACTGCCCGAGAACTTGCCAAACAGGCTAAACTGACTACGAAGCTCCAGGGAGCCACTTCCCCCCCAGCACAGGCATTACAGGTGAGCACCACCAAGCTCAGTCTTTATTACCTGGGGGAATCAAAGTCACTCCCTTGTGCTTGGCCAAGCACTTCACAGCCAATCTGTCTCCCGGACTCTTACACATGTTTAAAGTTTGCTTTATTTTAAGGGTGTGAATGTTTGGCTTGCATGTATGTGTGTGCGATGTACATCCTGTATGCCTGGTGCTCATGGAGGCTAGATTCCATGGAATTGGAGTTACAAACAGGTGTGAGCTGCTGTATGAATGCAGGGAAATGAACTTAGATCTTTTTCAAGAGCAGTTAAGTTCTGTTAACTGCCAAGCCATCTCTCTAGTCCCTCTTAAATTTTCTTGATTATGAGTTCCTCTCTTTTATCTGCCATTGCTGCAGTACCCTCAGTAACCATATGTTAACAAGACCAAGAAAATCATCTTAACAGCTTTACTGTTTTGAGAGTTTCTTGATTTAGTTGTATCTTCGAATGACATAAAAGAAGCCCTTTTTGGAGGACCTTATGTTAATCATCAGCACCACTAATAAGATGACAAGTTGATATCCTTAGCCATCAGGGAAATGTAAATCAAAATGACCCTGAGATACCATCTTACACCTCTTAGAACAGCTAAGATAAAACCAAACAAAACTGTGAATGAGCCTATGTTGGAAAGGATGTGGAGTAAGGGGAACACTCCTCTACTGCTGGTGGGAGTGCAAACTTGTACAGCCACTTTGGAAATTGGTATGGTGGTTATTCAGAAAATTGAGAATCAGTCTATCTCAGGACCCAGCTATACCAATCTTGGGCATATACTCAAAGAATGCTCAATCATAACACAATGATACTTAACTATGTTAATATCAGCGTTATTTGTAATAGCCAGAACCTAGCAACAACCTCAATGCCCTGCAACAGACAAATGGATAAAGAAAATGTGGTACATTTATGCAATGGAGTGCTACTCAGTGGTTAAAAAAATTAGCATCATGAAATTTGCAGGCAAATGGACAGAACTAGAAAAAAATCATCCTGAGTAAGGTAACTCAGACCCAGAAAGACAAACATGGTGTATACTCACTCATAAGTGGATGGATATTAGGTGTAAAGTAAAAGATAACCAGGCTTTTATTCCTTAAAAAATATAATGCTGGCGTGATGCTGGCGTGACTGCAGCCACTAGTCCAGGCAGAGATGGCCAGAGCGGTGCAGGTTCCCCGCGGCATCCCAGACAGGCTGGTGCTCCCATGCGGGAGAGTCACCCAAGCAGGCAGGAGGAGACGGAGGATAAAAGGCTTACAGGACATAGTAAATAGACATAAGGCTGAACATAAAGCTGAACATGTATTACTTAAAAAGAGAAAGAAAGACATAAATAGGAAAAGGGAGAGAGAAAGACAAAAAATACATGTGCACACACCAAGAGAGGGAACAGAAAAGAGAGAAAGATGGTGACGAAAGGTCAGAAGTCACTGGGAGTAGGCGTGGCTTGCCCCTTAAAGGGACCAGAGATCAAAAGAATAACACAGGCTACAGTCCACAGTGCCAGAAAACCTAGGTAACAAAGAGCACCCTAACAGGGACACATGGATTTCCCTAGGAAAGGGAAATAGGTGAGATCT
The DNA here is from genome assembly GCF_982192425.1 of Myodes glareolus. Lineage (NCBI taxonomy): Eukaryota > Metazoa > Chordata > Mammalia > Rodentia > Cricetidae > Myodes > Myodes glareolus. Next base: position 96,893,595 of record NC_142027.1, on the reverse strand, counting down.
CCTGGGTAAACTGGGTAAACTGGGGTTGGGTCAGTTGGGGATGGGATGGAGGGGGGAGTAATAAAAGAGATACCTTGATGGGGAGGCATTTTGGGGTTAGGGAGAAACCTAAAGCCAGAGAAACTTCCAGGAACCCACAAGGATGACCCCAACTAAGACCCCTAGCAATAGCAGAGAGGGTACCTGAACCGGCTTTCCCCTGTAATCAGATTGGTGACTACTCTAATTGTCATCAGAGATCAATGATCCAGTAACTGATGGAAGCAGATGCAGAGACCCACAGCCAAACACTGGGCAGAGCTCTGGGAGTCCTGTTGAAGGGGCAAGAGGGATTGTATGAACAAGGGGGCTCAAGGTCACGATGGAAAGCCCACAGAGACAGCTGACTCAAGCTCCTGGGAGCTCACAGACTCTACCACAGCTAGGGAGCCTGCATGGGACTTGACCTAGACCCTCTGCATGTGGATGACAGTTGTGTAACATGGTCTGTTGTGGGGAGGAGGCTCCTAGCCGTGGGATCAGGACCTGTTCCTGGTGTCTGAACTGGCTCTTTGGAACCTATTCTATTTATCTGCTGGCTTCTTTGAGCTTCTGGTTGCCAGGCTTCTTGACTTCCCTAGTCTTTGCTAGGCCTCCTTATTCCCCAGGGAAAGGTGAGTGAACTATCAGCCCATTACTGCAGGACCCCCCTCCCCTCAGGACAATCAGAGGCAATAGGGAGCCGAGTCAAGTAGGAATTCAGTTTATTACTGTGAGTGTCAGCTTATGTATGTTCAGTGACATCATGTGATGTGACATACCTTCATCTAATGAGAGGCAGCCAAGCCCTCCCTCTGACTGGAAGGGCATCTACCTAATTTCTGCCATCTCATCCTCATTCAAACTGAAGCCAGGCTTTTTTCTGTCCTATAGGCCTCGAGTTACAGGCCCTGAGATAATTTTGGCACAACATCTATTTACCTATCTATCTACCTACCTATCATGTATACATGTATGTATGTTATATGTGTCAGTCTGTCTGTCTATCTGTGTGTATAAATGGTGTGCGATGGTGGGCACGGTGGGCATGTGGGTCAGATGAGATGACAACTTTGGGGAGCCAGCTCTCTAGCTCTGCAGTGTGGGTCCCTGCAACTTATGGCAGGCTTGGAAGTAGACACTCTTATCCACTGAGCCATCTCTCTGGCCCTGAGGATGACTTTGAAATTCTGATCTTCCTGCTTCTACCTCCTCAGTTCTGGGATTAGAGGTCTAATTGTGCTGCTAGGAATCAAATGCCAGGCTTTCTGCATATGAATCAAGTACTTTCTCATCTGAGAAAGTTACATCCTCAGTCTTTGGCCAGTGTGCAAGGAGTTTTAAATGCTTCCCTTTGATGCAGGAGTGAGTAGGGACTGTGTTCCTGTGGAACAACCTGTACGTGTCAGGGGCTTATCCCTTTAGTGTGAGGAAACTGGTCCTGTAGTATTTATGGCATGAGTGAACTTTACAATCATAAGTCATAAATTACTTTTTGTGCACCAGATGAGGTGGCTTACGCCTGTAATTCCACGATTTGGGAGGCTGATATGAGAGGATCATGTGTTTGAAGCCAGCCTGGCCTACATATTACATATCAAGACTCTTTCTTAAAAAAAGCAAACCAGACAAATTGTATGCATGACTTATGTATCACATGGTATCTTAGTTACTTCTATATTATTGTGATAATAATGAATAAGGAAACTGACAGAAAAAAGAATTTATTTGGGCTCATAGTTGCAGAGGGGTTAGAGTCCACAACCATCATGGTGGAGACCATGGCAGCCGGCAGGTGTGGTGCTGGAGCAGTAGCTGAGAGCTTGTGTTTTGATCCACACGCATGAGGCAGAGGGAGTTAATTGAGAATCATGTGGGCTTTTGAAATCTCAAAGCCAGTGACACACTTCCTCAAACTAGGGACCAAACATTCAAGTTAGGAGCCTATGGGGGGGCATATTATTCGCCTTCTGCTGTGAGACCAGCTTTCAGCAACTCCACAGAACTGGAAACGAGGTGCGTGTCCACAGAACTGCACACACAGGAGACCTTTCCTGAGGGCCAAAGTTTATCTTCATTTTGTTTTTCTCTATGATGGATGTTCTTTTCCTCTACTATTGTTGTACATTTTTCCCCTCATCCCTGTTATACCACCCAAGACAAAGATTTCTGTGTAAGAAAAGCTTACCTCATAACCACAAGAATAGGACCAAACTAGTCCCTCTGAATGTGGGTGACAGTCTGCTGGGACAGACTGCGGGGCCACTAGCAGTGGCACCAGGATTTATTTTTACTGCTTGTACTGCCTTTTTGGGAACCTATTCTCTTTGGATGGATACCTTGCTCAGCCTAGATTTAGTAGGGAGGACCTTGGACCTTCGCCAAAGCAATGTGCCTTACCCTCTCTGAAGAGTGGATGGAGTGGGGTGGGGGAGTAGGTGAAGGGAATGGTAGGACGGGAAGGAGAGGAAACTGGAATTGGTATGTATAATGAAAAAAAATAGTTTTTCTTTTTTAAATAAAATAAAACAAATTTCTAAAATATTTATTTATTATGTATAAAATGTTCTACCTACATGTAGGCTGCACACCAGAAGAGGGCACCAGATCTCACTATAGATGGTTGTGAGCCACCATGTGCGTGCTGGGAATTGAACCCATGTCCTCTACAAGAGCAGCAAGTGCTCTTAACCACCGAGCCACCTCTCCAGCCGCAGGTTTCTATTCTTAATTCTAGAGAAACTTTAAACACGTGGTCAGCTCGCCATCTATTCCTTTACACACAATAGGGTCATTTAATTTTTTCACAGCTTTGTTTTGCAAGGTGCACACCGGGGCCTGTGATTAACCCTGTAAGTTGTATGCCCAAGAACTCGGCCTGACCCTGGATGTAGGGACAGAACGGTTTTCTCTGACCACCAGTCTGTTTTCCACTGGCAGCAGCCATGGATCTATGATACAGAAAACTCCCTTCTTATTTTCCGTTCCTGTAAATCTCATATCTAACAAAGGGAACGGTAACTTCTAGCCTATATTTTCCATTTTTGTATCTCCTTAGAGCAATTGGTAAAATAACCCAAGCCATTTCCCTAATCATCTTCACTAACTGTCCTAACCACCTGCATCTTTTAGCTTTAGCCTAACTCGGAAAGACCAATTAAATTGTAGATCTAACTGATCATTATTGCTCTTATAAAAATCACCTTCATTATGACCTGCAAGTAAATCGAGCAGTGAGGAGTGGGATTTTTCCGAAGAAACAATCACACTATATTAGACACAATGGGGTCCCTGGAAGGTGAAATGAAAAGGTGAAGTGGGTACCTTTTGGTGGGCCCTGCCAAGGTGTGCCACTAAGCAAACACGCCACATGCAACAGCGTTAGTGCGAGAGGTTTACTGGGGGAGGGAAGAGGGAAAGAGGGAAAGGTCATGTCGGGGTGGGGACATGAGACAAGCTGACAGACAGTGAGATGGGGAAGAAGAGAAGCAGGAGAGGAGCAAGAGGCAGAGAGACAAGAGTGAGCTGTGCTCTGGAGGGCACTTTTAAGGGGTGCGCATGTTGCACAGCTGACGGCGGAAAGGAAAGGCCCCGGGCAACAGTGACGGCAGGGCTGCCTTGGCTGTGGAGGCAGGCTGCTGCTGCAGCGGAAACTGACACCCTCCCTTCTGTTTATTATGAAAGGATGAGGAGATAGGAGGGAGGCAGGAATGGGGCGCATGTTCTCTAGACTGCTTCCTGTTGTCTGGGGCTTCGGCATCTTTGGAGGACCTGAGAAGGCTGAGATGCTGGCCAAGTCCTGGGATAGCTGGCTGTTTCACTTCGCTGTTCAGGCTCTGTGGGACCTTCCGGTGCAGCTTGGATTTGGCAAGATATCGACAGAGCAGAGGATAAAGCTAAGTTTAGGGGAAAGGAAAAAAAAATGCCCTAGTTCCTGGTAATTGAGGGAAGGGAGTCCCAAGACCGGGGAAAGGAGGGAGGCTTAGGCTGTTGATTGACAGTACTTAGCTGAAGGGTACATTTGACTTGTTCTTAGATGGATCCAAGTCAACTCTCTGGAGCTCACAAGAGGTTTTTGAGTTTACAAAAAGATACAAGTTTTAGCATCCCCACTGTTTGTAAACTGTACCAAAATCTTCACTGCAAAAAAGATAGTATTCTCATGTAGTATACTCTGCACAATCTGCCAGATTAATAGCTTATCAGAATTGCATTAATTAATGTTAAGATTATGAAGTCTTAATATATCAGTAGCACAGTGATAGAGTGAAATCTGGAACATGTTTCTTTCTTTTAAACGTCTCAAGTCACTTTTCCTTGTCACCAGTTAAGCTTTCTTACCTTTACATAAACAAACCTTAAAGCACCTCGTTCTTCCCCATCACAACGGCATCACTGGACAGCCTGTTTCTATTCAAGTTACCAGGAGACACAGGTGATTACTGAGGGCAGTCACTGTGGAGTTAGTTCCTTTTAAATAAAGGAATAGTAGAGAGTTACATTAGAATCTATTCTGTGAGTCTCTTTTCTGAATCTGGGGGACATGGGGTGCTGTTGGTTCTCACCACCTGATCATGTTTGGTAGTCTTGCACCTCCAGCTCTGTGGCTAACGGTTAGCAGTCCTGTAACAGTGGCTGAATAGTTGTTTAATCAGAGATTTTTGAATGTGTTGTTTGAGATACACAGAGAAGAAATTGATGAGGCAAATTGATGAGGTTGTTACAGATAGGAGAATGAGGAGAGGGGTCAGGAAGGAAAGCATCCACTTCCCTATGATTCCCAATTTAGTAGAGTTGAGCATGGTTGTGGGGTGAAGCCTTACTTTCCTGGAATTGGGGACAAGGCAGTTGATCTCGGTGTCCTCTGAAACATAAGGGATCAGGACCCTGTTGGGGTTGCTGTGTATGAAGAAGGGTTAGCTTGAGGTGGGGAGTAAAGGGTTTGAGATGGGATAAGTGAATCCAATGAGGGAAGCCCTCAAGCTCAGCAGCTGTAGGGGTTACAAGAATTACTTTGAAGGGGCCCTGCCATTTAGGGGAAAGGTGTGAAGGATGTTGGTCTGGAGGAAGAGAGAAGGACCAAGGGTCTTGATTGAGGATGGACAGGGCTTAGCACATGGTTGGGGTATGGAGTGGTCCGGAAAGTTCCACAGGAGAGACCATGGACAATAGAGTAGCGGGGTGAGTAGGTGATCAGGAGAGGTGAGGGTCTGGCTGAAAGATGGGGGTTAGAGCCGGCTGCCCATACATGAGTTCAAAGGGTGAGATTGAAAGGGTTCGCTTGGGGAGAACCTGGGGCCTGAAAAGAGACAGTCAACATGAAGTTTCCATGACATTTTAATGAGAGTGCTTTTGAGGTAGCGGTTAGTTCATCTGTATTTCCTGAGAACAGGAGGTGGTATGAAATATGAAAACGCCAAGGAATGCTGAAGGCTTTAGATAAGGCTTGGGAAATCTGGGAGGTGAATTCAGGACCACTGTCTGACTGGAGGGAGGTACACTTCGTCTCTTGGAGTTCAGAAGAGGATGTTGGATCCCCTGGCACTGGAATTACAGATGGGTCTGAGCTGCCACATGGGTGTAAGAAATAGAACCCAGGTCCTCTGCTCCTTTCAAGGGCCAGCCGACTTGTTAACGGCTGTGTGCGCACAGGGGAAAGGACTCTACCGGGCACATTCCCACATGCTTGTCCTCTTTTGGTTCCAATACAGTCTTTGCCTGGGTCTACTATTACAATAGATGTTTTTTTACACATAAGTACGTTTTTCTCCATTTTTTCTTTCTTTTTTCTTTTTTTAAAGACAGGGTTTTTCTGTAGCTTTGGAGCCTGCCCTAGAACTCACTCTGTAGACCAGGCTTGTCTCTAACTCAGAGATCTGCCTGTCTCTGCCTCCCAAATGCTGGAATCAAAAGCCTGTGCCACCACTGCCCGGCTTCCATTTTCTTTATATATACACTATACCTTATCCATATACCAGGATAGAGTTCTTGTTCTTTCCATGTGTTGTATTGTAAGGGTGTGTAATGCTTTCACTGGTCCCACCTATTTCTATTTTGACATTAGTAATTCAAGCACATACAATCTTAATGATTTTTATGTTTGTGTGGGTGAACCTGAAACATGAAATTTTCAAGGGTTAAAGAATGTTAAATGTTAGTGATTTCCAAAAATATACTAGTTTTTGCAGTTCGAAGTGGGTCCACAGTTCTCAACTTTTAACAAGCTGTCATTTATACGGCCAATATAAACTTCAGTGTATTTTCCTTCTTCTGTAGGTGTGCATTAACTACCAGTCCTGCTCTGTGCTCCCTGGGGGAGACCTGGTCAAAGCATAGCAGGCCATGTGCATGCTGAGCAATACCACTGCCCCTGCAGAGGCCTGGGCTCACCTAAATCACAAGGTCAGCCTCATATAGGTCAGAGGGGTTTATACATGAGTATATGAGAAAGTATGGAGAGGTGTTCTCTGAGGCCCGCAGGACCTGGCAGCCGTGGCAAAGGATTCTGAAGAGATGGCTGTGGATTCTGCAGAATCAGAGGCTGAAAAGGGAGAATACTGAGTGCAGTTGTGTGGCTGGCAGCCATTATCTTTATGTCCTCCCCTCTGTTGCCATTATTTACTCTATACAGTACTTTTTTTTAAAAAAAAAAAAAAACAAAGTTCCCTGTCTAGATACCGGCCTTTCTTGGAAGGGCCAGTTAGCCAACTAGTGGGGCACATACATTTGTTTTCCTTAAGACATTAATAGGTATGTCTTTGTGCTCAGTTAAAGCTTCTAACTAGATAAGGGAATTAAGGTAGACGTTATTTTACAGTGAAGAATGAGTCCCTCACACCACGTGCGAATAGCATGGAAGTGGTTTCACCCTGTCTTGTGAGAGGGCTGAGGAGCAGAGTGCAGCTCGGGCTCCACCCGCGCTATAGAAAGCCAGGTTCTGAAACGTAGCCTCTTCATTAGCTTTCCTCCCCAGCTGGTGGACCTAAGTGGCCTACCCAGTCTATGTCCCCACATTGTACCGGGTCACCTCTCTACCTCCTTCCTGGATGGTATGGAAGTAAGTGTTGAGCACTGGGCTTGATTTAAAGAACACTGCTCTAAAATGGACCCACCAGGACATCCAGATGTCATAATAAAGTAGAAGCCAGAAAGAGATCCTGTTGTGTGGCCCAGCTGAAAGTGCCAGGAATCTCTTGAGATAGTGGTAAAATCCCAGTGGGCGCAGATCCCTGGCATCCAATCTCTTGGCGTGTTGGCAGCCCCTCTGCTTATGCAGTTAATTCCGTTACCCTAAGAACTCTTTTTTTGTCTTTACATTTTACTTTGAGCATATGTATGCATGCACATGTGCAATATGTGAGGGTCAGAAGAAAATTACTGGGCTTTGTAACATGTGGGTCCAGGGAATCAAACTCAGATCCTCAGGGTTGGCAGCAAGTACCGAACCACTTTCGGCCGTTGGCGGGACTCTTTCAGGCAAGAGTCCAGGTTTTTCTTGGGGGTGGATCTTTTTCAACCGGAGTGTCCGCTTACGAAGTTCAGGGAGCACTTCAGACCGCACCCGGGCTGCTTCGCCCGAAGGCGAGTGTTCAGTAGTTACCTTGGAAACACAAACAGAGCAAACGATCTATGGAACAGGAGCTCCCGGAGCAGCTCAGGAGCAACGATCTTCCCGCACTCCCACAACATCCGGTGGCCAGCCAGCCAGAATCTCTTCCGGTCCCGCCCCTTGAGGGCAGTCGCCACCGGCTACGGAGTCCCTACGCTACCAACTTCCGCATTGACCTACCCATCGCGAGACTTTGGCGGCGCAGCAATGGCAAGACCGTGAGTACCGCTGACGGGAGTCTATAGAACGAGTTAGGACGGGACTGGGCCGAGGTCGGGCTGCGGGGGAGCCGCCAGGCTCAGGTCCTCTGGAAGGAGTGGCGGCTGGGCGTGAAGGCAGTCCTCCCCCGACTGCCGCCCACGACCCAGTGCCCGCCCCTTCCCCAGATGCCGCGACACTGCTCCGCCGCCGGCTGCTGCACACGGGATACGCGTGAGACTCGTAACCGCGGCATCTCCTTCCACAGGTCAGCGCGCGTGCGTAGTGGCACGCGAGGGCTCACATGCGCAGGCGCTGCTGTTGCGGCACTTTAGGCCGCGCTGGAGACGGCGCCTTCCTGAGGTGGAAGTGAGGCTTGAACTTGTGAGCGGGAGGGTGAAAGGGGAGGTCGAGTGATCTCGAGTCTAACAGAAAAGGGACTGGACGTTTTCTTACCTTGGACTTGGAGCTCATGCTCTTTCCTGCTAGGTGATGCTGAGCAGGCCCCGTTCCTTCTCTCGTCCTCAGTCTCCCCTTAGCGGGTGGTAATCGGAAAGGGCCGTGGGGAGGTCTGCCAGTCTTGCCTGGGGAGCTTGGGCATCCTTATCGCAAGCTGCAGCATCCTGGTGCTCACGGTTTTGTGGCTCTGCAGACTTCCCAAGAAAGACAACCCCAGGCGCGGCTTGTGGCTGGCCAACTGTCAGCGGCTGGACCCCAGCGGCCAGGGCCTGTGGGACCCGGCTTCTGAATACATCTACTTCTGCTCCAAACACTTCGAGGAAAACTGCTTTGAGCTGGTGGGAATCAGGTGGGTCTTACTGCCAGCCAACGCTAGAACGGGTTGTGAGGCATCAGAGCAGTGGGTTAAGCGGGGCAGCTCTATGCCCTGGTGAGGTCCATGAACAACTGGCTCGCATGCTCAGACAGACAGACCAACTGTTGCCAAGGGTGCTGTGCCTTCCCAATTCTGTACAGAAGAGCATGGTCCCAGGATCACAGTATCAGTGGCATCAGAGAAAAAGTCTTTCCCAGCTGGGGAAATAGACCCATTGGTAGACTTGGTATGCAAGCATGAGGACTTGAATTCAAATTCAATACCCAAATAAAAAGCCACGTGTGGTTGCCTGTTTTTTAATCCCAGGCCTGGAGAAGACAAAACCAAAGGGTTCCCTGGGCTCACTGAGCAGCTCACTAGTCTAGCTTGAGTTATCGAGGCCTATGTTCAAGGAGAGACTGTCTTAAAAACAAATCAATTTTCAAAGAAACTAGACTTTGAAAAAAAATCAATTTAATTAAATGAAAAAATAAGATGGGTGCTCGGGAGAGATGGCTTAACAGTTTAGAGCACTTGTTACTTTTCAGAGGACCAGGGTTCAATTCCAGCTCCAAGGGATCCCTCACCTTTCTCTCTGTGAGGGCACAGGTGGTACACATACATACACGCAGCAAAACATTCATACTCCTAAGATAAATAGGGCTGGCTAGGTGGCTCAGAGGTTAAGACCGCTGGCATCAAGCCAGGCAGTGGTGGCACACACCTTTAATCCCAGCACTTGGGAGGCAGAGGCAGTGGATCTCTGTGAGTTCGAGGCCAGCCCGGACTACAAGAGCTAGTTCCAGGACAGGCTCCAGAGTACACAGAGAAACCCAGTCTCGAAAACCAAAAAGAGCATTGGCTTCTTCCAGACAACCTGGGCTCATTTGCCATCACCCACACAGTGGCTCACAAGTCAGCAAATTCTAGCTCCAGGGGACCCAGTGCTCTCTCCTGACTTCACATGGCGAACAGTCGCAGGCATGGGCAAAACACCCCACTTCTAAACAAAGTGGTTTTAAGGAGAAAAAGGAAATGTTTACAAACAAAGGTGGAGAATAATTGAGGAAGGCCTCTGGTCTCCACACAAAAGAGAAAAGAAAGTTTCATGGGGTATTCAGCACCTGCTTCTTCCGGCCCTGGGTGGAGGTTTTGCAGAGGTTTTGCATTCGTCTCCAGAAGCTCGTTCACAGGGAAGACTAGTTTGACTTCACCGAACGTGGCATTCAGATTTATTGGCAGTGTGCCTCAGAGCCTCAGCCCTAGTGCTAGGGACTTATGTTGGGACCCCAGGGGAAGTGGCAGCCCTTTTTCTCCAGCTCATCTGGGCTGCTTTTCCCCACAGTGGGTATCACAGGCTGAAGGAAGGGGCAGTCCCCACCATATTTGAGTCTTTCTCCAAGTTACGTCGAACAACCAAGACCAAGGGGCATGGTTATCCACCTGGCCTGCCTGATGTCAGCCGGCTCCGGCGATGCAGGAAGCGGTATGTGCAGGAGGGGGATGCCCCACCCTCCCCCCAGGGCTGAGGGACTGGACTGCGATTGCCAGCATCATCACTAAAGAGCGGTCTTGCTGCCTAAACCCAGTGAAGGGGCTAAGGTGTTAGGGAGTCTACATGGGTATATGAGAGGGGCCTGGCATGCCTTCAGTTGGCTAGTCAGTTTCTTTCTGTCTCCCTTCCAGCTGCTCTGAAGGTCAAGGACCCACAACTCCGTTTTCCCCAATTCCTGCTAACATCATCTGCTTCCCCGTGGAAGAAGCCTCAGCACCTGCCACTCTGCCTGCATCCCCAGCTGTGAGGCTGGAACCTGGCCTTAACAGCCCCTTCTCAGATCTTCTGGGCCCTCTGGGTGCCCAAGCAGATGAAGCAGGCTGTAGTGCCCAGCCTTCACCAGAGCAGCACCCCTCCCCTCTTGAGCCACGGCCTATCTCCCCGTCTGCTTACATGTTACGGCTACCACCACCTGCTGGAGCCTACATCCAGAATGAGCACAGCTACCAAGTGGGGAGTGCCTTGCTCTGGAAGAGGAGAGCTGAAGCGGCTCTTGATGCTCTGGACAAGGCCCAGCGCCAGCTGCAAGCCTGCAAACGGCGGGAGCAGCGGCTTAGGCTTCGACTGACCAAGCTGCAGCAGGAACGGGCACGAGAGAAGCGGGCACAAGCAGATGCCCGCCAAACCCTGAAGGACCATGTACAGGACTTTGCTATGCAGCTGAGCAACAGCATGGCATGAGGACACACTACCGCTCTGTCTCTTCCTCAGAGACACTTGATTGGAACTGCATCTACCAGGCTGGCCAGAAGTCACAATAAAGTGGATGCTAGAAAAAGACCCTGCTGTCTGGTTCAGCTGGGGGTGCCAGCCTCCTCCCCAGACAGTGGCCAAAGCCCCAAAGGGCTCAGACCCTGGCAGGTCACCTCTTGGCCACGGGGAATCTTTGTCTGCAGTCCCTCTGCTTATTTAGTTACTCTTTCAAGGTAAGAAAGCCAGCTCCTCTGGTTCAGCTCTGCCCCGCCTCCCCATCCTTTTTTGAGTCAGGCTGGTATCACTGAAGCTTAGAGACGATCTTGAACTCCTAATCCTTTCTTGTACCTTGTGAATAGAATGATAGGCATGTGCCATCATGCACAAGGTCAGACTTAGCTCTCTTGTGAAGGTACAGCAAGCTTCTGTCCACTCCTGGCTGCATTTAGGAAGACTCAACAGCAACATAGCCTGCTACACTTGCTAGGCTGAAGGCCACGCTTAGGGAATTGTTAAGTCTTTTAGATCCTGGTCCCGGTACTGTATTTATCTTGGGAACATAGGCTTCTTACTATAGCTTTGTCCATGGTAAACACCAAGCACATGGCCTCTCTGTACTGCTCCTTGGCCACATAGCTCAAGCACAGTTGAGATTCTGGCTGTTTGTATACAAGGTTGTCAAAGTTTTCTTTATGGAGCCCTGGGTGAATATGTTTATTTGTATCTTGCGTGTAGAGGAGACAATTGAAGGCCCAGTTACAGGGGTCAGCATGAAGCAAGATTTGTAGACTAAAGTTGTCAGGTGTTTCCCCCCAAAAAAGGCTTGGATGCAATCACCATCTTGGGGGAGCGGCTCTGACACAGCACAACAGACTCACCTAACCTGCCTGGCTGCCCACTGTGGACTGGCACCCTCCACTCCCCTTCGCTGCTGCTGCTTGACCTCAGCTACCAGCCTCAATTTGTGCCTAGTACCTTATCTTATTAACTAGGCCACTTCCTGGCTGTATGGGACTGCTACCCAGGGCACCTTTCTACCTAGAGCCCCACAGTATGGGATGAATGGAGCATAGGAGGGAACTATGTTCTGCGTCCTAAGGCCAGGAAGACCCAAGCATTTCTCCAAAATGAGTCCTGGCTTCCTGGGACAGAGTAGGTTCCTGTACAAAAAAAAAAAGCCACTGGGCTGTATTGGGTATTGAGATGTAGGCTTTCATGTCTTGATGTCAGGTAACAAGGATGGATGCCCCAGACAGTCTAGGTCTCTGAGGAGATATCTCAATATACAATTTTCTCTTCCTTGTGACTGACACCATGTTGACATAGTTAACAAGGAAGATGTTGCAAAATCCACACCTGGGGAATCTCTAAGCCACAAAACTGTCATGTGCTTCAGGAGGCAGACCAAAGGTGGCCACCATGCCACCCAAGTGTGTATGTAGCATTGCCCCAGCTTTAAAGGAGGCATATCAGTGGCAGAAGACACACAGGAGCGTCTGCTGACTTCTCTGGCCCAGACATGCACTCTGGGGGGCTGAGCTACACTTGCTGCCCTGTGGGCTGTGAGGAAAACCTTCCAAAGTTCGTATCTAGGATCAGACCACAGTCACTGGTCCCCATTCTCAAGCTCTGGGTAAGGAGTGGAATATAGCCTGTTGCTAGAGTAACTTGCCAAGCCCTCACCCTGACAGTAGGATTCCATGCCTGGGTCCACAGCACACCCCATGGGGAACGCAAAGCCACACTTCCATCATCTTTCTACCGCTGAGTGATATCCCTGAGTTTTGGTCTTCTTGGGAGAGGTGCCAGCTGGAAAGGGAGTCTGCTTCATTTGCCATTCCCTGTGGGGCCTGTGTTCGCAATGAAGCATGCCCTCTAGGAATTCACATGCCCTCTAGGAATTCAGTACACCTCAGTGCCTTGTACAAGCTGGGAACCATAGGTGGGATTGCTCTGTAGGTGGAGATGTGGCAAATCGGTTGAGGGTCATCACTCTCCAAACAAGTAGAATCCTCACAAAGATCCTCAGATGTCAGCACCCAGCTCTGCACACTGCTTGTCAGAGATGTGGGAGGCCAGGGAGTCTATGATGTCCAGCAGCAGCTGCTGGCTCAACAACCGCAGAGTGGGCAGCTTAGAGACCTGCACAGATGACCAAAACTAGATGAAATCAGACTCCCAGGAGGACCAGGGTAGGCAGGTGAGTCCTCTTGGGGTCCAGCCTGCTCAGGGCTTGGCTGTCTGAGGACAGTGGGCAATGGCCAGGAAGTATCTGGGCCTGCTGGGGAGGGCTGGGACCTAGAGCACTGGGGCCGGAGCCTGACCTTGGTGAACTGGTGCACAATGATGTGCAAGCAGTGCCGCTTCATGTCCAATGCCTGTGTCTTGTCAGCCGCCTCCAGAATCTGCAACGGCAGGAATCATGAGGCCCAGCACAGCTTACCCACAGACAAAGGTGTGGCCCGGAGGTACCAAGCACTACCTGTAGCACATTCTGCACTGTTACGTTCATCTCCAGGTTCTGTTTGCAGTATGCCTGCAGTCTGTTGTTGTAGAAGCCATAGTAGTAGGGGGCTGCAAACAGGTAGCTGGACACAAGTTAAGGAGCTGCCAAGTCAAAGGACACATATTCACTTGCGTTCACTCATCCTGCCACATCTCTTGTCCTCCTTGGGAGGGTACTGCCAGAACTACACAGACCTCAGAAGCCAGAGCTCTAGTTTGTGCCTCTGCTGGCTTGTTCTCTAAACTGGTTCTGAACCATTTCAGGCTCATAGGCCCCAGTCAAGATCCAAAGAAAACCTGAATCCTCTCATTCCCATGTGCCCATCCATAGAACTTCTCCAAGCCCTCACTGGCCCCATCAGGTATCCTTGCACCTCGGGTTCAAACACTACTGACAGCATGAGGAATCACTTTGTCCAGTAGGCCCAGCACCAGCACTGCACACTCTAGAATTAGGTGTCAGGCCAAGATCACCCAGCCAACAGAGCAACAGGAACCAAACATGTCTGAGGGGCGCTAAGACTTCTCAGTGACCCAGGAGCACCAGCAGATAAAGGATGCAGGGAGTCTTCAGGGGGCATGTTGACCTCGCCATAGTAGATGTAACGTAGCATGGACTCAAAGGCCTGTCTGCTAGGCACCATCTCCCCGATAGAGATGTTCACCTGCCCATCCTCCGGCATGAATGAACGGAACATGGCCTCAAAGTAGCTGCAAATAAGGAGGTAGATCCCAACTCTCAGGAGAAGAAAGCATCGAGGCCCTGCCCTGTTCTGCCCTCCCTCAAACACCCTCAACATACCTAGAACGGGCAGCTAGGATGGCTTTGTGGGCTGGTCGTGGGTGGCCATCTAGCAGTAGTGTGATGTCACAGAACTCTGAGCCTGCCCCCTCCAAGTATGCCTTCATGTCCTGGATCAAAGATGTGCCTGGGGGGTGTAGAAGGACCTTAGAAGATTTCCACTTCCACCCTGAATGAAGAGGCCACCTTTGCTTTCTGGACCAATAAACACCACCTTTCCACAGTGACCATGTCACTGCTCTGCTCAGAGTTCCCCCAAGCCAGAAGTGCCAGTCTTTTCCTTCCCTCGGCCCTCAGGACACCTGGAAACCGCAAGTCCTTGTTCTGGCCCTCAGGGATGCTGCACCAATACCTGATCTTCCACGATGCGCCCTCTATGCCCAGCTCCCAGTCTCACGCTGGACTCCCCTCCTGGCCTATCTTTCAGACTCTCATGCCAGTGGCAAGGGCTAGTACAAGCCCCAAAGAGAGCTGGGGAAGGGAAGATGCTATCCATCTTCTCCACCAGGTAGGACAAGAAGTACTAGACGATAGGTAGCTGCAGCTGCCTTGCTCACTTGACATCAGATCTGACCAGCCAACCAGAGAAGGCATAGGGCACTCTGAAGAGTAGGTGCGGTCCCCAGGCTTGCTGGTACACAGCTTGCTGTTGAAAGCCACTATGAATACTTTGAGACAGGCCTGCTTCTGTCCCTCCCTGCTTTTATGACTGGGAGCACCTGGTGGGCCGCAGAGCCACCCTTATCCCAAGGGCCTGGTAGGTAGATTAAGGCTCTTGTCACCAATTCCCTACCAATGTCCACAGGTTGATCCGAGGGGGCTCGAGGGGGTGGCTGCTGCTTCCGCCTCACAATCTCTACAATCAGTGGGGACGAGAGGCGCTCGAACTCCTTCATCATGATCACCTGATTGAAGTGGGATTCCTTCACTATGAAGTTCAGGCAGTGTTCCTGGGACAGACAGGCACAGCAGGCAATTGGAATCAGGTCAAGGCCCAGGGTGGGCAGCAGAGTTTACAGTGAGGGGCAAGGGGATACACCCCACCCCAGCCAGGAAGGCCTGGGCTGACCCCAGCTTGTACCTTGAGCTGGCCCAGCTGGAGCCTGGCTGCGCTCTCACACACAACCAGCACGTTTTGCAGATCCACAGAAGCCTCGATGTACTGCCGGCACAGCTGCTCAAGGCGACACAGCTGGAAGCTTAGCGCCAGCTTGTAGACATCCATGATGAGCAGCACGTCCTCTACATGGCCTGTGCCAAAAAGCCCCTGAGCCTAGGGCCTCAGGAAAGGAGGGCCTAGAAAAGGGCCCAGGGCTCCCTCCATGCATAAGAGGGTCAGGGCTGCAAGAAGGCAGCTGGACTACATGCCAGCTGACTATAGCTTGTGCCTCAGGCACATCTGTAACAGCCCAGCAGCACCACCTCTGGCTCTCCACATTCCCCACCCTGGTCCGTACCACCCATACCCTAAGCGGACCTTTCCGTGGGTACTTGATCTTGTCTGTGTAGAGAAACTGCATGAGCACCTCGAACGGCCGGGCCTCTGCCTCACGAATGGCCACACGTAACAGGGGCGGCCGTGCCCTGCCCACAGCTGAACCAGGGGCTTCCCTGGGAGCTAGAGCCCCATCCTCTTCCAGCTTCTGTGGGGAAAAGGGAGCTCAGGGCATCCTAGTAAACAGTGATCAAAGCTTCCCAGTCATGGAGGATAAGGAAGACCTTACCTGGGCCAGCCACTCTCGAGCCTGCAAGATCTTCCTACGAAGCCAGCGGCTCCGTGCAGTGACGATGGCAACATGGCCCTGCACACACTCTTCCTTCTGCATAAAGGATGAACAGTATGTGGGTGAAAGCACAGGACCCCTGCCCCAGGGACAGATGCCAGCAGGCCAGGGCAAAGCTCTACTCAGCAGCTATAGTAGGTGAGGCTGGTATAGGTCAGTCACCTACCTCACCAAGCACAAACTCCACATCACAGAACTGGCGGCCCTCCCAAAGGCGCCCATAGTCTTCATGCAGTGTGCACTTAGGGTAGCAAGAGAACTGCAGAAGGAGACTCAGTGAGCAAGCAACAAAGGCTGTCCTGAGACCAGCCAGCCATGACCCTCAGAGCAGGGTCAGGTGAGGGCTGTAATGCCCGGGCCATGACTAAAGCCTCCAACGTCCACTGGTTTTTCCTTGATGAAGGTTCCCAGGCTGTAGGCAGGCTGCATCATTCTAAAAACCTGGACCCAGGTACTCAAGCAACCCCATCTCCCCCAACCCACCACTGAAACAAATTCATCCAAGCCTCCACTATGCCAGGAGACCCTATACTAACAACCTGTTCCTCCAGGTTTGGGAAGGCTGGCTCCCCCAGCTTTCCCTAGGCTGATTTCCCTGAAGGCCCTAGCACAGAGCCCAGCTTGCCCACTCCTTTGCTGGTTCTGTGTGTTCCCCGGTATGCTTCTTACTCTGCATTAAGGCTCCCTTCCTTCTAGCATCATCTCTGCCTATCTGGACCGATGGCATCCCCAGCCCTCTCCGCCAGACTCCTCAGATACCGTCAACCGACAGGCTTAGCTATCAACAGGCACCCTTGCACAGCCCTAGCCTCACCCACTGGCCTCAGTTGCCTCTCTGGGGCCCATCTACCTAGCAGACCTCACAGGCCCACTAGCTACACACCTGGAATCTGTACATTTCCCCACTGCGAATGTTGTTGTCCACCGTGCCCCCAAAGATGTACATGGCATCAGAGATGACAGCAGCTGCATGGAAGAGCCTCCCGCTGGGCAGCTGAGAAGAACAAATAGACAAGTAATGGGATGGGGCCATCAGTGAACCTGCCGTGGCCAAGCTCATGGCACGGATCCATGTGGCCATGAAAGAGGAGAGGCCAAAGATCCTAGTCCCTTGCAGATGTAGGTGCAGAGGGAGGCTGGGATGCTGGGGTGGGGCAGAGGGCAGGGCAGGTTGTGCAGAACCTGGGTTAACAGCAGATTCGGGGCACTGTGTCACACTGACCGGAGGGTAAAGCCTGGGCACCCAGAGCTACATGCTGCCCTTCCAGGAGCCCTGCTCTACCCTCTATGAGAGTTCCTGCTTCAGAGAGCAATGGAATCTTAATAAGCACCCTTGCCACTCACCTCTGATGCCAGGTGGACAGGCTGCTTGGCTGAAGTGGTGCCAAAGTCTAAGCCAAACACATCTCTGGACTTCTTACAGCTGCTCCGCTCCTCTGAGGTTAGGACTGATGCCTCCTCAGAAGAGGAAGCTCTCTCAGGCACCTCGGCCCCACCAACCTTGAGGAAAACATATGCAAGAAGGTAACAAGCCACCATCCCTTCCAGGGCTCGCTATGGGCTCCAGAGGAGGGACCAGACATCGGGTGAGGCCGTGAGGCTGTGAGGGTGCTTCCCAGAGGTCTGCAGCACAGTGTGACTGACGGGGCGCAGACATGGAACCCTGAAGGACACAGGACTACGGCCTTGAGAGCTCTCAAGCTGCTCTTCTTGACTATATGGGACCCAGGGAATCCAGGTCAGAACTCACCTCACTGTCAGAGCTGGGCTGGACAACTTCCCAGGTCTGGAAGTCCACATCATAGCAGTGCAGCTCATTGGGCAGTGTATTGTCTGCTGCACCCCCAAACACATAGAGATGGCGGTCAAAGGCCACCATGGTGTGTCCATAGCGCCGCTGTGGCGGGGGTGGGGAGCCCCGGAGCAGGTGCTCAGTAGGGATGCGTGTCCACCTGGGGCCATGACCATGAACCAACACTGGGGTGGGGGCTCTGGGCTCTCACACACACCCCACAGAAGGGCCTCCTATGAGGTTCCCCTAAAGTCCTTGTAGTGCCAGTCCATGGTCTACAGGGAAGTCACAGGCCTATGTGTCCAGCATCCCTTGACCTGTTTAGCTCAGGCATTGGCCCTACTCAGCTCCATGCAACCCACCATGGGGCCCTACCCAAGCTCCCTCTCCTCCCGCCATCATAGAGCAGACAGCAGTGACAGGGCAGAGCCTCTGCTAGTCTGCTCTGGGAATGGAGCTGTACGGACTTGTGTTGTCCCGATTGTTCTGCTCACTGCCCTAACAGAAGAGTCCCCACCTGGGAGATGCCTGCCCAGGCACTAAAGCTCCTCCAGGACTTCTCTCCTCCAGGGGCTCCGGGACTTGACAACAAATCCCCTTTTCTGCTAAGTTAGCTGAAGAACCAAAACAGATGCAGGCTCATTCCACGGCTGCTCCAGTACTCAACAAGATTCCTTTCACCTAGATTTCTAGAAGCTTGAGTCCCCTCCAAAGCCCTATTCCTTTTTCTCTATTACTTCCAGTGCCAGAGGCTAGACCCATCACAGGGTGCTAAGGCTAGGCAGCAGCCAAAGGAAGTAGACAGCCTACTTGACCCTGCTTATCTTGTGCTATCCCATGAGATTAGTGCTAACCACATTTGTTAGCAGTGTCAATGAGCAAGATACACAGGGCAAGAGGTACCCTTCTGACTCAGGCCATATCTTGCTGAGCTACAGCCATAGCCCAAGGGCCTATGAGGGTGTCAAATGCTCATACTCCAGGCTGTATGCTCTGCTATATGTGGGAAGGAGGAGAGATTACAACAGGTGCCAGACACAGAATGAGCATTATTCATGTCCCTCAAAACCCAGGAAACTCACGTCTTGTCCTTGAATTCGAACTGGAAGAGGTTGTTGGTTATCTTGGCTCCACTCTGCCCTGAGAACACGAACATCTTATCCCGGCACACAGCCACAGGGAAGTTGCAGCAGGATGGGGGGATCTCCCCACTCTGGGCCACCTGCAGTAGGGGCACAGCTCAGCCAGGACCTTGCAGGCCTGGGGCTGCACTATCCTACACTTGGAAGTGAATAAACGTAGGTAGTTTCCAGCCTCCTCACACCCACACACATGGACCCAGTTCTGATCAGCTGAGGCTAAAATCGGGAGGTTCATTTTAAACTAAAAATGTAATTTCTTTTTTTTAAATTTTTTGTTTATTATGTATATAGTATTCTGCCTGCATGTATGCCTGCAGGCCAGAAGTGGACATCAGATCTCATTACAGATGGTTGTGAGCCAATATGTGGTTGCTGGGAATTGAACTCAGGACCTCTGAAAGAGCAGCCAGTGCTCTTAACCTCTGAGCCATCTCTCCAGCCCCTAAAAAATGTAATTTCTACAAGAGAAATAAAGTTCCAGGGAAAAGCAATGAACAAAAGGTTGCCCTGCTGTGTTCACATGAAGGTGGACTGGAAGAAGTCACATCTGTCACATGTGGCACTCTGCCCATCCTGGACTCGGAGCTTTTTCCTTCCTCTGACTCCACCTTGGCTTCTAGGATCAAAGCCGGGGATGTGTGCATGCTATGCTACCATGGACTACAGCCTCAACCCCAAAGCCTTTTATTACTTGATTATTCATTCATTCATTTGGAGACAGGGTCTCTCTGTGCAGCTCTGGCTAATCTAAAACTCGCTATGTGGCCCAGGCTAACCCCAAACTCACTCTGTAGCTGAGAATCACCCTGAATTTCTGACCCACCTCCCGAGTGCTAGGATTACAGGCATGCATCTCCACACCCAGTTTATGTGGATCTGGGGATCAAACCCAGGGCTTCATGCATGCTACATTACCAACTAAACTATATCCTCAGCCCACTTGGAGTCTCTGCTTAATACTGGAACTGGGCTGGGGGAAGGGTCAAGGAAAGGAAGAGGTGAGCCTTGGTTAAGGGAAGAAAGTCGTCTCTGTCATATGCCACCTTAGCACCTCTCATTCATATACCAGCTTCCTTTACCCCCCACATCTTGATGCTGCAACCCCCCCCCCGCAGTGTCCCTGATTTCCCATCAGCATCCTGCTCCCTGCACCCCTCACCTCCTCCCAGCATGTGAGCTCTCGGTCTTGGAGGCCAATTGTCCACATGTCGTTCAACCTGCATGAGGACAGAGGAGACAGGATCCTTTGGTCCTGAGCCTGGCTGGAGGGATAGCTCCAGGGGAGAACCACTTGCCACGTGTCAGGAGACAACCCTGCCGTCTTCCTTAAAGAAACAGGAACTTCTGGGAAGAAGATACTGTATCAAATCCCTGCACCCAGCCCCTAGTAGCTCTCACTTCCTGCTGACTCTGACCAACCAGGACAGAAGTGGATTTACACATAATATCTGGGATACAAGACAGGGCAAGCCACCGAAGGCAGGGAAAAGACGAGGTGTCCCATAAAGCCTACTGCTGCACGGTGTCATTACTGGTCTCTGCAATGCACAAGTTTAGAATGAGCATGCACTATTCGGCTATCAGATAAATACAACAACTTTTCTAAGCCAAGGAGGAAGCCTCGTGTGGAGGCCCACACCTTTAACCCCAGCACTCAGGCAGCAGGGGCAGGAGGAGCTCTGTGAGTTGAAAGTCAGCCAGATCTACACAGAGTGTTCCAGGATAACCAGAGCTACATAGAGACCTTGTCTTAAAACAAAAACAAAACGTAAAACACTAAATAAACAAAGAGAAAACTATAACATGGGGAGGAACCCAGGGCTGGATTTGAACTGAGATGCTTCCAGCCTCCAGGCGTCTGTAGTTCCAAACCTCATCTGAAGACATCCAGGGACCACAGGGATCACAGACAAGACCTCCCTCCACACTCCTCTCCTGAGAAACTCAACACTCACCAACTTACCCCAGCCTGAGCACTCAGATGCCAAGAGGGCTTATTCTGCCCCCAGGACATACGGAAGTAGGGTACATGGGCAGCTGCTTGCCTACCTGGCATTGCCATCATAGCCAGCAAAGATCCAGAGCTTGTCACTGTACACTGTGGCCCCATGGGCTGACCTGGCAACCGGCAACCTAGAACATAAAGAAACCAATGAGGAAGGGCTGGAAAAAAGGCTCAACACTGAAGAGAACTCGTTCTTCTGGAGACGCAGGTTCAATTCCCAGCATCCACATGGCAGCTCACAACCATCCCCCTGTAATTCCAGTTCCAGGGGGTCTGATGATTTTGGGTCTCCTCAGGCACCAGGCATACACAGGGTACAGACACACATGCCAGCAAAATATTTGTGTGTATGTGTGGTTTTTTATTTTTTTTATTTCATATATGTGTGCATATATATATATGTATATATATATATATATATATTTCTTTAATGAGGAAAGGTCATTAGAGTGGCGGAAGCACAGGGCTCTGTGTTCAGCAGCTAGGACCACATCTGCTGGACACTGGGGCTCAGAGGGCAGTGCTAGGGCACTGGAAGCAAACAACATCACAAGAGGCCTGGGCAGCAGATGTATAAAAATTCAGATGGTGAAACTGGGCATGACGGTACATATCTGTAAATCCTGGTACTAGGGGATGAAAGGAGGAGGATCAGAAGTTCAAGACCAGCCTCAGCTACGTGGTAAGGCTAAGGTCAGTGGAACTGTGTGACAATCTGACTCAAAACAAACAGCGCAAAACCAAAAGAACCCTCCGAAGGGGCAGGGATGTGGCTCAGTTTGTGGGCTGCTTTCCTAGCATACCAGAGCCCTGGGCATCATTCCCAACACACACAAAACCAGGAATGGTGCAGTACATCTGTAACCCCAGAAGTCAGGGGTTGGAGGCAGTAGGATCAGATGTTTAAGATCATCCTCAGCTATACACTGCAGGTTCAAAGCTAGCCAGCCTACACGAAATCCTGTCTCAAAGATGGAGCGGGGAGCAATCAGATATCGGCCTTGGAATATGGCTCAATGATAAAGAACTTGCGTAGTATGAAGAAGGCCTTGGGTTCCATCCCCAGTGCTAAGGAAAAAAAACCCAAAACAAAATAGAACCAAAAGAAATTCTGTGGTCCACACATGCCCAGCACCTCCCCAGGTGCTATGAAAATACTGAAGGGTGTACCCCCAAAACAGAGCCCCTGGGTCCTGAGAAAGAAGGGGATGTACACCTGGGGGCAGGCTGAGGCGATGACTGAATACAGACAGCTTCTGGCTTCCGGCCTGCTGCAGACACCCTGTCCAGTCCTGACCCCGGGACTCAGCAGTGATGAAATCAAGCAGTTAAGTTTCCCAGCCACAGGCGCCCTATCTGAAATGTGGCAGGCGGCACATCCCAGGCAGAAGGCTATTCTCTTACTGTGAAAGTTCCCAGAGAAACCTCTTACCTCCCTTCAATTTTCCACTCTGTCCACTGGCCAGTTGCAAACTTGTATTCAAAGAGGTCATTTTTATTCTTCAAGTTAGAATTGGAATAAATATCTCCAGTATAGCCCCCTGGGTGAAGAGAATGGAAGTAAAGGTTAGAGCTAGGGTACCATTTTGGTATTTAAATGTGGGGCCCTAGTTAACACATACAAACCCCTAGCTCCATCTGCCCACCCAAACGCCCCCTGCATGAGCCCTGGGGACGCAGAATGAGCAAACGGATGTTTCTTGCCCTAGCCATCAGAGAGCTCAGAACATTAGGGAAATCAGTCCTCTCAAGCCAGAGGTTCAGGGCACTCCAGTGGACAAAGGCAGTGGGTAACACCTGCCCACCAGAGCTCAGAGAGCCTCCTGTAGGGTGGAGGTGGCAGGAGCTAGAAGTCTGTGGGTGCAGGAGGGTAAGAGGCTGCTTACCAAAGACGAACATGCTGCTCCCGTAGACGACAGCTGAGTGGTGGTAACGGGGTGCTGGTGGGGTGCCAGTGGTAAAGGCTCTGGGAGAGGCACAGGGTGAGGTCAGTGAGGGGTCAGTTAGGCACTGATAACACCATACTTTGTTTTCCTCTCTCCCTTCCCCATCCCTCTCTTCTACCTATTCTCCTTCTTTTCTTTCCAGGTTATGGTGTTGCTGTAAGTAGTCCCAGCTGGCATGTAACTTAGGGTGCTATGTAGTCTAAGCTGGCCTCAAATCGGTCATCCTCCAGCCTCAGTCTTCCGAATATGGGAATTAGAGAGACATCACCATGACTATAGTAATTTAATTCTTACAGACAGGCTCTCACTATAGGGCCTAAGCTGGCCTCTAATTTATGGGTCAAGTGATGCCAGGCATCAACCTTGCTTTACTTCTGCATTTCTAAGGTGCCGTTTCTCTCATAGAACCCCCCAAAACATCAGTAACCAGGAGAAAGCTGAAGTAATAGGCATTAAACTCTTGCACATCCTGCCTGGAGGAAGGCCTTTGCTTCACACATTTCCAAACCTCTAAGAGGCTTCTCAGAATTTTTTTTCCCGAGACAGGGTTTCAGAGGTAGCTCTGGCTCTCCTGAAACTCGCTCTGTAGACCAGGCTGGCCTCAGACAGCCACCTGCCTCTGCCTCCTGAGTGCTGGGATTAAAAAGTCACCATGTCTGATGCCTTTCCCCTTTAAGTAGGGTCTTGCTATACAGTCTTGGCTGGCCTAGAAGTCACTGTGTAGACCAGACTGGCCTCAGTTCACAGATATCAGCCATGTGCTAGGATTAAATGTGTGAGCCACCAGTGATGCCTGGCTGGGGGACTTTATTTATTTATTTATTTATTTACTTAATCATTTGGAGGATATTTTACAATTTGCTTTTTCAAGTAAGCAACAGAATTTGACTTAATCCTGGTCTCAAGATACTGGGATTATGGGCATACACCACTATGCTCAGCTTTAGCAATTTATTTTTGCTTGTTTTTTGAAAGGGTCTTGCTATGTTACAAAGACTGGTCTCAGATTTTCAGATTTACCTGCTTGCTTCCCAAAGACTAGAATGGTAATTGTCTGCTGCCACCACACTTGGTTCTATGTGAATCTTTTGCAGTGTTGGGTAGTGAACCTGGGAACTTGTACTAAGTGCACTGCTACCACTGAGCTGAGCTACATCCCTAGATTTTTTTTTTTTTTTGAGCTGGGGGTCCTGAACTCAAGCTGCCCTTAATTCATGATCTTCTGCCTCAGCCTCCTGCGTGCTGGTATCACAGGTGTATGCCACCATGTTCGCCTGGCTTAAGCAACGTTTGATTAACAGTCACAGAGGCTTCAAAGTGATTTTCATTTTTGTTTCTCACTGTGTGTGTGTACACGTGTGTGTGTGTGTGTGTGTGTATGCCTGTAGGTGTGTGAATGAGTACCACAGGACACATGAGGTGAGGGGCAGCTGTGTGGAGGAGTTGAGGGGCAACTGTGTGGAGCTGATCTCCACAGGACATATGAGGAGGTGAGGGGCAGCTGTGTGGAGGAGTTGAGGGGCAACTGTGTGGAGCTGATCTCCACAGGGCACATGAGGAGGTGAAGGGCAGCTGTGTGGAGCAGGTGAGGGGCAGCTGTGTGGAGCTCTTCTCGCCCCCATTTTTAGTTGACTCTGAGGATTGAACTCAGCTCACCAGGCTTGCACAGCACGTAGGGCTTTATCTGCTGAGCCATCTTGCTGGCCAAAGAAATTTTTAAAATTAATTGAGGACTGGATCTGGAGCTGGAGTTTCGTTTGTCAAGTTGGGCAGTAGAAATTCTGGTGACTGAAGCTTCCTCTCAGGTCAGAGTCTAAATACCAGCAGCTAGACCAGACAGACCCCTTAGTTCACAGCATTTAGGATAACCATTCTCACAGAAAGCCGTGAGAAGGAGGAAGGCCATCTAAGGTTCTCCTCTGCTCTATTTCCCTCTGGCCCTCCATGATGAGCTGCTTCTATTCGCCAGTGTTGCCGCTCTCCAGGACAGGCGGGCCGCTCTCCAGGACAGGCGGGCCGCTCTCCAGGACAGGCGGGCCGCTCTCCAGGACAGGCGGGCCCTGCAGCTCAGAGGCTACCCACCTGCACCAGGAGCAATCCTTCACATCAAACCGCAGGAGATCGTTGAGCATCGTCTTTCTGAAAGGCAGAGAGAGAAGGTGGCAGGAGCCAGGCTACCGTGTGAAGGTGGAAGAAGAAAAGTGAGCCAACGGCCCTCAAGCAGTCCCGTCAGACCAGGCCTTTACAGGGCAACCCGCCTTGCTCAGTCTGTGCCAGGTGGATACCCTCCCTGACTTCATTTTATGGGAGAGGAAGCATGGCCAAACAGCTAGAAGGGCAAAGCTTAGAAGCTGGGATCAGGCCCTCCTTCATTTAACTCCTACTTAAACTTCGTGGTGCTTGTTAAAATAATGGGAGGCCACTGTTTTGAGCTGAGTTCCTACACTGGGCCGTCAAAGGCCAGGGCAAACCAGAACAGTTACTGGGGACAAATGCCTCATAAACTCAAGCATTAAGGATCAGATAATCCCAAAACCTAACAGTTTGCCCGCAAAACTGAAGACTGCAGTCTTCCTGGGTGTGCATGATGAGGAGGCCCCTACTGAAGCTCTGAAGAACTCTAACTTAGTTGACCGGGCCCCACCCCCAGGTTTCCTTGCTCCTACTTTTCAGTGTGCAAAGGTGATACTGCCTCGTAGGAACTCTTCCTTCCACTGTTGGACAGAGGCTGCCCTGGTTTATCTTAAGTCACAGTCAAACAGATGCATAATTCAGCTTTCTCTAACTTTCTTTGGAAACTGCATACCGAAACCACTACCGCTTATCACCACACAATTGTCTACCTGCTCCAGAAAACACTAAGGACAGCGATCCTGAGTCATGACCTTCCACCTTATGTTGGACACTGGTCTTTTTGGTATGGGGAATTCTTACTAAGGCTCATCTTTTAACTCAGTAAACGCTGACTGGAACATCTGGGCACTGATACAGTGAGGTGAGGAGAAAGATACCTTGTTTTGGCAGAGGAAATAGATCAGCACCAACACTTGCAGGCTGCCGGGGGTGTGGCTGGGGGCAAATGGAGCTGGTAAGCAGTAAGCGAGGCCAGAAAGGCCTCATCCATAAGGAACATGAAAAGGGAAGCGAGAAGCGTGTCTGGGAAGGTACAACATGGCAAAAGGCTGGACAGCAGGCTGTTTCAAACAATCCAAATGCAAGGCAGCCAGAGGACTGGCTGAGACTCAGGAAAACACAAGTGTGCAGTAGGCCTCATACACTCCTGGGAGGACTCGCATTTACACAGGGAGGTGCCAGGACATCACAGGGCTGTGAGCTGGGGGGGAACACGCTCTGACTGACAGCAGTTGTAAATGCATCCCCAGATGCTCTTGAAAAAGAGGGTGTAGAGATAAGATAAAGGCCAGAGGACCGTGGCCAAGTGTGCACGCTCTAATAGAGTCCTGAATACCTCACCTGCTCTAGGTCAGCTGCCCCAGGTAGTCTACATGACCGAGAGTCCCCTTCCTGGGCTTTAGGTCAGGTTCTGGGCCTGAGAGGAGGGAGTCATATGCAAACATATAATCTCTGTGGCAGCAATTCCTGCCAGCCTAGCAAAATCACCACTAGCCATAACCCCCATTGGGCCATACCTGGCCTAGCTCCAGAGTTAGCACGCAGCCCTAATCCATCCTTTGTATTGCAGATAAACTTTGTTGCCCTATGTGAATCTTGTCTGAGAGTTTCCCATGGATACAAAGCCTATGCAAAACTTGGTTAAGGGGCAACCCTGAAAACCACGGTACCTCATGAATCAGGTATTTGCACTTGGCATTGTATTTTTGGAAGGTTCATTCAGGTTGTTTTGAGCATATGGAAATCTACTAGCTGACATGTAATTATAGGGGAAAATAAAAATGCTGAAGAGCTACGGGAAAGGTTTCAATCCACAGAGGTTGGGTCCCCTATGGCTGCAAATGTTAAGTTCATCCTAAAAGTGTCTCTGAGTCTTCATTTCACGGACCTGTGTGAACCCATACACCTGCGCCACGCTACCTGCAACAAACTGCAGCTTAAGTAAGAAGTCTGTGTGCGTGGAGACGCTCACCAGAACTGCAGGCCATTTCCAGGAAGATCATTTTCCAGGAAGTTAAAGCAACACAGGGAAATCTCCACCAGAAGTAAGACATGCACAGCATCAATAAAACTGATTTTGGAGGCAGCGAGAGGGCTCAGCAAGTGATGGCACTTGCCGCCAAGGCTCGCAGCCTGAGTTCAATCCCTGGTCCCCCACATGGTTGGAAAAAGACGACTCCTGCGTGTTGTGATCTGATCTTCATATGCATCATCCAGAAAATATGTAAAACCAACAACAAACATGTTCTCCATACTTTTTGTTACAAAGCAAGCAAGTGGGCAAAGCCTAGAGGGAAGTATCGGGAAAGAAGAAAAGTGCCACTCAGGGTGATATAGGCTATAGCGCCAAAACAAGTATATTTCCATGTACTGAGCATGCGCTGCCATTTGAATGCCAGGGTGAGAGGGCTTTAAAGGCAGGATCTTCCTCACCATAACTTGGGAACCAGGTACAAGGAAGGTACCTCACAGATAGGGAAATAGAGGCTCACAGGACATGGCTAATGCCTCCCATTTTCAGACAACAGTCCGTCTCACTGTCATCGTCCGTCTCCTGCCACCACTCCCATCAAAACAGGCAAACTCACCCGTTGTCTCCGCCAAACACATAGATGGCATCCTTATAAGCCACGACTGTGTGCTTGCTGCGCCTAGAAAGAAAGAGATGAAGGATGGTGGGACCGGGTCTCTCCTGGCTGACACCCATGGTACTGCCACATAAGTTTGGGTAAAAGCCTCTCAAATGCCAAGATCTACAGTGATCCTTCAATTTCATCAGACAGCAAGGACGTCTGACACACTCTCCCACCCATACCTTTGCTCTGGGACCCAAACTGGACCCTTAGAAACACACAAACAGGTCTGGTACTCTGCCTAGGGTCTCTACTGACCCCAGGACATCACACGGGGTCTCGCCCCAGAGCCCATCCTGGGACCTCAGCTCTCGTCCCCACTCCCAGTGCCTTCAGGATCCCCTGTACACTGTCGTACCGGGCGCCCACGAATTCGTCGCAGGGCGGGAGGCGCCGCCAGCGATGCACTGTTTCGAAGGGTCCAAAGTTGAGCGTCAGGTACTCGACACTATCTGAGCAGCTGTGGTCAAAGTCCACGCTCGGAGCCACCTTGGAGCGCACCCCTCCAGCCAGGGCCCCGGCTCCGATCGGGCCCCCAGAGCCTCCGGGCGCAGCCATCCCCGGTTCAGGCCGGATGAGCCGCCCAGGTTGCAGGGCTCACAGCCACCGCCCGGGCCTCGCCAAGGGACCACATTTCCCGAAGATCCCTGCGCCAATGCTGTAGCACGTCCGGCCAGCTTGCACGCTAGGCCCGCCTTCCCGACAAGCCTTGCGCTCTCCGCCCCACGGCAAGCTGTCAAGGATCCTGCGGCGGGGTTGTTACGTTATTATATGTCTGCACTTCACATTCTGAAAACATTTGTGACCAAGAATCGGCTTGGATTTCCCCTTTTTGGAAACGCGCTCTGACCAGAGCATGACTTGTAGTTGGACTTTGCCATCGCCCGGAAGCTACCACCCCCGGAACTCCCAAATGAGGTTTCCGGCTTGCAGGCGGCTCCACCGTCCGCCTTCTGTTTGCACCCCCCAAACTTGCCTGCAGTGCTCCCCTCTCCCCTTGGCGTTATTATTGTCCGGGACTCTTGGTGGCGGAGAACCTCTGGGATCTCCGTTCCTGTTTAGGAGCAGGAGCTTCATCTATTTCTCCATTTGACCCAGGACCTGATGGGCAAGCACTGCACTTGGCCTCACCACGAACCATGTATTTTAACATGTAGTTTAATGCCAGTTGAACTGTTCCTTCACCTTTGAAATGAGGATTCAGAAAGTTCAGGCAAAAGCTAATTGGTTTTCTAATTTCAACTTGGTTGTATATTTTCTTTTTGTGGTAAGCGCTTATAAACGTAAAATAATAAAGGTGAAGTCATGAGCGGCTTCACAATGGCTGTCCTGGCTGTACAAAAGATCATCAAGAAATCCAGAGTGGGACTGGGCAAGTTTTTGAGGGGCTACTGTAATCCAGCTGAGTATTTTTATTTCTGAATATATAACAATGTGGTGATTTAATAATGGCAATAAAACAGCTCAGATTGCTGTGAGGAGCATGGAGTCTGCCTTGGGTCCCAGCTCCTGTCTTTCTTAAGTGGGCAAATATGAAAGCTGCCTCTGGCTTCTTGAAAACAAAACAAGATCTCATGTAGCTCAGTATGGACTCAGACTTCTGCTATTACAGGTATGTCACACCATACCTAGCTCTCCCTCGAGTGTTGGCCCAATTACACCGGGACACAGATCTGCAGGTACACGTGTTTTAATTTCAAGGTCATGTTGCAGGGTCTTGCTGGGAAGAGTCCTGAGAGAGGAAACAGGCAGAACCTGTTGTGCCTCTAAAACCAGCTGTCAATAACAGCTGAGGCCTTGGATGGACCATCTTCTGGAGGCAGCAGGAGCCTCTCTGGAGGGGAGGCAGACAGTTGAAGGCTGGCCTTGGGAGGACTCAGATTCCACCCTGGGGGATCCTGGGAAGTTGGAGATTGGCACTTGCCCCCAGGACGTGACCTCTGACCTTGGTGCCCCAGAGGCCTGCCCAAGTCCACCACAGGAGAGCTCAGGATCCTTTCCCTGTGAGCCAAGACATGTCGCCGGTTCTGCAGGAATGAGAGGACGATGAGTCGGGCAGAAGAGGGTAGGCTCCCCATTCTAGGCACCATGAGCAAAGGACACTTGAAAACAGCAATAGAGACTGCTGTGTGTCCCAGCCTGGCACCCAGCAGGGAAATGGACTTGGGCAGGGCAGGAGGGTTTGAGAATTGGGCTCGGGGAAGAAAGGCTCAGAAGAGTCCGTGGGAAGGGCGCGAACACACGTACTTGCTGTGTAGCGTAAACAACCTTGGCGAAGGCAAGAGGGAAAAACAGAAGGCCAAAGAAAGCATGTCATTTATCAGGTCTACTCTGGGTCTTGCGGTGTTTCCACCCTAGGATTTACCCCTGTCAGACAGCCTCAGTAACCCTTGGCCTGTCCCTCGTTCCTGGAAGTTCTCTGTACATGGGTCAAGCTACAGGGAAACTCTCATTGGCACTGTGCTGGGATGCAGTAATGGCTAGTGTCAGTGCCTCCCAGACAGCATGCAGCCCCCACATCTCTGTGTAGGGCATATCCGGGGTATCACTAGCTGTCTTTCCCCTCCTAGACTTAGTCCAAAATTATACTGGTCAGGAGTCCCCGGCTTGGGCTCCACCCCTCAGCACTGGCTCCACTCTGGGGCACACACCTGTTTCCCTTCTGCTCCTGTAATCACATCTGCTGCTAAAGCCTACCCAGGAGCCATGGAAACTGAGTCTACAGGACGGCCACGGGAGCTTGAATAGATCCTACCCAGGACACCCTACACATCCCAAGACCTCCCACACCCGCACTCACTCCACTTCCCGCTTCCGGATGGCTCGACCCGAGGCTAGCACCTCAGCCACCTTGGATACAATGGGATCGTAGTTCATGCTGGCCACAGCAATCACTTCATCACCTCTATAGAGAGAAGGAGCCTGAGGACCACTAGAATGGTCCTTGAAGATCCCAATGCTCTTCTGTCCACCTGGGGTGCTGGGAAGCTCTTGTCCAGGAAAACAGATGTCCCGAGCACCCAGCCCTCTATTGTTCCCAGTACTGTCAGCTGCACGAGAAAGCTCTGGAAGTTCCAGTCCTTGGCACAGTGCAGAGATGGGCCCAGCCTTAGCATCACCCTTTCTCTGCACCAGTATGCTTCTCCTAGTTGTAGAACCCACTTTGGTTTCAACACTTATCTAAAGAGCTATTCAGAAGACACAATATTGTTTGACGGTGGAAGGGTTATTACTGCCTCCTCATCCTTGCAATCCTGGTCGCCTACCCAGCTACCCCTCTGCCCTTCACTTCCCTTTAGCCAAGTCCCTCCTGCTTTGGTAGCACTATGGCCATCCATTCCCAATAGCACTCCCGCTGCCCCACGCTTCCATCGCACCCCATTTCTCTCACTTGGTGTAAAAAGCCACAAACTTCAGCTCTTCCAGATCCCCCTGAATGATGACATCATCGAAGCCTTCTCCGTAGCCTGTGGGAGGAGGGTACCCATGTAAACTGGGGAAGGGAAAAGTCTTCATAGGCTCCCTACTCTGCCCTCTCAACAACCTCCCTACTTTCTCCCCCTTGCCCTCTCTTATCTCTGTTTTTGTTTTTCCAGACAGGGTTTCTCTGTGCAGCCCTGGCTGTCCTGGAACTCACTCTGAAGACAAGGCTGGCCTCAATCTCAGAGATCCAGCTGCCTCTCCCTCCTGAGTGCTTGGCCTAAGGCATTTGCCACCATCATCTGGGTCCTACTCTTTTTTTTTTTTTAAAGTATATTTATTTTGTGAGTATGTGTGCACACACATGCGTATGTGGAGGTCAGAAGACAACTTGCAGGAATTGATTCTCTCCTTCCACTGTGTAGGTCCTGGGAATCAAACAGATCAGTAGCTTGGCAGCAAGAACCCTTACCCACTGAGCAATCTCACCAATCCCCTTCTCCTGAATAGGTCCTAGCTTGCCACCTAAGTCTCAACATTTAGCCCAAACTGGCCTCCAATTCCTGATCTTCCCATTTTAACCTTCAGACTGCTTGGTTATGGTACACAACCACACCTGTACTAAGTCAGCTTGTTTGCCAGTTCTTGGTTCATACTGCACCCAACCCTACACTTAATCCCAAAGGACCTTCAGGCCCTACCCCCTAGCGCTGAAGGCTAATCCCCCATCCCCATTATGGGTTTTAGCTACCCTCTACAGGTTTTTAGTTACCCGCATAGCGGAGGCTCTTGCCAAACATGGCAGTCCACAGATAGGGCACCGTGTTGATCTCCGCCTCCTGTGCCAGCATGTTCTGAGCTGCCACCCGCCCTGAAAGACCCAGGGTGGTTAGAGCCTAACCCTTCCCCTCGCCACCCCAACACTGCCTGTCCTCAGCCCACTCTTGACAGGTACTATTGTTGTCCAGGACTCCCCAAAAAAGGCACCATGTCCAGCCTACAGCCCACCTTTGGATGCAGTTAACTGGTACAGAGGGAACACGGACCCCAAGAGATCCACTTACATTGCTCCTCTTTGATCTGTTGAACATCTGAAAGGCCTACTAGGGTTGTGAACTACTTCACAACTGTGTACACAGAAACTAATCAGACATATCTAACAAGGGACGACAACGCTGGAGCACAAAGGCCAGGAGGAGAAATGGCAGCCCACATGAGGCCTGCGGAATTAGCACGGGTGGCTTTCCACCTCTGAAGCTCCGCCTGACTCATAGCTGGATACACTTAAGCTCAGGACAGCCCTAAGTCCTAATTATACTTGGCCAAGGAGTAGCCTTTGGCTCTCTATTCTCTAGCCGCAGCTTTAGACCTTGAATTTAAACAGATACTGGGTGGGAGATACCATTACTATCTGTCCTCCAGATAATGGCAAAGGAAGAATGAAAGGACGGTAGATGTATGGGGCAAGTTCCCTGTCCAAGACTAGACATCTGGAGGTCTTTTTAAGGCCCTGAAATGATTAACACACTACTATCTGCATCTTCGGGATGACAACCAGGTGGACATAGTCCATGAGGCTCAGGAAACCTGGTGGCTACCAAATGTTCGCGGAGGCAGTTCCATAAACCCACATGAGCCTGGGCTACACAGCGGCCTCTGGGGATTCATAAAGCAACTGAGTGCACAGAGATTACAGCGGTGAGGAGAGACAGGCCCTAAGTGAGAAGTCAGCCAACTAAACAGACCCTTTCTCGAACCCTCTGTGGTGGTTTCTGGTCAAGGGAGAATCCTGCCAAATACATGACCCTGAGAACAAAAAAGGAGAGGACACAGGATTGGAGAGGGCTTTGCCAAGCTAAACGGTATACAGAGGGTCTCTGCAGAGAGGCCTCTGTATGCTGATCACTGGATGGGGCTTGTTAACAAGCCATCACCTAGCCTTGAACTTAAGACCCCAAATCAACGACTGGGAAATGGGCCTGAAGGTGGCTGAGACCCTAGGATGGCCTTCCAGCCCTTAACTTGCCTCAGGGCTGGCCATACCCTGGGCATGAGCCATCTGCCAGTGTGGGATGTTCACTTTCCGATTGTTCCTCCAGGCAAGAGGAAAGGTCACAGCGTCACCGGCAGCAAACACGCCTGGGATGTTGGTCTGCATCATCTGTGGGGAGAGGGCCAGGACTCGGTGGGTGCTACAGGAGCTGACGTGGGCCTCCAGCCATGCCCCACCCAGCACCCTGCCTACGTCATCCAGCCCACCTTGTTGACTGGGATGAAACCTCGGGAATCCAGACCAATGCCACTCTGCCGCAGGAAGCCCGTGGCAGGCACTGCACCTAACAGGACAGAAGCCATGCATCCACACTCTGCTCCCACCTTTCTCCCACCTCATCTCTTTGCCCTTCTTACCTGCCTGCCCAGATCAACCACTCACAGGCTACCCACCTGGGCCTTCATGAATCTTACCCTCTGTGCCTCCATCCGCAGGTGCTTAGCATTTAGCCCCAGGAGTTGTCTGCCCCAGTATGTGGTATAGAACTCCCTGATGAGGATCTACAAGCCATGCTTCTTCAACCCTGTGCTGACATCATCCAGCTTGGCTCCCCCCAAACTACTATGTTATCTGGCACAGGAACCAATCGGAGGCTTATCTGCGTCCTATGTATCAGTTGGTAGCAGTCACCTGCTCTGTGAGGCCTGGACTAAGCCAGGTCCACATCTTTCCCAAGGGTCCTGTAAAGTGGGTACCACTGGGGTCCCATTTTACAGATTTGGAAGGTGAGGCTCAAGTAATGGTCCTAAGTCACTTGAAAGTGTGTATGGCAGCTCTGTTCACTAGCGCCTGCGTGTCTACTTACTCACCAATGCCTACCACGCAGACATCTGCCCGCAGAACCTTGCTGCTCTTCAGGACCACCTCCTGCAGCTGTGGGGAGGGAGTGGATGAGCAAACGGGCACAGTTCCTGAGCCCAGGGAGAGACACAGAGAGCATCCGCGGCGAGAAAAGCCCACCTTGCCCTCCTGAGCCCGCAGCTCCAGAACCTCTGTCTGCATATAGAACTTCACCCGATTGTTTTCAAACATCTGTACAAGCAAGCAGGCACACGGGCAGTGGGTGAGACTATGACCCGGGGCTAGGCTAGTCAATCAGGGTGTCCACAGGCCAGGCACTGGAACAGACTCATCACCTTCATCAGGGCACGACCAACACGTTCCCCTAGGAACCTCCGGAAGGGTGTCTCCTCCAGCTCCACCACAGACACTGAGTGGGCCTTCTCAGTCAGATAGGCAGCCACCTCCATCCCTGGGTGATGAGCAGGGGTGGCAAGGCTGGCACTCTGACACCTAGGGCCAGCACATCCTGGGGAGTGGCCATGGTGGCTAAGCACCACACACATCCCTTGAGGCTACTCACCCAGGAAGCCTGCTCCCACCACAACAGCATTGCGGCCACGGGCGAGCCGCACCACACGATTGGCATCCTCAGGGGTGCGGATAGTGAACACATTCTCCACATCTTTGCCTTTGCAGTTCAGGGTCTTAGGGCTAAGATTTGGAGGTATTAGTGAGGGCCTCCCGTCCTGGCTGATGCCCAGCTACTGAGTGTCTGGTAAAGGCAGAAGACATCCACCTACCTGCTTCCTGGTGCCAGCAGCAGCTTGCTATACTCTAGCTTGAAGCCATCCTTGAACACAGCCTTCTTATTTCTCACATCCACTGTGACCACCTGTAACCCCCGTGGGCAGAGGGAGACCTTGCCACAGGCCTGGGCCTTGCTGCTCACTTCTGAGCTCCAAGATCCCCTGAACCCAGAAGTTAGGCTCCTGTGCAGCAACCACGGGGCAGTCCCCAGTCTGGGCTCCTTTATTTAAACTCCAGGCATCCACTAACCTCTCAAAGCTGTCTCTACACTTCTGAGTCCCACTAGGCCCTCTTGTCTAAACTGGGGTCAGACCATCTTCCCTACCCACCCTGCCAGTAAGAAGGCTCAGTGCTGGTCCCAGGCCTGGACAGAAGGGCTGAGCAATCATCACACCCCAGGGGTACATGTGGCCTCATGTCATTTCTGGTTCCTTTGAAGCGCTTTCCTCTTTTTTATTTTTGTTGTTGTTGTTGTCGTCATTGTTAGTTTTTGCTTTTCAAGACAGGGTTTCTCTGTGTACCCCTGGCTGTCCTGGAACTTGCTCTGTAGACCAGGCTGGCCTCGAACTCACAGAGATCCACCTGCCTCTGCCTCCCAACTCCAGGGATTAAAGGCGTGCGCCAACCAGTGAAGCTTTCTCTTTGCCAGTTTCCACCCTTCCCCTCATACCTGGGCTTCAGTGAGCATCTCGATGCCATAGGCCCGGAAGAACTCCTTAGGCCTCAGGGCCAGCTGTTCAGGCTGTGCATCCAGGGACTGGGGAACATGGTCACGAGTCAAGTCCAGACGATGACTACTCTGTTTCCTTTTTACTTACTTATCTATTTTATTGAGATAGGGTCTCAAGTTTGTAGCTCTGGCTGTCCCGGAACTAGCTATGTAGATCAAACTCACAGAGATCTACCTGCCTCTGCCTCCCAAGTGCTAGAGAGGACACAGAGCCCAGGGAGGGTGAGGTCACTCTGGGTCACATGGGGGCTATAAGACAGAACTCGAGAAACTCAGATCTCTTGAGAGCACCACAGACAAGCCTGGGAGACCGGAGGAAACAGTCAGCTAGACCTCCAGTTAGTGCCAGGCAAGGCTCTACATGGATGCAACAGGGACCTGGAGGAATAAGGGTCCAGGTACTGCCCCATTCCCACCTTGCTGAGCTTGGCCCGGTCATAGGGCAGATGTCGGTCCAGTGTGCAAAGGACGATCCGGTCCGAGAAGCCCTCTTGCCTCAGTGTCTCTGCACACACCAGGCCAGCAGCACCTGAGGGACAGGACCATAGGCCAAGGCCAAGGGCTCTTCCACCCTCCACGCTTCCCCTTTCCTTCATCACCCCCAACACCAACCTGCACCCACTATGAGCACATTGGTGCTACTGCTGTGGCCAGCACTTGGAGAGATACACTTGGCCATCACCTTTGTCCTTCGCTGCAGCTGCAGGGCCTGGGAGTGGTAGGAGGGGGAAGGGCAGCTGGGAGCTTGGTTCCTGAAGCTCCAGCCCAGCCTCTTCTCCACCTGCAATCCCTCATCCCATCCCACACCAGACTCCCTTCCACCACAGGGCTTTGGAACACGCTCCTCTCTAGCCAAGATATCCTCCCGACCTATTCCAAACCCTTCCATCGAACCCGAGTCACCCGGTACCTGCTTGCTTGCCCGAACAGTCACCTTCTCCTTCTCGATCTTCACCTGGGAGGACAGCACAGCATCAGCACCAAACTCTGAGATGCTTCAGTTCTGACTCCACGTCACAGGCTCCCACCCTACCTGGAACTTATGCAGACTGTCCAAGCCTGGGAAGTCCTCTAGGTCCCCAGTGCTGATGTTGAAGCAAGCGCCATGCCAGGGGCAGCGCACACGTCCCCGGGACAGTACACCTACAAGAGGCAAATGAACGCTAGGCTAGAGCCATGCCCAGAGACTGTTCTTTAGGGCTCCATGGGTGCTGGATCCCACTGAACCTCCCCACCCCACCCCCAGGAGACTCCACAAATGGATGAGGGTCCTGGGACCTGCAGGAATCCCTATATAGGCATGGATGATCGTATCCCATCTCCCACGTACCCCGCCCTTGCTCACCTTTAACCAGAGGTGCTCCATAGTGGGGACACTTATGGCCCAGGGCGTGGAATTCCCCATTGTCCTTCACCAGCAACACCTTCCCCCAGCCCAGCTCCACTTCCCGCATCCTGGGGAGGAGTTGTGTTCAGTTAGAGGTCAAGCCAGAAACCAGTCACGTCCTCCTGTAAGCACCTCCTCCCAGGGTCCAGTCTTTGGGACAGCCAGAGCAGCAGAAGCAAAAAGGCTGCACCCAGGGTGCCAAGAGTCACAGTCCACTTCAGACCGCAGCTTCAGCCCGACCCCTCACGTGTGGCCTCTCCCATGCCCTCCACCTCAGGCCCCGCCACCACCCTCGCAGCCTAGCACCCACTGGCCATTCTCGAGGTCCTTGACATGGCAGACAGTAGCCTCCACACAGTCCTGGGGGCTGGGGTAGGGCTGCGCGGTGGGCAGGCGCTCTTCGGCATGGAAGTGGCGGGCTGTGCCATTGCCCTGGTAAGCCCGGGGGCTGCCCTTTCCGCTGGCGGACAGCTCCTCCTTGCCCCGCTCTTTCTCTGGCAGCACCACTTCAATCTTGAGTTCCACTGTGGACAAAGCAGCCATGAGCCCTAACTGGACCAGCTCTGTTCCCTGCCCACAGGTCAAGCAGAGGCCCGCAAGAGATAGCTGGCTCAATTCACTTTTGTATGGTTTCTTCGTGGTGAAGAACCCAGGACCTGCCTCAGGCCAGGCTAGCACTCCACACCGAGCTACAGCCAGCCCAGAAACTTCTATTTTCCCAAGGACAAAACTAGTGAAGGAGTCCTAGAACACAGCTCTTCACAGCAGAGCCGTCTCCTCCAGAGGCGGAAGGGAAGAACCTGCGTGCCTCACTCATCTATCTGAAGACGGCAACGACGACGTCCCTGCTCACAGTTAGTGTCTCTGGGCAAGGAGAAGCGGAGTTCACTGGGGATAGTGGCTCACACGGGTAGTGACGGCACTCCAGAGGCTGAACGGGACTTTCATGAGTCCCAGACCAGCCTAGGAAACAAAGTGAGACCCTACATCAAAAACCAAGAAGGGCAGGAGGGTGGGGACAAGAATCACGGTCCTTGGAACTTTCCCATTAGCTGTGAATATGTTTTGCCATGTTTTAGGGGTTTTGTTTGTTTCTTAGACAGTCTTGTATAGCTGGACTATATACTATCTACTATAGCCTCAAATTCAATACAGCGCTGACGACAGCATTGAATTCTTGATCCTCCTGCTTCGCCTCTCCAGCGAAGGCAGACACTACCTATTCCAGTTTGGAAAGTTTATTCTTTTCAAAATTAAAAATAAAAAAGGGGGGGGCTGGAGAGATGGCTCAGTGGTTAAGAGCACTGGCTGTTCTTGCAGAGGACTCAGGTTCAATTCCCAGCTCCCACATGGCAGCTCGCAACTGTCTGTAACTCCAGGATCCAGCACCCGCACACAGATATACATGCAGGCAAAACACCAGTGCACACAAAATAAATATAATTAAAAAAAAAATTTAAAAAAAAATGACTGCCTAGGGCTGGAGAGTTGGCTCAGTGATTAAGAGCACCTCTTGCTGATGCATGGGACCCGGGTTCAATTTCCAGTGCCGCATGGAGGCTCACCACCTCCTCAGGCACCAGGCACGAATGTGGGGCAAAGATGTACATGCAGGCAAAACACTTAGACACACAAAACAGTAAAAGTAAATCTAAAAGGAAAACGGTGTCTACTGCACAGTGGACAGAGCTTGTGAAGCATGCACGGGCTCTAGATTCCATCCGCAGAACTGCAGTAACAATAAGATAA
Source organism: Myodes glareolus (assembly GCF_982192425.1). Classification (NCBI taxonomy): domain Eukaryota; kingdom Metazoa; phylum Chordata; class Mammalia; order Rodentia; family Cricetidae; genus Myodes; species Myodes glareolus. The sequence goes on along the minus strand of NC_142027.1, from coordinate 96,855,037 downwards.
ATTAATTGTGTAAAAGCCAGAACAAAGCAGAGTAGTGTACACCTGTGATCCCAATACCTAGCAGGTGAAAACAGGAGGGTCAGGAATGTAAGGTCCTCCTCAGACACAGAATGAGTCGAATCCACCCTGCGGGGGAAGTGTACTCAGGGAACGGCACGCCTTGGTGGCAGAATGACTTGCACAGGTGAAGCCTGGAATCAACGTTCTTAATACCACAAAAAGGGAGGTAAAGTACAGGATATGATTTCAACTTCTTTACCTCTAAAAATTTTTTAAATAATTATTTACTTATGTATGTGGATGTTTTATATATGTGTTTGTCTGCACACCAAAAGAGAGCATTGGATCCCATGTGACTACAGCCACAGACAATCTGCCATGTGAGTGCTAGGAACTGAACCTGGCTCCTCTGGAAGAGCAGCCAGTGCTGGCCCACCTCTTCAGTCCCTTATATATGCTTTAAAATTATTTATGTATATGGGTGTTTTGCCTGCATGTATGTCTGAGCGCCATGTGTGAGCCTGGTAGTCACAGAGACCAGAAGAGGGCAATAGATTCTCCTAGCTCTGGAGTTACAACCAGTTATGAGCTGCCATGTGGGAATTGGGAATCAAACCTGGTTCTTCTGGAAGAGCAGCCATCTCTCCAGCCCCAGTTTCAATTTTAATCTGTCTGTCTGTCTGTCTGTCTGTCTTGGTTTTATTTTGTTGAGACAGGGTTTCTTTGTGTAGCCCTGGCTGTCCTGGAATTCACTCTGTAGACCAGGCTGGCCTTGAACTCACAGAGGTCTGCCTGCCTCTGCCTCCCGAGTGCTGGATTAAAGACATGCACCACCACTGTGTGGACTTCGATTTTTTGTTTTGTTTTGGTTTTTCAAGACAGGGTTTCTCTGTGTGTAGCCCTTCAGCTTCATTCTATAGCTAGATCCATCGGTTTAGAATTCATTCAGCATTTACCAAACCCCAACTGGATGACGTCTCTGTGGACAGGGTCTGGAGCCCTGACAGTGAAGTCACCGAGGGTACTTATGGCAGCACAGAGAAGCAGGCCCGTGGTTAGCGCGCAGAGGTTGCACAGTGTCTGCGGGGCCTACACCAGGCCAGCAGCAGGAGGTAGCAGTGGACTGGCGTTTTCTTCTTTAAACTTTTCTGCATTTCCCGAAATTCCCATGAAATGCCTGGGGTATTTTTTTTTTTAATTACAAGGGAACAATAAACAGAATTTTGAGCAGCCATAATCCGGTCTCCTGGGCTGTTACCGTAGGGAGGAGGCCGGGGAGGAGGAAGCTAAGCCCCTGGCACAGCATGAGCTATGGCAGGAGCAGGTGGCTCCTCTTTCCAGCCTCCAGGCATCAAAGCTTTCTTTTCTGCTTTTACCTCTGAACCCCTTGACCTCAGACCCAGAAATAAAGGTTACAAGGACCAGCCTGGCTGCTGAGTCACACTGCCTGGCCCATGTTTGTACTCGTTGCTACCCGGGACCCCTGTCCCTCCAACAGTGATTCGCTCACACTCAGGTACAGTTCCCATGGTTTCATCCTCCTGGCACTGTAGGCCCTGAATGGGTCCTTGATCTTTGCATGCTGGGTCAAGTCCCCCTCCATATCCAGGCATCCCAGCCTCCCACTCAGGCCCAGCTGTTGCAGGGGACAAAGGCAATCAGCAGACTGGACATGGTGGAGAGGACACAGCCACACTGCAGAGGCTGTCGCGTGGGGGTAGGGATGGGGACTAACACGCTTTATGTAATGGTGTTAGAATGTTTTCGGAAGAATTAAGAAGAAAAATATGTCAGGCTCAGCTGACATCAGCCGTGAGAACTGTGGGAGTCCACAGGAACAGTCTTGGAGAGCCTCCAAGCCAGGCTGTTAGTCTTTCCTCCTTCCAGAAAGCTCCAAGGCATGCTCACTGACGTTCTCCTGGGGAGTCATTAAGTCAGGAGAAGCAGCAAATGGAAGACTAGGTAGAGGACTCTGCTTACCCAAAGAGCCGGGTCGACACCAATCCCATGAGCCATCAGCCCCCCAGACACTGTCATCACCTCCTGGGCCTCAGGATACTTGATTCACATGGCAGAGACCATTGATAGGGTCACACTTAGTTCTGTCTTCAGCATCACAGGAGAGGGACACACTGTCAGGAGTGTGTAGTGACTGACACCTGTCAGGAGTAGTGACTGATACCTGTAATTGCAGCACTTGGGAGCCTGAGGCAGAGAATTGTCATGAGCTCTGGGCTAGCCTGGGCTTCATAGTGAATTCCGGTTGAGCATGGGTTTAAAAGGGGGCTAGGAAAAAATGAAGGGCACTTTTCCATTTGCTGATGATGTATGTAACAAGAACAAAAATTCCATTTTTGAAACCACAGTAGTGGTTTTCAGGTCTTTTATTTGTTTTGGTTTGCTTTTTGTGCCAGGGATTGAACCAGGCCTCTCACATACTCTACTGAGCTACACATACAAATCCTGGGAAAAGAGATCTGTCAACTAGCTTTGAGCTTTCTGGCAAACATGGTAAAAAAGCAAATGTCTAATAAAAGGCAGATAGGCCCGGCTGCGGTGGTGCATGTCTTTAATCCTAGCACTCGGGAAGCAGAGGCAGATCTGTGAGTTTGAGGCCAGCCTGGGCTAGAGAGTGTGTTCCAGGACAGGTTCCAAAACTACAGAGAAACCTTGGCTTGAAAAGCCAACAAAACAAAACAACAGGCAGCTAGATAGACCAGGAGAACTGTACTTCCTATTAGTTTCTTTTTAATAGTGTGTGGATGGACACTCAGGACAGCGGAGACGTCTGTGTGTGCGGGCTTTAATAGTGTGTGATGGGCACTCAGGATGGGGAGACGTCTGCGTGTGCGTGCTTTAATAGTGTGTGATGGGCACTCAGGATGGGGAGACGTCTGCGTGTGCATGCTTTAATAGTGTGTGATGGGCACTCAGGATGGGGAGACGTCTGCGTGTGCGTGCTTTAATAGTGTGTGATGGGCACTCAGGATGGGGAGATGTCTGTGTGTGCGTGCTTTAATAGTGTGTGATGGGCACTCAGGATGGGGAGACGTCTGCGTGTGCGTGCTTTAATAGTGTGTGATGGGCACTCAGGATGGGGAGATGTCTGCGTGTACGTGCTTTAATAGTGTGTGATGGGCACTCAGGATGGGGAGATGTCTGTGTGTGCGTGCTTTAATAGTGTGTGATGGGCACTCAGGATGGGGAGATGTCTGTGTGTGCGTGCTTTAGGGAATATGGGGGATGTACACACATGTCTGTATGTGCATGTGAAGGCCAGGAGCTGATGTCAGGAATCTTTCTGTCATTTTCTATCTCTCCTCCTCCTCTCTCTCTCTCTCTCTTTTGATACAGGCTCTTTCACTGAACCCAGGCTCCAGTGATTGGCTACCTGGCTACATTGCCTGTCTCCTCCAACCCCCAATACTAAGGGGTATGAACCACCACATCTTGCTTTTATGTGGGTTCTGGGGATTCGAACCCAGGCCCTGATGCTTGTGTAGTGGGTATTTTATTTACTGAGCCATCATCTCAGGTCACTTGCTACCAGTTATGACATAGGGAAGAAACTGGTGTAAAGTCTTAGGAAGAATAAAGAACTGCCAGACATGGTGTTGGGTACCTTTAACCCCAGCACTCAGGAGGAAGGGCAGCAGATCTTTGTGAGTTCGAAGTCAGTCTGGTCCACTGAGCAAGTTCCGGGCCAGCCAGGGCTATGCTGAGAAACCCTGTCTCAAGAACAAAAACCCTCCAGAACACGACAGGAGGGACTCAGGAGGTAAATGCTGACAACACTAAGACACTGCCCTGAAGTACAGCAAAGGAGAAAATTTGCACAAAGGTTTTCTACGTTCACAATCCCTGACTTCAAACTCTACTACAGAGCTACAGTACCGAAAATAGCCTGGTATTGGCATAAGAACAGACAGAAGAACCAATGGAACCAAAAAGAAGACCCGGATATTAATCCACACACCTTTGAACACCTGATTTTTGACAAGAAAGCAAAAAATATCAAATGGAAAAAAGAAAGCATATTTAACAAATGCTGCTGACATAATTGGATATCAACATGTAGAAGAATGAAAATAGACCCACATCTATCACCGTACACAAAACTCAAGTCCAAATGGATCAAAGACCTTGACATAAAGTCAGCCACACTGAACCTTATAGAAGAGAAAGTGGGAAGTACACTTGAACACGGCACAGGAGACCACTTCCTAAATATAACCCCAGATACTGAGAGAAACAATTAATAAATGGGACCTCCTGAAACTGAAAAGGTCAATAAGACAAAATGACAGCCTACAGAATGGGAAATTATCTTCACTAATCCCACATCAGACAAAAGCCAGATCTCCAAAATATATAAAAAAACTCAAGAAATTGTTACCAAAAGAACAGATAATCCAATTTAAAAAAAATGTAGTACAGATCTAAACAGAGAATTCTCAACAGAGGAATCTAAAGTAGCTGAAAGACACTTAAGGAAATGTTCAACATCCTTAGTCATCAGAGAAATGCAAATCAAAACAACTCTGAGATTCCATCTTACACCTGAAAGAATGGCCAAGATCAAAAACACTGATGACAACTTATGCTGGAGAGGTTGTGGGGTAAAGAGAATACTTCTGCATTGCTGGTGGGAATGCAAGCGGGTACAAGCCCTTCGGATCTCAGTGTGGCGACTTTTCAGAAAATTAGGAAACAACCTTCCTCAAGACCCAGTAATACCACTTTTGGGTATATATCCAAAGGATGCTCAATCGTGCCACAAGGACATGTGCTCAACTACATTAGTAGCAGCTTTGCTTGTCATAGAACCTGGAAAGAACCTAAATGCCCCTCAATCAAAGAATGGATAAGGAAAATGTGGTACACTTACACAATGGAGTACTACACAGCAGAAAAAAATAATGATATCTTGAATTTTGCAGGCAAATGGACGGAGCTAGAAAACATTATTTTGAGTGAGGTAACCCAGACACAGAAAGACAATTATCACATGTACTCACTCATAGGTGGTTTTTCAACATAAAGCAAAGAAAGCCAGCCTACAAACCACAATCCCAGAGAACTTAGACAACAATGAGGACACTAAGAGAGACTTACATAGATCTAATCTACATGGGAAGTAGAAAAAGACAAGATCTCCTGAGTAAATTGGGAGCATGGGGACTTTGGGGGAGGGTTGAAGGGGAGGGGAGAGGAGAGGCAGGGAAGGGAGCAGATACAAATGTAGAGTTCAATAAAAATCAATTAAAAAATTTTCTATGTGTACTGGTCTCATCATAGCCCCTGCTGACTGCTGCTAAGTGCCCATGTCCCACACGCACGCCCACATCCTGAAACTTCCTGAGCCTCAGCCCTGACTGGAGCCTGAGTCTGTGGCTGCAACCAGAATCCACCTCAGAGAGGAAGGAACACAATCACACCTGCGAGTACTTCATGCCAGGCTCAGAGGCCAGCACAGTCACCCCGTTTTCTACATGAGGACATGGCGGACCAGAGAGGGGGTAATCAGGTCCTGGTCACACAGGTAGGAGGTTAAAAAGTCCAACTTTTACCATTGTCTCTGAGTAGTAAGTCTATGGTCTCAATGCCACTTTGAGACCAGCCCGAGAAACACAGTAACATTCTGGGGAAAGGGAATGACAGATGTAGCCAGCTGTTGAAGGTTCCCACCACCACCACAAAGCCACCCACAGCCAGACCTTCACCAGCTCAAAATGTGTCCCCTCAAGTTGTAAGCCAAGATCAGTTTCTCTTCCTTTAAAATACAAAGCTTTAAAAACATAAACTGGGTGTGATGAGCAAGGTCTGTGAGGCCGGCCTGTGGGATGCTCACAGCACTGGGCTGGCTTAGTCTATACAGTGAAGTCTATGTCATTGAGAGCTACATAGTACAACTATGGCTTTTTTAAAAAGGGGGGTGGTGACCCAGGCAGTGGTGGCACACACCTTTAATCCCAGCACTTGGGAGGCAGAGGCAGGTGAATCTCTGTGAGTTTGAGGCCAGCCTGGTCAACAGAGCAAGTTCCAGGACAGGCTCCAAAGCTATAGAACAATCCTGTTTCGAAAAACAAAACAAAACAAAAACCCCCAAAACAAACAAATCAAAAACCAAAAGGGGGAGGGTGGTAACTCAGAGGTCAAGAGTATTTGCTGCTTTTGCAGAGGACCCAGGCTTGATTTCCAGCACCCACACCATGCATACTCCAGTTTCAGGAGTTAGACGCCCTCTTCTGGCCTCCACAGGCACTGCACATATGCATACATGCAGGCAAAACACTCACATACATAAAATAAAAAGAGCCAGGCGTGGTGGTGCACACCTTTAATCCTAGCACTCAGGAGGCAGAAGCAGATGGATCTCTGAGTTCAAGGCCAGCCTGGTCAACAGAGCAAGTTCCAGGACAGCCAAGGCTGCTACACAAAAACCAAATAAGTAAATAAATAAATAGATCCTTTTTTAAAAAGCAAGCAAACAAACAAAACAAAAGCAGAGCTAGAGCACATACTGTTCCTCCAGAGTTTGAGATCCAGCACGCAAATCAGGTGGCTCCCAACAGCCTATAACCCTATCCAAGGGGGTTTGATTCTTCTGACGTCTGCACGCACCTGCACTTACGTACATACGCAAACACACCCACACACCCACCCCACTGACTCCACCCAATTTAAAATAATAAAAGTAAGTTTAAAAAAATCAAAAAAGAACTATGACTTATAGCTTAGCTGGCAAAGTGCTTGCCTAGCATTCCCAAAGCCTGAGTTCTATACCTAGTACCAAATATAACTAATGGTTAATGGTACAGTCCTGTAATTCCAGGATTAAGGGAGTGGAGGTAGGAGAATCACAAGTTCAAGATCATCTTCAACTCCATAAAGAGTTTCAGGCCAGCCTGGGCTATATGAGATCTTGCCTTAAAAAAAGTCACATAACAAAGCAGCAGACAAGGGATGGGTCAGGGGACAGTGGCTAGCTCTAAATCTGAAGTCTGCGAGTCAGGGGTCCCTCTTAGGCCAGCTCTTTGGGGTTATTTAAAAGAAACTATAGATGATGTCTTGTTTCTTTGGGCTCCTGCCAGCCAAGCAGTCCCACAGGTACCCAGTATGTGACTCACGTGGAATCTTGCTGGCACATCCCTGTCCACTCCGAGAAGGGGCACAAAAACAGTGGGTACCTGTGGCAGAGGCTGGGGGACCTGGTCCAGACTCAGGCAAGGAAGGACAGCTCCTGCCACCACGACCAGTGGGTCACAGCTCTGCCTCCTCCCCCAAGTCCTACCGCAGACCCAAGAAAGGGAGAAAAGTCTTCTGAGTCCCAAGGTAACCGAGCTGACGGGTATCAGGTAAGGAAAGCTACACAAGCTGGCAGAGTGAGCCAGCCAGGGCAAGCTGGGTAGGGGTGGGTGGAACACTGCCTGGGCTCTGAAGCCCTCAGGTTTGTATCCTGTCATGGTGACAGGTCCTGCTTCCTGGAGGTTATGACTAGGGAAGAAGGAATGTGTGGTCTGGGGGAGAAACTCAAAGACTTGAGTCTGGTGTCAGGGCAGATTCCAAGTTCTCTCCTACCTCAGAATAACCCTATCTGGCTGGGGCTTCTAGGGCTCGGTAGGGCCAGGATTTCCTATATAAACAGAGGAGAAAAGGGCACAATCGTGCATGCCTTTAAGCCTAGCACTTGCAAGGCACAGGCAGGAGGATATCTGTAAGTTTGAGATCAGCCTGGTCTACATAGTGAGACCCTGTCTCAAAAAACAAAAACTCAAATAGACAAAAATAAAAAAAAAAAAAGAAACAGAAAAAGGAGCTGAGGCCCAGAGATGACATCGGCTATCACCACGACGAGGCGAAGAGACCCGCCCATCATACCCTACCAACTGCTTTGAAAGGTCAGTGTCAGGTCCATTTTACAGAGAGGGAAACAGCCTCACACTGCGGCTAAGAATATTCCTAGAGCCTCTCTTCTCGAGCGATGGAGGAAGTAGCCCCTTCTCCAACTTTCCAGATTCCACTTTCTAAGAGGGATCGACTGTGGTCCCCACCACCAACACACGAAGCCCCAAATAAAGAGGGGCTGCCATGGGAGAGTCCAGGAGAGCCTTCCTAGGCCTTCACCCCTCTTGCCTACAGCGCATTAACATTCTGGGCTCCTGCCTAGCCTGACCTACTTTGGAGGTTGGTGGAGTGCAGAGAGGGAGGGGGAGGCTGTCAGAGAAGGGGAGGTACCTGGCTTGGGCTTGGAGAAGCAGCCGCCCATGGTGAATGGCCTGAGATCTGGCCTGGTTGGCGGGAGCACAGATGGCAGGCTGTCCGGCTGTCCAAGGTCTACGATGTCCCCTGAAGGACTGGACCCCCTGTGGTCCTCAGAGACGCTGGAGCTGCCATGCCAGCTGGACAGCTTTAGGGCCTGCAGGTGAGAGGGGACATTGGTGCAGGTGTGGATGCTGATGAAGGTGTGGGTAGAGTCAGAGGCATCTTTGGTGGCAGCGGGGAGGGGAGCCCTGGAAGAGTCCTACGTGGGGAGCTCAGAACTTGGATGTGGGTACTCTGAAGCATCTGTCTCCCTTTGAGGTTTCCAGGCATAGGAACCTCACACTCCCTTTATCTTAGGGCCCTAGTGTCTGTCACTCTCCAAGTAGCCGACAGCTGCAGAGACCTGACCCCAGACTTCCCCTCTCTCCCCCAGGAGAGACTCTGGGACTCTCCATTTTCCTAGGAAAGTCCTCCAAGTCTGCACCAAATCCTAGGAACCAGAGTCCTCTTCCTCCAATGGGAATGACAAGGGTCTTGTCCCAGGCTTGGCCACTACCCTGACTAGCAACCCCTAGTCACCTACCTCCTTCCAAGGGAGCCACTGCTCCTTGCTCCCAGCCCAGCAATGGAGACAGACTACTGGGTGTTGGACTGCAGGGCAGGGAGGGCCAGGGTCCAGGAGGGTATGGCCCTCCTTCTAGCGTGAGTCGTGGCCAGGAGGGGGCTGTGGGTGTGAGGCTAGGCCAAGCCACTGGTCCCCTGGGAAACCCAGCTCTGTGGGGAAAAGAGCGGGCAGCCAGCCCAGGACTGATGGGGTTGGGGAAGAGAGAGACCGACCACACAGCTCTGCCTTGTGCCCAGCAGTGATGAATGCCCCGACCCCCATGCTAGCTGTGTACTGCCGAGGTCACGCCCCACAGAAGGTAGAAAGATTGTGGTTCCAGGTCTCATCACTGTCAAGCAGCAGGTCGGGTATCTGTGTGGTCCCCCCACTCCCACCCTAATAACTCCTACGATGAGCAGGGTTCTCGGAGGTCCCCAGATCACTCTAAGATTGCAAACTGGAGGCCAAGAGTACTTGATAAACAGATCACTGCGGCCACGTGTCCTCCTGCACAGGTGGGCCTTTCGGAAGACGTGGACTCTGGAAGGCTCAGGACAAAGGTGTAACTACCCTGTTTACAACTGACCTCTCCACATTCTATCAGCAGTCAGGCCCATTCACCTCACCTAGAAATTCTTCCTCAAGTCTACACTAAAGGGGTGCTGAGACTGACTTTGTTTGCCCAGACCCCAGGAAGGGACTGGGGACCAAGAAGGAGGGAAAGGCCCAGTCACTGCTGGCTCCTGATGGTAGCAGCAAATACAGGTGAGGAGGAGCCCAAAGCCACGTAGGTGCGCCCTTCCCCCCTGGCACCAAGGCATGTCTATAAAACTCAGTTGCCAGTTGCCCTACTTGCCCTCTTCCTGGGAACCAGAGAGCCCTTTCTGAGGTCCTGGTTTCCCCTGTGCCTAACTCGGCCCACTTCCTTCCTGCCTGGTTTTAGACCTCACCTGTTTGGGCCTGAGGTCCTACAAACAGACTGACTTTTGACCCTGGGGTCCAAGCCAGCTGTTCACTCCCTTCCCAGGTGCCCAGGAGTTTACTCGTGGGGCCTCAGGCCTAGCGGGAAATTTGGTGGGGACCAGGCCTTCCACCTATGATGTGCTAGGCCAACTTGGGGCCAGCCATCCCAACTCAAAGGCAAAGTTACTTGGGCCTGCAGGGAGAGACCTCTGCATGTTGCTGCCCCGAAAAGTTCTAACCCTGCCTGCTACACACTCCGCATTATAAGCTTGCATCCATGTCCCAAGAACTCCAGCAACCTGAAGCAGGTTCTGAGCTACCCCACCTCACAGAGGTTCCCCGGTCCTCCGCATGGCCCCCAGGACCCTGCTGGAAACAGGTCAGCCCAAAACCTGCTACTTTTGCCCATCCAGGTCCCTCTCTTCGCTCCTGGTGTGTGCTGGGTGGGAGGTCGGGTTTTTTTTTCTGCCTAGCCTAGGCCCTCTGTGGCTTCAGGTGCCCTGGGGACTGCTGCCTTGGAGCGCCTCAGCTTGTGATTCACATTTAGGGGGGGGGGTGCTGACGCCAACGTCCTGTCCACTCTCCCTGCCTTGGCACGTGCAATTTTCTCGGTCTGGGAAGCCTTTTCCAGCACCCTTACCGGCTTCTTTGCGACTCCCTTGCCAAACGCAGCCGACAACCAACCGACCAGCACAAGGTGGGGGACTCCAGGCAGCCGAAAGGGGTGCTGGGGAGCAGCAGCAAGGATCGGGGTCGCTCCAGCCTCCTGAGTGCCCAACTCGACCGCCAGGGTAGAGACGGGCTAGCGCGCAAGGCAAGGGCGCGGGGCGCGTGCGAGACAGAGCCAGGCGCGCTCACCTGGCTCGGTGGACGCGGGCGGGCAGGCTAGCGGGCGAGCAGGCGGACAGGCGCTCGGGATCCGAGCCCGGCTGCGGCCGGCCTGCAGGGCGGAGCGGGCGGGGGCGGGGCTGGCGCTGCGGCTACACTGCGGGCCCCGAGCCCGAGGCGTCTGCCCCGCCCCGCAGCAAAGTAGGGTCAACGTCAAGCTTCCAGCCACCTGCCGAGAGGGAGAAAGAGAGGGCAGCCGGGCTGCATCTGAGTCACCCTGAGACCCCCCAGAGACACTGCGCACAGGGTGTGGGTCACCAAACCATCCTTGTTCGGCGGGGGCCGGGTGAGGTTAAATTTCTGGATGAAATGTCCCAGAAGAAAACACAAGCCATGACCCTCCTAGCTCTCCTAGATCTTACCACACTCGCACACATGTCACGTTTTATTACATTTTCTTTTCCCAACCTGTTAGTATTTGAGGAGAAGTTCCCGGGAGTCGTCATGGTGCCCTCCCTCCCTGAAGCCATGGCCTGCCTGCCCAGGTCGGAGTACCACTTTTTCTGGATGTTTCAACTGTCTTTCTCAGCCCATCTCATTCCGTCTCTGAGCCTCTGTGGTCACCTAGTGGTTGTTCCTCTAGAACTATAGCCAGTGGTAGTACTTCAGGGAAGTATTTCTGTTATTGCTAAATACATGGGCTCACAGGCCTGCTGGGAGTAAGCGGTGTTCGCCTGCTCCTTCCCAATCCATTTTACAGATGGAAAGATGGCTCTAGGGACTGACTTTTGCCCAGGGCACAAAAGCAGAGGTCTCAAGACAGTCCTCTTTGGCAAGGAGTTTGGTTTCTACCATGAATGCTGCCCCCCATTGAAGAGGCCCATCATTGGAGGCATGCTTGTGCTAGGGCATGATGCTCTCTTGACCTCAAACCAGCTGGCCTCACATCCACATTGATAATTTTGTGCCTCTAGCCTCATCTTAGCAAGAAAAACAATGAAAGCTGTGACTTCATATGCACTTAAAAACAAAACAAACAAAAAACAACAACAAAAGCTGCCTATTGCCACTGCTCTTGGTGGCCCACGACTAGATGGTAAAATCGTTGCTGAGGACACCACACACCTTCATTGCAGGACACACAGAAATTAAACTGGAAACTTCCTCTCTGCTGGCTAGTTCTCACAGAGACAGGAGGTGCTCTACAGGCCGCTGGGGAAGAAAAGCCACCGGTGGGCTCACCTAGTGCCGGACACTTTGTGCTATAGTAGCACATCCACTGACGGAACAGTGGCACAAAAATCATGGGGTAACCAAACACTTTGCCGCTGGATTTAAGGCCTGCTCCTCAGGAGAGAATGCAAGTGGTTAAAAGCCCATGGCAGGCAGGTCCTAGGCCCTTGCTGTCTTGCTAGATGGAAGTGTCAAATTGCCTTCTAATTATTCATGTTTATACACAGTAGCGGCCAGAGAAGCTGCTCTCTGCAATGGCCAACAATCAGCGAAGGGACTCATAATTAGCCAAAATGCTGAGAATACGTGACTGCCGAGTGCTCGACTATGAATTGGTTGTCTATGTCAATCCCCGTTTCGTTTCCTCAAGGCTCAGGGAGAAATGTGGAAGAGGGGAAGAAAGAACGTAAGGTCTGTAGGATAGGGAGGAGAGCTGCGAAGTGCTGTTTTCTGGACACGACAGTCATTGCACTCATGGACTCCCTGGAGCTATGGCTAACTGTTCAAATCGGCACGAGAGCCTCCACAGAGCCCAGGCAACATTCCAGCAGGCAGCGCTAACTGACTCAGTAGACTGCTATTTCGGTTTTTTTTTTTATCCCAAGAGCTGAGGATGGAAGCCAGGGCCTTGCCCTTGCTAGACAAGAGTTCTAACACTTATCAAAAACCAAGAAAGGCCATGAAGGGAGGAGGGGGCTTTGTTGGGTATTTGGGGTATCATGGTGTGGAATGGAGAATTGGAGGTGGATGTGACCAAGGTACGTGACATAAAAGAAACAAAAGATCTGTGGGAATTTTTTTTTTTTTAAAACAGGGTCTCATTCAGCCCAAGTTGGCCTTAAACTTGCTATGTAACCCAGGATGACCTTGAACTTACCTCTTGCTTCTAGGGCTGGGATTTTAGGCCTTTGCCACTGTACTAGGTTCTGGGCCTGAAGCCAGAGCCTGTTTAAGCTGGAGCTACATCCTTCAAGCTGAGTCGTTTGGACCAGGGGTCTAGCTGTATAGGGCTCTGGCTGAACTGGAAATACTCTATATAGATCAAGCTGGCCTCAAACTCACAGAGATTTGTCTGCCTGTGCCTCCAGAGTGCTGGGATTAAAAGTATATACCACCACAACCTGTCTGAAATCTTCTTAAAAATATACTTATTTTTATTCCATGTCCATCTGTATGTCTACGCACCAGATACATGCAGAGCCTGTGGAGTCAAAAAAGAGGGTGTTGGGTCCTCTGGAATTGTTTGTGAGCTGCTATGTGGATGCTGGGAACCGCTCAGCAACCGCCCTTAATCACTGAGCCATCCATCCTACTCTGAAACTTGCCATCTAAGCCTTGGCTTCCTGAGTGGCTGAGCACCACCATATGCAGCTTGATTTACTATTTTTTTTTTATTTATTTTGAAGTTATGGGGATTCAATCCATGGTCTCACTTATGCTAGAAAATTGTTCTGCCACTACCCTCTATACTCAACCATTATTTTGTTTTGTTTTGTTTTGACAGGGTTTTCAACAGGTTTTCTCTATGTATAAGCCTTGGCTGTCCTAGAACTCACTACATAGACCAAGCTGGTTGAACCCACAGAAATCTGCCTGTCTCTGCCTCCAGAATGCTGGTATTAAAGGCGTGCACCAACACTGTCCAGCTGTTTATATATTTTCATTCTGAGACAAGGTCTCATTAAATTGCCCAGACTAGCTTTGGACTGACTCTGTAGTCCAGTCAGGCCTCGAACTATCATTTCAACTGCCTCTGGAGTAGCCAGGATTACAGCCATACACCAGCAGGTCTGATTATTCTTTATTCTTCACCACTAGTCAGAGGATGGTGAAACTGAGGTTTAGAGAGGTTAGGGACCCTGTACTGGCTGGGATTGTGTGTTAACTTGACACAAGGTAGAGTCCTCAGAGAGGGAGGAGCCTCAATGGAGGAAAATACCTCCATGAGATCCAGCTTTAAGGCATTTTCTCTATTAGTGTTCAATGACGGAGAGCCCAGACTATGGTAGGTGGTGCCATGCCTGGGCTTCAGGACCTGGGTTCTATAGGAAGGCAGGATGAGCAAGCCATGAGGATCAAGCCAGCTCCTCTCCACGGCCTCTGTATCAGCTCCTGCCTCCAGGATCCCGCCCTGCTTGAGTTCCTATCCCAATTTCCTTCAGTGATGAGCAACAATGTGGAAGTGTAAGCCAAGCAAACCTTTTCCTCTCCAACTTGGTTTCTGGTCATGGTGTCCTGTTGCAGCAATGGAAACCCTACAGCGTCCAAGTCCTGCAGTTCACAAACCTGTCTACCGCAGCTTTCCCGGGACTGTTGGCAGAACAAGACAGATGTCGAGTCAGGTATGTAGGTGCTTTAGGAAGCAGAACAGGGGCTGCTGAGTTTGAGGTACCAAAGCTGAAACTGGAAGGAGAGAAGTATAACGGCTGTGAAGATGACCACTTGGGAAGAAATCTTGGCAAGGAGTAAGATCATTATGGTACCCTTGGGGCCTAGGGCATTAGGCTTCAGGTCCCTCCTGTCCTGTAGGGCAGAAGTGGCAAGAGCTTCATAGAGCAAACACTAAACCTGGGACTAGTTAGGACAGCTACCTTCAGAAAAGCCCTCAGAGGTCAGGTGGCTCATGTGACAAGAGAACTCAGGAAGACCCAGCAAGATGCTGAACCCTGCAGCCAAAGTCCTAGTCTTGATTCTGGTGAGGTGGCACATTCCAGGATCCTGACAATAGCAAACACAGGGCTGGAATGACTGAACATCCCCCAGACACAAGGTTTGGTTTGCTGAAGTAACGAGTGTGCGGTCTGCTCATGGCCTGGGAGAATGGGGAGCCTCATACTGCTCCCCAACCCCAGGGCATCCCTCTCATGAAGCAAGCTTCTGCCTCCCTTGGGGCTCCCCACTCTTCTCACTCAGATCCCCAACAGAGGGGTACAGGACCATCTTTTTTTCAGCCAAGAAAAAGCTAGAGGCCAGGATGTAGCTCAGTCAGTAGAGTGCTCGCCTAACATGCACAAAGTCCTGGTGATGAATGAATCAGGCTTGGTGGCACAAACCAATTCCAGAACTTGAGAGGTGGAGGCAGGAACATCAGAAGCCTGAGGCCAGCCTAGGCTGTATCACAAAGTTAAACAAAACAAAGGGGGAAATAATAAAGCCAGGTGCAGTGGTGCACTCCCTTAAGACAGGGATTCCAGAGCAGCCAGAGCTATAGAGAGACCTTGTCTCATAAAATGATGGTAGTGAAATACATAAATAAGAAAGACAGAGATGCCTGAAGAGATGGCTCAGTGGTTAAGAACACTGGCTGCTCTTTTCCAGAGGTCCTGAGTTCAATTCCCAGCAACCATATGGTGGCTCACAACCATTTATAGTGGGATCTTCTTTCAGGTAGGGATACATGCAAGTAGAGCACTCATATACATAAACAAATAAATCTTTAAAAATAAGAAAGACAGAAAGGAAAAGGAAGACAAAAGAAAAAGCGAACTTTTTTCCAACATCTGGCTCTTGGACTGAGAACACAGCATCCCTTAGAGGCTAGTTTGATTCAGAGACGAAATATAAGGAGCCATGGTCCCACCAGACCCCGCCAGCTCCAACCCACTCCCAGCCCCATGAAGGCAATAGGGAGCCTCCAGAAAGCTTGAATCCTTCCTGGGGTCTCTACCTCTGCCCAGTGTGGGGTCCTCTCATCCTCACCCCAGACCAAGGCCAGGTTGTTCAAGATGCAAGGTCTGCTGTCCCCACACTTGGGAGGCAGGGGGTGGTCACTGATAGCTGTAGTTTTCTGTAGGCTGGGGGTATGGGAAGCAGTGTCCTGTCAAGTGGGTGTCACAAGAACTGGTTAGTGAGGCTTGTGGTTCAAGTCCAGGTGACCCAAGGGTGAGCAGAGGGGTTTGGAGCAAACCTTTCCGGTACTGAGTTGGGGAGCGAAGCTCTATGCACGGTCCAGCCCCCGCCTCATTTGCAGGCTGCTTGGCTGAGGGTGCCCAGGCCTAAAGGCTCATTGGTGGGTTGTCTCTGAAGTAAATGGTGGTCATAGGGAAGCGCAGGGCCAATTTGAACCCTATGGGACCTAGTTCTTTAATTCTAAAACCTCACTCTACTTCAACCTCCAGCACTCGTATCCACTACTCAGAACCGGGGTGGGGGGAATAAAAGTGCTGAGGTCTGAACCTCCCAGATGCTGGAGGTCTGGGTAGCTCAGGCGCAGGCCTGCAAAGCAGTGCTTCTCACCACCTTCTAATCCGCAGAAGACGAGCGTGCCTACACATGCCCACAATGCCAGCACTGGCAGGCAAGAGGATTCAAGGTCTAAGAGGTTGGTTGGATTTCTTGATACACACATAAACAGGCGTGAGAATAAAATGCACATAAAAGATGCAATGTGCTTCCTGGGGTAACAGCAGGGGAGTCCTAAGCTATAACTACCAAAGAGTTTGTGAGGCTTCAGGGTTTCTCTGCCTGCCCTGGAACTCTGTAGACCAGGCTGGCCTCCAACTCAGAGATTCACCTGCCTCTGCCTATTGGGAGGCAGAAGAGCTGGGACTAAAAGGTGTGCATCACAACCACCACCCAGCAATTTGTGAGGTTTTTAAGTAAGCCACCAACACCAAAGTTCCCTCCTAGAGACCCCCAAAGCTCACAAGGAGGTGCACATCCAAACAGGAATGGCAGCAGACAGGACGGCTCACCTTCCCTGACCACCGAGCATCTCTGCTTAGCTCATGCTCAATGGCCACTCAGCAGAGCAAAGCCTGTACTGGTTCACCACATGCAGCTGTCTGCACCCCTGCTCGGAAGGCTGAGTCCAAGTGAGTGGCTCTCCCACAGCTCCCACTGTATCCAGAGAACAGTTATTTCCCAGACTAAGAAGCTGTCATTGTGGGGTGAGGGAAGCGGGAGAAGCATGAGCAAGTTTCTGTGACTACTAGGAGCTTCGCCAGTTTCACGTCGGGAGAGGCTGGTGGGGGCTGACTGAGGAGACACTGAAACGCCGAGGCTGCTGCCACCGCCAGCTGGTGCAAGTTTTATTGAGACAATGTACAAACAGGCCATGGAAACAAGGGTTTTGATGCTGGGACCAGTAACGTAAAATGGAATACAAAAATAAAAAGGCACTAATCTGTTAAGAAAAGACACTCACTGTATTCTAAGAATATAAGTCATTTAATACTGTTAATTTTATAGCACAAAATAAAACAAGCTATAATCCCCAAAAAATAATTTTAAAAGCTTACACAGAAAATATTATTGCCTGACACTTATGATCTTTAAGTTATACATGTCAAAAGAGTTTTATGTCATTTTAAAACACACAGTGAAGACCGTCTAGAAGCAAGGCCACTGTTCCTCCTGTCTCAGAGAACTGTCCTCCTGCTCCTTTAGAATATACAAGCAGCTCAGTGTCCACACTCACAGCAGTTACCAGGGATGTGGTTCTCTGGTCCTGTGGTGAGGAGGCCACAGAAAGCATTAGTCTTAGGTACTGTGTTAAAACAATCAAGAATTCACTCATTTTAAGAGGTTAATGAACATAATATTAAAAGATTAAATTATAAACACTAGAACAAAAACACATCATCCCTTAAAAAAAAAAAAAGCTCATTATTCTTCTGAGCCAAAGTTACAAGAGCAGTGGCCATCAATCCTGGCCCATCTTGTCTGTAAACAGGTGTAGAGGAAGGCTGGCGCAGTGCCAGGAACGTGCAACTCCAAGGGAGGGCACAGAGTCTCTTCCGGTGAGCACAGAGGGTTCTGAATCTGGGTGACCAAAGCCGTGCACCCTGTTAACCCTCAACAGGTGGCGTCAAAGCAGTGCAGAAGTGCCAAGGATGCCTTCTGCAGGGAGGTCCTGCCCAGGTGACAGGACTTTGATCTAGCCGTCTATGCCCTGGCAACCTAGTCATTCCCTTCTCAGATTCAACAGCAAAAGTGAGAGGGTTGTCATCCCAGTCCAACACAGCAGAGCAGCCTATGCAATGACAGTCACAGAAGGAAAGCCACCCCTGGATCACACTCCCCTCTGAGGCTACGTGTCTTCCCAGAGAGTGGGACCTAGGAAGATGCCACTTTCTATCAGTGTGAAAAGGAAAATTTTTCCTGATTAATAAACTGACAAACCTCTAATTCAGGAAATTACTACTTTTGGCACATATCCTGAGTTCTGAACTTAAGTCTTATGTCCAGCTCTGGACCTGAGGGAGCTATAGAAACATGGGCCAAATTAGCTGATTTTATAAATCAAACTCCAGGTTTACGGGGCATTTTGATCCTGAATCTACATGGAGTCTTGCTCATCAACAGACTTGAGAAGGGAAATCCTGTTCTCAAAAATGGCTGCCTACACTGAGCAAGCTGCTATAATCAAGACACCCAAGCCCTTCAGTTAAATGTAGTTTCAAAAGACTTTAAGAGCTGGGTGTGGTGACTCAAACGTTTGTAATTTCAGCTGAGGCTGGGAATGGAAAATTCGAAGCCAGCATGGGCAATTTATGGAAATCCCATCTCAAAATTTAAAGAAGAGCTCAGTGGTAGAGGGCTTACCTAGCATGTGTAAGGCATGAGGCTCAAGTCCCAGTAATGGGGTGCGATTCCTTGGAGGTTGTGTCCTCTGTGAACAAGGCATGTACTCAGTGCAGGTATCAAAAGGCCTCAGGCTGGCCACTAGCCAGAGGGCAAATATTGTTCTAGGCAGTTTGGGGCTCACTCAACAGATCTGGCTAAAAAACCGGCAGCTTTCAGAGATGGAAAAGAGTTGACATCTACCATTTTCAGGAAAGCCACAGATAGGCAGACATACTACCACCAAACTCCAAATAACCATTTTGTCACATGAACACTAAAATATGGCACTCATCAGTCTGATGGGATACTGATTTAAAGAGAAACTGATGGGGCTCAAGACATGGCTCGGCAGCTAAGAGTACTTGCTGCTGCTCTTACAGAAGACCCAGGTTCAATTCTTAGCATCCACACAGTGATTCCAGTTTCAGAGGATCCAACACTTTCTTCTGGCCTCCTTAGGCACTGCACCTATTGGATGCACATTCATACATGCAGGCAAAACGCCCATATACTTTTTTTGGGGGTGGGGGACTCTGAAACAGTCTCTCTATGTCCATCTGGTTGTCCAGATTACAATACACTACACAGAGCAGGCAGGCTGGCCTTGAACTCTGAGACCTGCTTACCTCGGCCTTCCCGAGTGCTGGAATTAAAGGTGTGTGCTACCATGCCCAATATACACAACATTAAACAAAAAAAGTCTTTAAGAGAATAAATATAGTGGACAAATGGCTGTGTTAGTTTTGCCTCCAGAATATGTTCCCTTAGTTCTCACAGCCTAAGAGTCTCAGAACCAGGATCACAGTTACAGCTAGCTGTTCTGTAAATGCTGGAACTACTCACTAAGTCACTGCTACATTTCTGAAACTGCTGTGGTGTTGTGTGTGGAGGTGTGTCCTCATCAGGGTCCAGCTGAAACAGAGTGTACTTTAGGAAGGTTCTAGAACTCAGGGTTGCTTTGTGTGGATGAGTGGTCAGATACACATTTGTATCAGCTGGTTTGCATGTTGGCTCATGGTATATGGGTTAGGGGTTCCAGAGCCTGCATTTTCTTTGCTCAGGAGCACTGTGCTCTGTTCCACTTAGGCTATGGAACCAGGACAGACAGCACCACCACTTTTATGCAGCCTGCACAGGAGGGGCCGGCCGACAGGACTTTGTGGTGAATCCACTAATTCTATAAACTTAACTTTAGTTCTAATAAAGGGGTGTACTCATTGAAAAGCTAGAAAGAACTGACCAAGTGCTCCACTCTTTCTGCTCCTGTCAATGGCAACTGTGACAGCAACAGTCTCCACAGATCACCAGTGGCTCACCCTGGTGCTTCCCGGCTGCACACAGCACGGCACACCATGGCTGCTGCTGTGCATTATTTGCCACGCGGTACACAAGGTAACAAAAGAAAGGCCTCTACTTCAGGGTGTCTTCATTTTCTTTTAGTTACATACAGCAGCTTCAGTTTGGAAGCTCAGGGACACGCACCGTTCCTTAAACTATCACAAAAATCCAACCTACTATTTAAAAATCTGTTCAGAGCACACAACTCTAATGAATTAGTCTTCCAAAACCAAAGCTAAACAAAAGAAAGTGGAGACAAGCCAAATTTCAGGAGTTTGGACAGAACTGTCTGGAGTTCACTTCCTCTGTTGTTTAAAGAAAAACAAGTTGATGGCATAGCCACTGTTCTACAGCCCAGCAACAGCAAGAGCTTGCCGAGGCTAACCCTCTGAGTGGACCATCAGCAGGCTCACGCTTTCTATGGCGAGCACAACAGTCAGCCTCAAGTATAAACAAGGCAGCGATGAGAAGGAAGACCCTTTCTGTGTTCAATTCTCTCGACTTGTGTGCTTCCGCCAGTATTTCCAGTTTATAATCCAGAAGAACTCTAAAATCAGCTACTCTTTGACAGCATGACTATGATACAAATGCCAAGAGGCAGCCGCTGGAGGCATTCCAAATGTGCAGGAGACCACCAATGTGTGGGGAGCGGCCCAGCAGCTCGCTGTGACTTGCATGGGAGAGTGCTTCCCACTTCAAAGGAGACTATGACAGGCAGGACAAGGCAGCAGCAGGGAGGGCGACAGCGATCACTCGTTGTCATCTGGGTTTTGAGGGTCAAAGATTTTAACATGCGTGAAAGGGAAAAGCCCTTTGCGCCCATTCACCTCGCCTTCCCATTGGCCATTTATATTCATCCTTGTGACTTTCACAATGTCACCAACCTGGAGGAATAGAAAAGACAATATTAGCATCATTGTGCAAACAAGAAAGACAGTTTACGTTAAATCACAAATACTATCTATCCAAAGACTAAGACTAACCTCTCCTCGTCAGTGTTTGGACCTGAAAATTAAGTACTACAGAGACACAAGATACCACCAGCATACCCAGGACACCTCTCAGGTGGCAAGCATTCGTGAAGCATCTTCTGAGCACAAAGAAACCACTATTAATAAATGGTCACACATTTATGTGGTCACTAATAAATGAACATACATGGATATGTTAAGTTGCATAGAAGGATAGAAAGTAGCCATGCCTGGTGCCCATAGTCCCAGCACACAGAAGGCAAAGGCCAGACCAGCCTGGATGCACAGATATTGTCTCAAAAAACTGAAACCGTATTGCTTTGACAGTGTACTTATTAAAGACTGGAACGATACAGAGACAATCAGCATGGCCCCCAACAAGGATAACACACATCAATGAGGCATTTTATACTAGGAGACCACCAGCACCACAGCAAACACACCAGGGCTGGTGAGATGTGTTAGTGGGCAAAGGCCCTAAGGAACCTGCCATGCAAGTCTTAACCCTGAGTTTCATCTCCAGGACATGGTGCATGGGTCTGTAACCAGAGCTGCTGGGGCAGAGAAAGGTGAATCCCTGGCAGTCTAGCCTACTCGGTGAGTTCCAGGATAACCTAGAAACCCTGTCTGGAGAGTACATAAGAACAACACCTGATGCTGATCTCTGACCTCCTCATACACAAAACACAATGACAAAAAAAATGTGTATGAGGGAAGGGAAAGAAAGGTAAAGAAAGGAAGAAGGGAGGGAATCTGCTCACCTCATCAGCAACATCACCTCACTCACCACGGTACCTAAGCATCCATGAGTCTACCCTGAGCTGTTCCCTGACCTTCTATGGGACAGTTCCAGTGGGAAGGGGACTGGGTGGAGGACAGGGTCTTACTACATACATAACTCAGGCTGGTCTGCCGTCCAGTCCCAAGTGCTGAGCTCAGTCAGGAGGCTTAGCTCTGAGCTTCTGAAATAGCCAGAGGTGGCTCCGCGGTCAAAGGCACCAAGCCTGACAACATGAGTACAATTCCAGAACTCACATGATACAAGGAGAAAACTGACTCCACCCTGCCACATGATGCTTGCCTACACACACACACACACACACACACACACACACACACACACACACACACACAAATAAATAAACAAATGTGATTAAAGACAGACAGAAATGTAGGTGCAGGACAGGCACCCAGAGATTAGCTTGCTCATCTAGGAAAAGCCGGGAATTTTATTCTGAAAGAGGTCTTTGTCAGGCATGGTGACTCACGCGTTTAATCCCAGTGCTAGGGAGGCAGAGGCAGATAGATCTCTGAGTTAGAGGTCAGCCTGGTCTACATAGAGAATAGCTTGAAAAATGATAGACAGACAGACAGACAGACAGATAGATGGATGGATGATAGATGGGTGGATCGATGGATGGGCAAGTAAGTAAATAAATAAAACAAAAGAAAATTTCAAAGCATTTTGGAGAGTCAGAGAGCTCTGAGGAAGTACTTTCAGGGCCCAACAAGTGTCTGATCAGGATTTTTAAAATTGTATTTAGGGGCTGGAGAGATGGTTCAGTGGTTAAAAGCACTCACTGCACTTCCATAGGTCCTGAGTTCAATTCCCAGCAACCACATGGTGGCTCACAACCATCTGTAATGAGATCTGGTGCCCTCTTCTGGCCTGCAGGTGGACATACACACATAAATAAATAAGTCTTAAAATAAATTTATATTTATATAAGTATCACAAAAAGTATATTCAAAGGTGTGCTACCACTGACATACTAACCTTCACTGTTCTGACAATCTACTTTTGTTCTTTTTTGTTTTTTTTAAAAAAAAGATCTATATCATCACTTGCAACAAAATAAAGTTAGAAACCAACTAAAAGCTGAGCTGGTGCAAGACTGCATGTGTACCAAGACTTCATGTTGTCCATGCCATTCCCAATTTCTTCTGCCCATTATAATTTTCTATAAAGATAGGGTCTCAAAATAAAAACTTGCTGCCTTTCCAGAGGACCCAGGTTCAATCCCCAGGACCCACACAGCAGCTCCCAACTGTCTGTAACTTTACTTCCAAGGGGATACAATGCCTACTTTTGGCACCAGACAAGCAAGTAGTGCACAGATTTACATGCAGGCTAAACAATCATAACCATAGATTTTTAAAATGTTTATTACATGTATATATTTGTGCGTATTGTTTGCATGTATCAGTGTGTGGAGGGCTCACTGTGTAAAGGGCAGTTTTCAAGGGTCAGCTCTTTCCACCAAGAGGGTCCTAGGGATAACTCAGGCCCCCAGGCTGGGCAGCAAGCACCTTTACTCTCTGAGCCTCGTGGCTGGCCCTTAACTAGTATTTTTCAACTTTGTGAGTAACAGGAGTCCTATTAAAACTGGCAAAAGGGAACCAGATGTAGGAGTATATAGTTTGCTGGTACAACACTTGCTTAGCACACCTAGGTCACAGTGTTTGAGTCTCCATACCAAAAAGGACAGGGGAGGAGACCATATACAAGAAAAATGGCATTTCAGAATGGCAGATATAAAAAAAGAAAAAAGAAAGAAAGAAAGGAAGAAAGAAAGAAAGATTACACACAGAGTTACATGACGTGTGATGTGTGTGTCTATAAACCTGCATTGGAAGGTGAAGAAATGAGGATCAGGAAATCAAGGTCAGTCTTGGCTACAAAGGGAGTTCAAAGTCCCTTTTTTCAAGTCCTGTCTCAAAAACAGAGTGATAGATGAAGAAGACCTGAAAACAGTGTCTAATAAATAATTCTAATGGGTACAGCAGGTTAAAGATAACAGGAAAACAAGAATAGTGGGTGCAAGACACTGAAAAACATTCCCTTTCTGCCAAGACTCTACAATCAGTTTAAGGCAGTTCCTTATTCTTATGCAACTTCCCTATCTTTGTTGCGGTTAGACAGTCAACATTCAGCAGTCCCAGCGTGATCAACGCTTGCTGACTATGTTGGATAATAATATAACAACAGTTATACACATTACATACATAAAGTACTGAGTCAATAACACAGAATGAAAACAAACCCTGCTGCTGCTGAGGAAGATGGACCTATGGAGACAGTCAGAAAAGGCTAGACAGAGAGTCTGGGAGCAGCACCTGACCTAGTCCTTCCTGTGACTAGAAATGGTGCCTTCTGCCATGCCAAGCAAGCACTCTACCACAGAGCTACAGACACATTACTCTTTACTGTTACTAATATTTATTTTGATTGTTTTAATTGTGTATATGTGTGTGTGTGGGTATGAGTCTGTGACCATGGGTGCCTAAGGAGCCCAGGGGTGTCAGATCCCCCTGGACCAGACAAGCACCTGACATGGAGTCCTCTACAAAAGCACTACTCACTCTTAACCACAAAGATTTGATAGATATTACTCCACAGACAATACAAATAGCATGTAAATGAAAATATGGTCATCAAGAAAAATCTCGAAGCCATGAGTAAGATGACTTGGAGGGTTAGGTACTGGCTGTGCAAGCCTGGGGACCTGAATTCCATCTTCAGAAGCCAAGAAAAGGTGGGAGGAGAGAACTGACTCTACAGCAAAGGTGTCCCGACTGCCGTATGTACACATATGTGCCTACTTCTCATGCACACACATACACACACAGCACAAAACAACAACAACCACCACAATAAAGCTAGGTGTGGTGGTCTACATGCGCTACCCCAGGACACAGGAGGCCACAGCAGTAGGACAGCCGAGTCTGATGTCAGCCTGAGCTCAGTGAATGTGAGACTGCCCTTAAAAGAAAGTGTCAGGGCTCTGCTATGTATTACCTGTAAGACTAAAAGTTACCAAATTAATTTCAGAGTATTCTCATCTTATTTACACACTAAGAAAAACACCTCCTCCTTTTGGCATATAAGTCTCTGTGCATGTGTGATACACACACACACACACACACACACATGCATGGAGCCTAAGGCCAATCTTGGGTGTCATTCTTCAGTAGCCATCTACTCTGATTTTGGGAATAGTATTTCTCTCACTGGGACCTAGGGTTACCAATTAGGTAGGCTAGCTGGTAAGTGAACTCCAGGTAGTTAAGTATTTCCTTCTCCCTAGCAGTGTGGTTACAAATGTGTGCACCATTCCTGGCTGTTCACAAGGGCTCTGAGGAACAAACCCAAGTCCTCATGCTAGTGTGGCAAGTGCTTCTCCCCAGGCAAACAAAATTCTCTGAAAAACAGTTCATTCTGATCTATAAGTCAATGACAATGATTTGCTAATAGAAAAAAAATTATCAAAAATGTGAGAAGCAGAGCAGGCAGGTATCTGTGAATTCCAGGCTAATCAGGGTTGAGAACCTGGGGTAGCAAGATGGCTCAGCAGGTAAGGGCACTTGCCTGACAGTTGAGTCCCATCCCCAGGACCCACTTGGTAGAAGTTGTTCTTAGGCACACACATCAATACATGTAATAAAAGAGATAAGCACTTTCCCCACTGCACTATTCCCTGGCTTTAGCATCTGAAGGATTTCATAATGACATCTTCTAGGAGTTATAGTATGATGATCCACCCCTAAAATTCTAGCATCTGAGAGGTTAATGCAGGCAGACTGCTTATCTTAAGACCATTCTGGGCTCCAGGGCAAAAGCCTGTATTGACAGACACATTTATTCTTTTGGCAGCCAGGTATCACAATATTTATATAGCCCAGAGTGACCTGGAATTTACCGTGTAACCCAGGCTAGCCTTGAACCTTTAATTCTCTTGCTTCAGCCTCTAGTAGATAGTGACTACAGGTATGTACCAATATCCAGGGTTACATTCCTGTTTTTGACACGGTGTTGTAATTATGGCAAAAAAGCATCTTTGGCAGTGAAGAAACCGTCCTGGTTGTCCTAGAACTCACTCTGTAGACCAGGCTGGCCTTGAGCTCACAAAGATTCACCTGTCTTTGTCTCCCAAGTGCTGGGCTTAAAGGCATGCACCACCACCACCTGGCAAAATTTCTAAAACAGAGTTGCAAGAACTGATAAAATATTCACAACAGAAGCTATTATACTAGGGCTCAAAGCGAGTCTGGGCAACACAGCAAGTCCTACTTCAAAAACAAGTAAGAGTCTGGTCAGTCCTCATGGAAAACCCAAAGGTGACTCCACAGGCCCTGGACATTCACACACCGCCACAGTACCCACACATCTGAGGCTCTTCAGAAGGTGACACTAGCCTATGGGTACTGTCTTAGGGGAAAAGCTTCCTGTACTGGAATGTGACAGAGATGTTATTAGGAAGCTGTGACCTCGTATGGACCTCCAGGGCTGAGTCAAATGCTTCATGACAAACATGATGGAGGACCAATAAACATGGATATAAACTACAGGTCACTCACCATTGGAATTCATGATGATCTCTGAGACTGAAAAATATAACCTGTGCTACTGTGAGAAATGGTTTTCTTTCATCAGATAGTTTGCCGCCAAGGGCCAATAATCTTCACCCATCTTGTAAAATTCATATGCACTTCTTTTAATCTCAAACTTTCCCTCATCTGGTAACTGCCCTCCTCCCAGAACTTGTCCAGTAGTAGCTGTTTCCTTCCCCCTCTCCTCTGCGCTGGTTCTTTTTAAACTAGCCAATGGCAAAGGACTGTGACAGACCCCAGCCAATGGGGGAAAAAGTTACCATATGCGTTAACATAAAAACCAAGTAAATGCTTGTTTGGAGGTTCTAGCAGGGGAGTGCAGCTACTCATATACCCTTGACCCAAGACGGGTCCTCCTTTATTCAGTGGGGGTCAACCAAGCCTGCAGCTTTGAAGGGACACACATGGAGCAGTGAAGGAGGAAGGAGACACCTGCCTAGCCAGCCAGATCAATCCTGGTGACAGATTTCACTGTCAGATTGCCCTCACATCCTAACTGGGCAGTGGTGGTACATGCCTTTAATCCCAGCACTCGGGAGACAGAGGGATCTCTGTGAAATCAAGGCCAGCCTGGTCTACAAAGTGAGTTCCAGGACAGCCAGGGCTGTTACACAGAGAAACCCTGTCTTGAAGAAACGGAAGAGGGGGGATCACGGATGCAAATGCAGACACGCCCCCCCTCCCCCCAAGACTCAAGTGAACGTCCTGTCCTGCTTGCTAGCCTGGGTTGGATTCTAGCCCACACTATACTCAAAAAGAATTGCCTTGCTGAGCTGCTTTTGCTTTGTGTGTGTTCCTTTGTGGGACACTGAGATTATTCTAAGACACTAAAACTTCATTATGCTTGGCATACAGCTTCATCTCAGCAAGCAAAAACATTAAAGAAACTGTTGTTGTAAGCTACACACGATGTACTACACACAGTGCTGTGAAGCAGGAGAACACTCTCAAAGGTAAGGAGGGGCACACAAAAACATGCTTAGTGAATTCAGGGTTTCCTAGATAGGTAACAATATCCTGTCTAAAACAAACAAAACAATGCTAGGGCACTGTTAATGTGAATTTAATTCTAACCAATGAAAGAAAACCAACTAACAAAATAGAAATCTGAGAATCCCAGCCAGGCATTGAAGGGAACTTGCACAATAGGTTTTGAGAAAGTTAATTCAAAAGACTCAGAGGAGAGATAGAACCCAAATAGTAGAGGTTCAAAATAAACCAAAGAAAGGGGTTGTAGAAATGGCTCAGCAACCATGCTCTGAAGAGCATGTGCTGCTCTTTAGAGGACTGAGTTCAGTTCACATCATGGGGCAGCTCACAACTGCCTGGAACTCCACCTCTAGGGGACCTGACACTCTTTTCTGGCTTCTGAAGACACCTACACACTTAAATGGTTCAAAAACACACACTCAAGCATATACAAATACAATCAAATAATTAAATCTTTAAGGGGGTGGTCGCAAAGGGAATTCAAGAAGAAATTCCAATATAATAATTTAAGACCTCCAGTGGGAATAAGGAGCAATTTTTACTTTGTCTTAAGGATATTAGTGAGCTCAAAGATCACTGAGCATCATAAAAAGACCCCGATAAACCTAGAATGTCAGTGGATGCCTATAATCTCATCATGTGGTAGGTAGAGGCAGAAGGATCAAGGTTTACACCAGGTTTATACAATGAATTCAAGGCCAGCTGAGCTACATGAGATCCTGTCTCAAAAATAAATAAAATGGTAATAAAAAAAATGTGAGCTGGAGACATGGATCATTCCGGCTGCTGTTCCAGAGGAGCCAGGTTCGATTCTCAGCATTCACTTGGCAGTTCACAACCATCTGTAACTCTAGTTCCAGATCTGACACCTTCTGGCATCCTCAGGTACCATGGACACATGTGGTACACACACATACATAAAGGCACAAATACACATAAACAAGTAAAAATTTTTAAAAAGAACAGGCATCAAAGATGAAAGGTAATCGTGAGCTAGTAAGAACAGATTGATGACGTAAGTACTTGGCAAGCAGAGTAAGAGTCCAAGACTGTTCTGTCACAGAGAACACTCTCTGTGACACCAGAAGACAATGGTCTACTGAAGTAAGGCCAAGTCATTTGGTTTGCATCAAATAGGGAAGATGGTAAATTCTATAGGTGAGCATGAAACCAAACCTGAACAAAATGCCAGGAAAGATTAGCAAACAAAAGACACCAGGGGAGAAGTCACACAGCAGCCTTTAGTAAAAAGATCTAAATGTTTCTTTCTGAAATCTCTTGGGTGAGGGGACGGTGTAGATGTTTGCTTAACATGCACAACACCCGGGCTTTGGTTCCTAGTACCACACACACATACCTAGTACAAACTAGTAAAAACTAGTGCTGGCTAGTTTTTATTGACTTGACAAAAGCTAGAGCCATCAGAGAAAAAGGAGTCTCAATTAAGAAAACGTCTCCAGAAGATTGGACATTTTCTTTTTTCTTTTTTAAAGATTTATTTATTTATTATGTATACAACATTCTGCCTCCATGTATGCCTGCTTGCCAGAAGAGGGCGACAGATCTCATTACAGATGGTTGTGAGCCACCATGTAGTTTCCGGGAATTGGACTCAGGACCTTTGGAAGAGCAGCCAGGACTTCTTAACCACTGAGCCATCTCTTCAGCCCCTAAGAAATATTCATTCTTTCTCTCTCTCTCTCTCTCTCTTTTGGTTTTTTGAGACAGGGTTTCTCTGTAGCTTTAGAGCCTGTCCTGGAACTAGCTCTTGTAGCCCAGGCAAGGATCTGCCTGCCTCTGCCTCCCGAGTGCTGGGATTAAAGGCGTGCGCCACCACTACCCGGCTTGCTTGCTTGCTTGCTTGCTTGCTTTCTTTCTTTCTTTCTTTCTTTCTTTCTTTCTTTCTTTCTTTCTTTTTCTTCCTTCCTTCCTTCCTCCCTCCCTCCCTCCCTCCCTCTCTTTTTTTTCCCTCTTTTTGAGACAGGGTTTCTCTGTGGCTTTGGAGCCTGTCTTGGAACTAGCTCTTATAGACCAGGTTGGCCTGGAACTCACAGAGATCCACCTGCCTCTGCCTCCCGAGTGCTGGGATTGGCATTTTCTTAATTAGTAATTGATATGGGAAGGCCCAGTCCATTGTGGTCGTGCTATTAGGCCTGGGCTAGTGGTCCTGAATTTTGTAAAAGTAGGTTAAGCAAGCTATGTGGAGCAAGCAGGTAAGCAGTACTCTCCCATGGTCTTTGAATCGGCTCTTGTACCTCCAGGTTCCTCCCTTGAGTTCCTGCCCTGACTGCTAACACATCAACAGTGACAACAGTGACTTATAACTGAAACAACCAGCCAACCCACATTGCTTTTCATCATGGTGTTAAATCTTAGCAACAGAAACCCCAACTAAGACAAAAAAAAAGTCCATGACTGTAACCCCAGCACTTGGGAAGTGGAAACAGGAGGATCAGAAGTTCAGGATCATCCTCAGCTGGACAGCAAGTTCAAGGTCATAGAGGTCCTACATTAACAAAACAAAACATACCAATCTTTCTTAGCCAGAAACAGGACCATAATTAAGGTGCTGGATGTAGGGCCATACACATGTCCAGCCCCTGGAACTGGGTGTGGTGTGCATGCATCTGTAGTCCTAACGATTTAGGAGGTTAAAGACAGGGGATGACTTGAATGTAGGATTTTCTTTTTAATTTCTTTCTTATTTTATATGCATTGGTGTTTTGCTTGCATGTTTGTCTATGTGAGGGAGTCAGATCTCCTAGAGTAACAGACAGTTGTGAGCTACCATGGGGCTGCTGGTAATTGAACCCGAGTCCTCTGGAAGGTCTTAACCACTGAGCCATCTCTCCAGACCAAACCCAGGATTTCAAGACCAGACTGGGCAACAGGAGAAGGACCCGTCTCCAAAACAAAACAAAACAAAGCATGAATCTACATAAACACATGAAGGGGACAGATAATATATCAAATAGGAATGGTTCTCCTGACACTCTTTTCTTTTTTTCTCGGGAGGGGTGGAGGTGGGGAGGGGTCAAGGCAGGGTTTCTCAATGTAGCCTTGGTTGTCCTGGAACTCGCTCTGTAGAACAGGTTGGCCTCAAACTCGCAGAGATCCACCTGCCTCTGCCTCCCAAGTGCTGGGATTAAAGGTGTGCACCACCATTGCTCAGCCTCCTGTCACTTTCTAAAATAGGGTCTACTTATGTAACCCAGGATGATCTTCAAGTCCTGATGCTTCTTTCTCTACCTCCAAGTGCTGGGATTGCAAGTGTACACCACCACACCTGGCTCTTCTCTTTCTTTTTAGTAATAAACACATACTAGAATATGAGTGAAAGTCTTTTTAGAAGAAAATAAAGCATTTTCTGTGAAATTTAAAATTACTCAGGAGACACAACTTCAAAAACCAGTTCTGAGAAACTGATTGTTTCATACTTTGAATAAAAGCAATGCCAAGAAAAATGTAAATCTTACTAGCTCTTCTGTAACATGTGAAAACCTGCTCCTCCTGCTGTCTCTGGCCACAATGGCCCTTTACCCGACCTGCTCTCTATGTGCATTTACTGGCAGTTACTCAGTAGTGTTTCAAGGCCCTTCCTGCATACTCTTTCCCCTGCCTTCTCTGGTTCACCAGCTAGCTGTAGTCATCCTCCAAAATTCAATCCCAGAGTTACGTTCTCCAAGAAGCCTTTTCAGACCACCTGCCTATCCCGGCTCCCCAAGTCTCCCTTTCTTCACAGTGGCCAGCTCCTTGGATGTCACCACTCTAGTTAGTTATATGAATGGACAGATAATGGATAAACATCAATGTTTCCAGCCAGGTTGCTAAGAGAACTTACGGAATTTGCCCAAAACTATATCCATAAATGCCAGGATGTAAAATAGGCCCATGCTACTTCCCTACCTTGCTTCCCAGACAAGTAGCTCTGACTACAAGTACTCTATAACAACAGCACTCTTGCTCCAGCTGTTGTCTTCTGATTAGAGATCCTTTAGATGGCTCAGCAGAAAGCTTAGTCATGTCAGGCAGCTCACAACTGCCTGAAACTCCAGCACCACGGGATCTGACACCCTCTTCTGGCCTTCAGGTGTACTACATACAGATCTTTCAAAAAGGGCAGGCTAGCTTGAGTCCCTCAGTCTGGGAACTTTCCTGCGGCATAGGATGGGCTTTCATAACAACCCTCTGTGGCTCCACGGAGGTCGATGGAGAGCTCTACTGTCTTCTTTCCTTTCCTTTTTCTTTCTTTCATACTGGAGATGAAACTACCACTCAATGACACCCCAACTTTTTTTTTTTTTTTAACTTTTTGGGACAAGGTCTCACTGAGATTCCCAGGATGGTCTTAACCTTTTTATCGTCCTGCTTCAGCCCCTCAAGTAGCTGGAATTCCAGGCCTGCACCAACAGACCTGGCTAGCTCTGTCGCCAAGGAGTAAGGACACGCATCTACACTTCTTTTATACATGTCACTTCACGAGAAGCAAGAGGAAAATAGCTAATATTTTTTAAACTGTCTCTACTGAAGGGAATTTTTTTGAAAGTTGACTTATTTAAACTTTGTAATGCTGGAAATCAAACTGAGGGTTGATCTACATTCCCACCCCCAAATATTTTTACAAGAAAAAAACAAAAGAACAAAAATTTGTGAAATAATTTAGGGACTACTGCTCACCAGCGCTCATTCTTCTCCTTAATACTACCCAAGGGGATAAAGAAGTTCCAATTACTGGTACATTTTGCCCTACTTTTGTCAATGTTCCTCAACTTAATTTTAATACTTTCACTAATAACCTACTTGGAACAGTCCCAAGAGAGAATTGTTTTCCTTAACAAGATCAGACAGGCATTACTATCTGAATAGTTTTAGAAGACAGCACAAGCAGAGGAACATTTATTTCTTATGCTATAGCCAACAGCTTGGTTAGAAACATCCTCAGTGGAGCAGTAAAGGTCTTTTAGGTTCCACTAACAGAGTCTTGCAGTGAAGCACCAAATAAAGCCTGTGATGATGGGTTGGTGACAGCTGGGTCAGCGTCAGGAAAACTGGAGTTTGAAAGGGTAGGGGAGCTGTGTAACCACCAAGTATGTTTGTTAGCTTAAAATATACGTTATTAGTCTGGCTCTCTTAAAAAGCTCCAGGCCATTCCTCTGTAACACTATCTTCCAGCCCTATTCTGAACATACCAAGGAATGCATCCATACAGCAGATACCATCTAAAACATTCTCTTAGAATCAAAGATCAAGCTAGGCATACTTAGTGTAGTCTCATAATCTTAGCACTCAAAGATGCTGAGGCAGAAGGACAGTCAACAGAGTTGAAGGCTAGCCTGGATGCATAGTGAAATTCTGTCTAGAAAACAAAACAAAACAGAATCAGAGTTCAATGAACCAGTGCCTGAAAGCTTTCACCCTAATGTATTCTGAGTTCTATTATGAGATGACAACTATCTCAAAAGGCTGAAGCCACAAGGCAAACAAGATGGTATTTCATTTTCATTTGTTTTGTTTCTCTGAGTCAGGGTCTCTTATTATCTAGCCTGGCTCCTAATCCTGCCTCTATTTCTCCAGTACTGGGATTACAAGTATGTGCTACCACACCCAGAACCAGCCCAAAGATCCATCGGTGAGATGTGGACCAGTCAAGAGGGGTGTATAGAGGATGGAGAGATGCCTCGGCAGTTAAGAGCACTGGCTGCTCTTCTAGAGGACCCGAGTTTAATTCTTAGCCCCTATGTGGTGGTTCACAATTACCTGTAACTCTACTTCCAGGGGATCCAACACTTTCTTTTGGTTTCCAAGAGCACTGCATGTACACGGTGCACAGACATATGTAAAGGAGACATACGGGCAAAACACCATACATATAAAATAATAATAATGAAAGGGTCAGGTGTGGTAGCAAATGCCTTGGGCAGCAAAGGCAGGTGGATATCTTTGAGTTCAGTCTGGTCTATGTAGCAAGTTCCAGGACAGCCAGACTACATAATGAGATCCCATCTCTAAGAGGGGTGTGTGTGTTAGACAAAATGAGAAAGAAAGAAAGGGGGAGGGAGGAAAAAGGGAGAGTGAGACACACTTGTTTCATGATGGCAGAAGTCTGATCAGTTAATTAGACTTCAAATCCTCACTCCTCCTGCCTCAGCCTCTTGAGTGTTGAAATTATAGGCAAGTGCCACCTTGCCTGGCTCTTATTCTGGTTTCTTTCCTGTTCTAAACACAACTGGACCCCTCCTCAATCCTGGTCCCTGATGTAAGCTGCAAACATAAGGCGAACACTCTTTTTTCTAGTCAAAAGAAGAGATACAGTCACTGACCCTGAAACAAATTTTCAAATCTAACTCACTTAGATATTATTCCTGGTTCAAAGACAAGTAGAAAGTTATATATAAATGAATTATGGTTAATTTTAAAAATACATTTATTTGACTTATGGGTGTGTGCGTGTAGGTGCTTGAAGAAGCCAGAGACAGTGGATCCCCTTGGAGCTGGAATTACAAACCACTGTGAACTGCTCAACGTGGATGTTGAGAACTTAATCCCAGACCCCTTCAAGACCAATATGTGCTTTTAAGTGTTGAACTATCTCTCTATCCCTACAGCTGACTTTTATCTGTAACCACGCAATATGTGCTATCTAAATGCAGATGTGGGAGAAGCAAGAACTGAAGGCTACCCTAGGCAGTGGTGTTGCATGCCTTTAATCCCAGCACAACAAATTTTTATGTTGTTGCTTCACTTAAACAAGCAAAAAGGAAATGCTAAGCAATATATGTTTGCTCAAGAAATGTTCCTTGAAATTTCATTTGTAAGCCAGGGAGTGGTGGTGCACTGTTTTAATTGCGGCACTCAGAGGCAGAGGCAGACAGATCTCTGTGAGTTAGAGGCCAGCCTGGTCTTTAGAGTGAGTTCCAGGACAACAAGGGCTACACAAAGAAACCCTGTCTTGAAAAAACCAAAACAAACAAATAAAAAAACCTCAAATTTTTAAGACAGCAGCCTCTCCAATAACCTCATCAACTTCAGGACTTTCTGTCTTATTTAAGCAAGTCACAGAAACAATGCTAATGTTGGCAAAGGTCTTTAATCCCAGCACCAGTGAGGCAGAGGTAGCCAGATCTCTGACTTCAAGCCAGTCCTGTCTATAGATCGAGTTCCAGGACCGACAGGGCTACAAAGGGAAACCCTGTCCCAAAACAAAACCATGACAGTAACAGTTTTTAAGTTCTACTTCATACTGTTATGACTTACAAAATCTGTAACAAGCAAGGGCTGATATATTTTAAACTCATTTCTCCGCCTAGTTAAATTTTAAGACATTTTATTTGGATTGATCCTTAATTACAATGTCAGAGATATGGATTTATACAACTAGTACTGTATCTCTGAATGCTAATTTAGCTCATAGGTAATGGGTCTTTCTAATTATTTCCTTTGCTGGAAAGAAAACCAACTACCTATGAGCTTTGGGAGCAGAAAAGAGAGCAGGCAGGCTGGGAACCTGGGCTGACATGACGACTAGGAAAGGACAAGACATTAATAGTGTAAGCTCTGAAATCCCCAGGCCAATTCTCAAGAAAATAAGTGACTTTAAAGGGATGACTAACTTAAAATTAAAAATGAAAACCCATGGTCAAGGGCCAGCCTTTATAGATTTTTACCTCCAATGCCAAAGCAGTCTTGTCATAAGCACAGGGTACTCTCTTCTGGATTGCTTTTGCAAAGACAGGTCCATTCTGTGTGGATGGCAAAGGGTTGACCGCTGCCCCAGAAGTACTGGCAACTGTAGGTAGAGGAGTTGTGGTCTGAGGTTGAGCATACGCATGAGCAGGTTCTGGGATGCCATAACTGTTAGAATTCCTATTTCCATGCTTTCCATGTGGCGAAGACCTCACAAGCTTTTCAACGTAAGGAACAGGAATCATCCCAACCCGGCCATCCTTGTTCCGGGCACTCCACCATTGTTCTTCAGGCTTTTCTATTATCACTAGAATCTCGCCCTTTTTAAAGGGGAGGTCTTCAGCATCATTCCCAGGAAAGTCATAGAGAGTCCGTACATATTCCACATTTTCTTCTGCTGCAGACAAGTTGGGTGCTGAGACAGAACCCATTGGTGGGCTTGGATACCTTAAGAGAGAAACAGAATTATTCTGAAGAAAAGTCTTATTCTATATCGGTATCTGTCAAAAATCTATTAACCACCTTCCTCTATAATAAACTGTTCCTTCATTATATTCTCAGTAATTAAGAATGTTTTGTCATCATACATTCTGGTTGTACTTTCTATAGTCTATAACAATATCTTCTCTATAGTCTACAACAATAACTTAAAAATACTTAAATATGTCATGTGTGTACACAGATACACGCACCATCACCCACAATGTGTTTCGGAGAAGGTTTTGTTTTCAGATAGTTGATCTGAATTTATTTAACTCTTAAGTTCTGTTGCTGACTTCTTTTGTTACAGCCATCACAGATACGTTTCCTCAAACTCTTCATTGATGGCTCACATCCTGCACAGTTCCCTAATTACAACAGACACAAACTACGAAAATCATGGCCAGTTAATTGGCTCAGTGGTACAACCTTTACTGTGTAAACCTTATGACCTGAGTTTGAACTCCAAAATCAATGTAAATGGTAGCGAGAACCAACTCCATCAAGTTATCCTCTGACCACATACACGTCTGTACCCTCCTCCCCTAGCTGATAAACACCACAAAAATAAGCCAAATGTGTAGTAGGATGGGGAGGGAGCTGAGTGTGGTGGCACACACCTTTAAAGCAGCCCTAGAAAGGCAGAGACAGGCAGACCTCTAAGTTTAAGGCCAGTGTGACTGATCTATATAGCAAGTTCCAGGCCATATAGCCAGAGGTGCATGTGAGACCCTGCCTCAAAAAGAAAAAGAGTGAGAAAAGGGGAGGAAGAGAGAGTGTTTGCCTAGTATGTACAAGACCCTGAATTTGAGCTGTCTCAAATGAAAACAAAATCCAACCAGATAAATTCTATTTTAATGCAAGTTTTGAAAATTCAAGTTGAACGACTCTCTAAACAGTCCTCCACTGTTCTTTTCTTCAAAGAAAACAAACGATCTTTTTTTCATTTTACATACTAATCCCAGTTCCTCCCTTCTTCTCATTTCCTCCACCTTCCAACCCCCATCCACTCCTCAGAGAGGGTAAGACACATTGCTTTGGTGAAGGTCCAAGGCCTCCCTACTTTATCTAGGCTGAGCAAGGTATCCATCCAGAGAGTGGTTCCCCAAAAGCCAATACAAGCAGTAGGAACAAATCTTGGTGCCACTGCTAGTTGCCCTGCAGTCTGGCCCAGCCATACAACTGTTACCCACATTCAGAGGGTTCAGTTTGGTTCTATGCTGGTTCCTTCCCTGTCCAGCATGAGTTGGTGAACTCCCATTAGCTCAGGTAAACGGTTTCAGTGGGTGTCCCCAACATGGTCTTGACCTCTTTGCTCATGTTCTTATTCCTTCACTTCAACTGGACTTTGGGAGCTTAGCCCAGTGCTCCACTGTGGGTGTCCGCCTCTGTTTCCATCAGTTGTTGGATGAAGGTTCTATGGTGACATTTAAGATATCCATCAATCTGAATACAGGACACCTTTTCCACTACTGCCTAGGGTCATAGCTAAGGTCACTCTTGGGAATCTCTAGTGCCAGGTTTCTTGCTAATCTCGTAAGGCCTCCCCTCAATCAAAATATCTCTTTCCTTGCACTCCATCTCTGTCCTTTCTCCATCTTGACTATACTATTCCCTCAAGTTCTCCTCCCTGCTCCTCTTCCCCACTCCCTTCTACTACCTGCAATGCTCCCAATTTTGTCAGGCGATCTTGTCTATTTTCCCTTCCCAGGTGGATGATCTATATATATTTTTCTTAGGGTTCACCTTGTTATTTAGATTCTCTAGGGTTGCTCCACTGTTCTTTTGTTTAAACTGTTTTAAGGAAGTTTTACTGGAAAAATGAAACAAAGAACACAATAAGAAAGAAAAACTGGGTGATGTGGAATTCTCCTCTGTATGCTGTGAGTATGTTTTATTACCATTGATTAATAAAGAAGCTGCTTTGGGCCTATAGCAGAGCATAATATAGCCAGGTAGTAAATCTGATATAGCTGCTCCAGGAGACAGATGCCGGGCGGAACCTTATGGGTAAGCCACAATAATGTGGTGATACACAGATTAATAGAAATGGGTTAATTTAAGATATAAGAGTTATCCACAAAATACCAGCAAAATTCTTCAAAGACCTTGAAAGAACGGTACTCAATTTCATATGGAAAAGCAAAAATCCCAGGATAGCCGAAACAATCCTGTACAACAACTTCTGGAGGCATCACAATCCCTGACTTAAAACTCTACTACAGAGCTACAGCACTGAAAACAGCCTGGTACTAGCATAAGAACAGACAGGAGGACCAATGGAACCAAATAGAAGACCCAAATATAAATACACACATCTTTAAACATCTGATTTTTGACAAGGAAGCAATATATATATATATATATATATATATATATATATATATATATAAAGCATATTTAACAAATGGTGCTGGCATAACTGGACATCAACACGTAGACGAATGAAAATAGACCCATATCTATCACCATACACAAAACTCAAGTCCAAATGGATCAAAGACCTCAACATAAAGCCAGCCACACTGAACCTTATATACACTTGAACGCATTGGCACAGGAGACCACTTCCTAAATATAACCCCAGAAGCACAGACACTGAGAGAAACAATTAATAAATGGAACCTCCTGAAACTGAGAAGCTTCTGTAAAGCAAAGGACACGGTCAACAAGACAAAACGACAGTCTACAGAATGGAAAAAGATCTTTACTAATCCCACATCAGACAGAGGTCTGATCTCCAAACTATACAAAGAACTCAAGAAATTGGACACCAGGGGGCTGGAGAGATGGCTCAGTGGTTAAGAGCACTGGCTGTTCTTCCAGAGGTCCTGAGTTCAATTCTCAGCAACCACATAGTGGCTCACAACCATCTGTAATGAAATCTGATGCCCTCTTCTGGCCTACAGGCATACACGGAGGTAGAATGTTGCACACATAATAAATAAATAAATAAATAAAAGAAATTGGACACCAAAAGAATACATAATCCAATTTAAAAAAATGGAATACAGATCTAAACAGAATTCTCAACAGAGGAATCTAAAATGACTGAAAGACACTTAAGAAAATGTTCAACATCCTTAGTCATCAGAGAAATGCAAATCAAAACAACTCTGAGATTCCATCTTACACCTGTAAGAATGGCCAAGATCAAAAACACTGATGACAACTTATGCTGGAGAGGTTGTGGGGAAAAGGGAACACTTCTGCATTGCTGGTGGGAATGCCAGCGGGTACAAGCCCTTAGGATCTCAGTGAGGCGATTTCTCAGAAAATTAGGAAACAACCTTCCTCAAGACCCAGTAATACCACTTTTGGGTATATATCCAAAGGATGCTCAATCGTGCCACAAGGACACGTGCTCAACTATATTCATAGCAGCTTTGTTTGTCATAGAACCTGGAAATAACCCAAATGCCCCTCGACCAAAAAATGGATAAGGAAAATGTGGTACATTTGCACAATGGAGAAAAATTTACACAGCAGAAAAAAAATAACGACATCTTGAATTTTGCAGGAAAATGGATGGAGTTAGAAAACATATTTTGAGTGAGGTAACCCAGACACAGAAAGACAATTATCACATGTACTCACTCATAGGTGGTTTTTCAACATAAAGCAAAGAAAACCAGCCTACAAACCACAATCCCAGAGAACTTCACAACAATGAGGACACTAAGAGAGACTTACATAGATCTAATCTACATGGGAAGTAGAAAGTATAAAAAGACAAGATCTCCTGAGTAAATTGGGACCTTGGGGGAAGGTTGAAGGGGGGGGGGAGACAGGGAGGGGAGCAGAGAAAAATGTAGAGCTCAATAAATATCAAAAAAGTTATCCAGAAATATGCCTAAGCTATTGGTCAAGCAGTGTTGTAATTAATATAGTTTCTGTGTGACTATTTTGGGTCTAGGTAGCCGGGAAGGAACAAGTAGTCTCTGCCTACAGAATGGCATGCCAACATGGCCCTGACATATCCACATAAAATATGAGAGAGCTTGGGAAGGAATTCTAAAGACACACACACACACACACACACACACACACACACACACACACACAAAACAGTTAAGCACGGCTTATTGGTAGCAGCATTTTCTCCAGTGGGCTCTGCTTGCTAGACACAAACAGAGGCACAAGTCATTTCAGATAAGG
Source organism: Myodes glareolus (assembly GCF_982192425.1). Classification (NCBI taxonomy): domain Eukaryota; kingdom Metazoa; phylum Chordata; class Mammalia; order Rodentia; family Cricetidae; genus Myodes; species Myodes glareolus. The sequence goes on along the minus strand of NC_142027.1, from coordinate 96,815,566 downwards.
CTTCTTGACTCAGTGGTAGCAGCAAAAGCTGTGCAGCTCCTTTAAGAAAATTTTCTGGTTCATGCTAGTTGCACAAACAGCTCTGGCTCTTTCAGGAGGCTAAGCACTTGAATGGGGTTTGTCGGCAGCATGCTGCAAGTTACTTGGTGGCAGCGGGGATCAACTGCTTACCAAAGTTGAAGTGATGAGCATGGCTCCCTCCCTGCAGTGCCAGAGTTGATGGTGAACTACCTCCACCATGTTAAAGGGCCAAGAGAGGACCACAACGACTACACTGATTACCATTTCAAAATATTCTTTGTCAGAAAAAGATTTCAAATACACAACAGAACAGATTCAGACATAAAAGATCTCTAAAAGAGACACAATGTGTTTAAAATGTACGTAGGCTTGGGAGAGAGATGAAAAAGGGTATAGACAGTTATAATATAAAAGAGTACGGATAGTCATAGATTAAAGGAGTGAAGATAATAAAATAATTATTAAACTAGTAGAAAAAGTAATAGAGTAAGAAAAATAAGTCACATAAAAATAGGTCACATTGGGCTGGAGAGATGGCTCAGAGGTTAAGAACATTGCCTGCTCTTCCAAAGGTCCTGAGTTCAATTCCCAGCAACCACATGGTGGCTCACAACCATCTGTAATGAGGTCTGATGCCCTCTTCTGGCCTTCAGGCATACACACAGACAGAATATTGTATACATAATAAAATATTTAAAAAAAATAAGTCACATTAAGTCACACAGAGTCTGGATCATATTATTGTGGTTTCTTTGAATTTTTGACTGTAAATGATTAAGTGCAGAGAGACAATTCATTACTGGCTAATATGTGGATTCATTACTGGCTAATATGGTTTGATCAAACAAGACCCTCTGAAGCAATGGCCTAGATGGTCCAACATCCGTGACAGCTTCAGGACTGCTGGCTGAGATGGACCTACCATACAGCATACCCCACAAAAGATCTGATTAACAATGCCCCCAATCAGCAGAAAGTAGTCTAGAGAACAACACTCAAATTCCCAAAATGATTGTTTATAAATGTTTGTTTACATTTAAAGGGGGATATGCTATAGAGATGAATCCTTTGCATTGGTATGGATCTTGGTTTTTAGATACAATTTAAGATCAATTTTGTTATATGTATTTCTGTTCTTGTTTGAGGTATTGTTTGTGCAGTTCATTTAAAAATGTAACATATAATTAAGTACAGCTTAATAGTCATCTATAATAGTCAAGCTTGTAGTCATGTTAGTTCAGTTTTCTAGATGTACAGATCTCTATTTCAGATGAATAGTTTTTCTTCAAACCTTTCAAAGACTAACAGAATATGGCATTTAAAAATGTTTAAGAACTTAGACCTTTTCATGACAATGAGACACATCTGCTCCTGGAAGCACCAATCTACTCCAAGAGGATGATTATGGAGTTATCTAGCCATTTAGGCAAGAAACTGCTTTTGCCTGGACTGTTTGATGGCATGCTGTATGAACTGGACATGCAGGAGCCATAGAAAAATGACTGCTGAACTTGCTTAAAGGTGAGACTGTCCTTCAGGGTTTCTACGTCATGAAGAGTCTGCCAACATTCTACAGAATACAGAAGAAAGTGACTGACAAACTGTTAATAAAGGCAAAACAGACTTTCAAATTTCCTGCTTCATGGAAAAGTCTGCCGGATACTATGTACCTGTAGGCTTAAGATGAATGCTCCAATGTTACAGAAGAACTTTGGGTGACTACCTAGGCAGCAAGATGTCTCTGTCAATTCTAGAGTTTTGGAAGTTGCTTACAATGCACTTCTTGTTAAGTAATATATCCTTCTGGGGTCTTTGATGGAGTTGAAGAATAGATAGCTATAATTAATAGTTTTCCTTAGTTATGATAAAAGATAAAGTAGATATAAATATTGTAACTGTAATTCTTGTTTGATACCTGTTTTGTTATATGTAATTTTACTATGTAAAATTTACATAAAAACCTTCCTTTTCATTTAGACAGAAAAGGGGAGGTGATGTGGGATTTCTTGCTGTGAATATGTTTTATTACCATTGGATAATAAATAAGCTGCTTTGGGCCTATAGCAGGGCACAATATAGCCAGGCAGGAAATCTGATATAGCGAAAGAATAGGTGGAGAAACAGAGACGCCATGTAGCTACCGCACGATACATAGAATTAAAAGAAATGGGTTACTTTAAGATATAAAAGTTATCCAGAAATATACCTAAGCTACTGGCTAAGCAGTGTTGTAATTAACACAGCTTCTGTGTGATTATTTCAGTTCTGGGTAGGCAGGAACAAACAAGAAGCCTTCGCCCTATAGTGGAGAGATGGCCATTAAAGTGGTTATGACACACGCACAAACAAGAGTTCACATTTCTAGCGCCTAAGTGAAACATCAGGCACAGCCTGAAGTACCTGTAAGGTCAGCACAGGGGAGGTGGAGATCCCATGGCCAGTCACTGTAGCACATCAGGGAGCTACAGGCTTGGTAAGTCTCAAAAAGGAAGGTAGAGGTGCCAGGGAAGTTACTCAATGAGGCAAAGGTGTTGGCTGTGCAAGCTTGCCTATATGCCTGTGATGCCTGCGACCTTCATCAAAAGCTGGATGTGGTGGCATGAATCTATAACTCCAGCACTCCTACAGTGTGTTACAAGAAGAGGGCTACTTGTTCTTCCCAGCCACTCAGCTAGCTTAGCCCCCGAAATAACCACACAGAAACTGTATCATTAAAACACTGCTTGGACCATTAGCTCTAGTTTCTCACTGGCTAATTCTTACATCTTAATTTAACCCATTGTTATTAATCTGTGTATCGCCATGTGACTGAGGCTTACCGGCAAGATTCTAACCGGTGTCCATCTCAGGCAGAAGATCCATGGCATCTCTCACTCTGCCCTTCTTTCCAGCATTCAGTTCTGTCTTCTCTGCCTACCTAAGTTCTACCCTATCAGGCCCAAAGCAGTTTCTTTATTCATTAACCAATGAAAGCAACACATGAACAGAAGAACCTCCTACACCAACAGTGAGATGAGAGTCAAGACAAGAGTCACTTAGAAGCTGGAGGACTAGTTAGCCTGGAGTACTCTCTGAACTCAGAACATGAAATCCTGACTGAATTAAGATGGAAATTAAGAGCCCAGTCCTGAAAGCTATCCTTTGACTTCACATGGATGCTGTGGCAATGTACTCCCAACCCTTGCAAAATAAGTAAGTTAAAACAAAAGGTGAAGAGTAATTAAAAAAAAAATTTCATCATATGTACAGGTGTTTTGTTTGCATGCATGTCTGTGTACCATGTGTGTGCTGTGCTGCAGAGGCCAGAAGATGTCGGATCTCCTGAGACTGGAGTTACAGATTGTTTTGAGACACCATGTGAATGCTGACAATCAAACCTGGGTCCTCTGGGAGAGCAACCAGTGTCCTTAACTGCTGAGCCATTGTAGTGATCTGAATAATGGCCCCCATAGGCTCATATATTTGAATACTAGGTCTCTTAGTGGAACTCTTTGGGAAGGATTAGGAGGTGTGGCCTTGCTGGGAAAGATTTGTCATTGGAGGGCTTTGATGTTTCTTAAGGCCCATGCCATTCCAGTTATATCCCTTTCTCTCCCTTCCTCCTTCTCCCTCTGGCTTGTGTCTGTGGATCAGGATATGAGCTGCTGCTATGCCCCACTGTGATGGTCATGGACTCTAAACCTGTGAAACTGTGAGCCCCAATAAACATCCTTTTATAAAGTCACCTTCATCAAGGTTTCTTGCCACTGCATTAAAAATTAACTAAAACAGTCATCGCTTCAGACCTTGAAGAGATATTTCTGAGGAAGACAACCTTTGGTTCTCACATGAAAGCACACAATGCACTTGCACCCATCCACATGCACACATATACAAATATCCAAGCAAAGGGCGTATATGCTTGCGAAATTTTTAAAGGATTCCCAAATTCTATCTACAACAAGAATGATTACCTAATCATTAAAATGAACACTGTACTGCAAAATTTACAACCATCAGGTCACAGGCTCTACTACCACTGTGTTTACATACTCAACATGTATTTGCCATGGAGAATGCACTTCTAGAGTCCCAGCTGGGAATGCAGTCCAGATACGGGGCAGCACAAAACTATGGGTTCTGTTCCCAACACCAGTTAAGGAAAACAAGGGCCTTTAAAGCATAATACCTGTTCTTCAGTAACAGCCTATGTAAAACTAGTACAGAAGTCTCTCTTCACACAGGAAATATTCAGAAAACACGCAAATGTGCCAGATTTGGGGGGGGGGGACTACTTACCACCACCTTTCCAATTTTTTTTTCCTGAAGCACAGAATCTATACCAGATTGAAAAGAATCTGTTTTAATCAGAGTCTGCACCTCCTTAGGAGATGGCTTCAGCAGCAAGACCATTACCACTCCCATTCTAGCACTGTACTGAGGGACATGGGATTTACTGGTTTAATCATTCATGTATTATTCTAATGTATGTTATCTTCACTTAGCTACTGCCCATTTTATTTCCTCTGATTAGTGACCTAAGTAATATAGCTACCCTGACACGTTTTATGTTTATTTAGTGTGTATTTGTGTGTGCGTGCACATTCCTCGAAGTGCACATGGAGGTCAAAGAACAACTTGCAGGACTTAGTTCTCTCCTTTCTACCAGTAGATTCCAGAGATTAAACTCAGGTTGTCAGGTTTGATAGCAAGCACCTTTACCCACTGAACCACCTTGCTGGCCTTTGAAACTTTTTGTTTTGTTTTTGAGATAGTCTCCCTATGCAGTCCTGACTGTCCTGAACTCACTATGTAGACTAGGCTGGCTTCAAACTCACAGAGATCCTCCAGCCTTTGACTCCCCAAGTGATAAGATTAAAGGTGTGCCACCATGCCCAGAGAGTTTATGGCTTTCTTAAAGTCCTGCATACCTCACTATGAGAATTTCTTTACTTAATGTTAGCATGGGTATTTTGACATGCTTCTTGATTACCTTTCTGGCAGGATGACACTTTATTCTGTAAGGCTATTCAAGGAAGCACTTCTAGATATTAGTCCTTTTTTTCTAATTTTCTCCAGGCACTCTGCAAGGGCATCAAGTACTCTAACTGTTGAGCCATCTCTCCAGCTCCAAGTTTCCTCAATGTTATGAACCCCCTTGAGCATAGTTTTGGTTTCTTTTCTCTTTTTCTTGGTACTGGGAACTGAACCTGTGATCTTGAGCATAGTATATACACACATACACTCCCATTAGGCCTATTTTCTCAACATCAGATTTTCTGCAAATGCCCTAAATTAAAACACTGATTTTTTTTGTTGTTGTTGTTTCCTGAGACAGGGTTTCTCTGTGTAACCCTAGTTGTCCTGGAACTAGCTCTGTAGACCAGGATGGCCTCCAACTCAGTGATCTGCCTGCCTCTGCCTTCTGAGTGCTGGAATTAAAGGCATACACCACCACCGCTCCTTGTTTCTTATCAATCAAAAGCAAATAGCTTATACCAATCCACCTAGAAATGGACAGTGGGAGCAGTAAAACAAAGAGTTAATATTTATTAATGGTAAACAGTTTAACAAGCTTTTTGTTTATTTCAAAGGTTTATTTCTTATGTTTAATTATGTACATATGTATATGTGCACATGAATCCAAGTGTCTGGGGAGGCAGATGCTGTGGGGCTTAAGTTACTGTGAGATGCCTCACATGTGTCCTGGGAACCACACTCAGGACTTCTGGAAGAACAGTCGGTGCTTTTAACTGAGGAAGCATGTCTGAAGCCCCAAACTTTTTTTTTCTTAAAAGATTTATTAAAAAAAAAAAGATTTATTTTAGCTTATATGTATGAGTATTTTGTCTGCATGTGTGAAATGTACTTGTATGCCTACTACCTTCAGAGGCCAGGAATTAGATCCCCTGCAACTTGAGTTATAGATGATTATGGGTTACCATGTGGGTATTGGGAATTGAACCCAGGTCCTCTGCAAGAGTAACAAATACTCTAAAAAACGAAGTCATCTCCCCAGCCCTAAGGACTTTCTTTGTAAAGATGGTCTCACAATGTGTAGCCCAGGCTAGCCTTTAACTTACAGTTCTACTGCTTCCATTTCCCAAATGCTGGAACTGCAAGCATAAACCAACAAGCTTGTGGTCTGTGGTCTTGGTGACACGACTTAAAAACTACAATAACCCAGAGGCACAGATTTTGACACTTACATTTTATAGACAAGATAGGCAAAAACATAGGGTGTAGACATCCACCCAGAAAATCTGTATTAAGTCTTCACTCACTGACTCTGAGCTAAATAGCCTCAAAACAAACTGTACCTTTCAGATAAAGAATTTATGCCAATGTATCTGAGAAATCCACAACAATTGCTGAAAGGCAAACTCTTGTGTGGTATGCACATATGCCTTAAAAGCATATTCTTGTTCCTATTTCAAGAAGCACAGAGATTCTATTCCATGTTTGGTGTATTCCATACGGTTCTATTTCAGCTCTCATCCAAGGGTATTTATTATAGTATCTGTATAGTTTTAAACATTTAAACAGTCAAAGCCAATCTGGTCTACATAGTGAATTCCAGGACAGCCAAAACTACATAGAGATCCTGTCCCAAAAATAAATGAATAGGCAACATTAACTCCAAACAGTCAAACAAATGAGGGCATCATCATCACACCTTGATTGTGGACCCAAAACAATAAAATTTATGTACCAGGCCATATTAACTATTTATGAGACCAAAAATATGAATAAAACCAGCTTTTTGTTTTTGAAAGACCATAATTTAGACAGAGAACTGGAATAAAACAATAAAACTAAGCACAAAGCATAAGTATTGTGTCAGGGCAGGAGATGATAGAATTCAAAAGCATTCCATACAAACAAAGAATGAATTTTGAAAAGTCAGAATAAGGTCTTATTCTGTGTTTTAAATGTGACATGTCCCCGTAAGCTCGTGTGTTTCAACACATGGTCCCCAGGTGACAGCACTACTTGGAACCTGTGAGTGGGGAAGCCCCACAGGAGGAAGCACACGTACCAGACGCACATCCTCAGGTTCCACATCCTGTCTACTCCCTGTCTACATACTTGTGAGGCTACGTGGGCATCTCTCTGCCTCAAGACCCTGTACACCATGCTTTCCCAGTCATGGTGACTGTATCCCCTTCCTTCTTAAACTGTGAGCTGAAATAAACTCCTCCTCCCCCAAGCTGCTCCTTGTCAGGTATCTAGTCACAGAAATGGGAAAGCAATGCATACAGATGTGAAGTCAAAGAACAAAATACAAAAACTAGCCCTTCCAAAAATTTGCTTAAGGTGGGTTAGTAGACCACTCCTCACTCTCCAAAAGCACACCCCTGGCTCTCAAGGGAACAGAAGCTCTGCTGAAGGCCATCTCAAAGAGAGCAAACCTCTGTGAAGTGCTTGGTAGATTATACAGTCTTTGGGGTCTGCAGGCTACAAATGGTTTTTATTTTTTAATGCTGGGCATAGTGGCACTCACTATTTTTTAAATTACTGTTATTTTATTTGTATGTATATGTCATATTATGTATGATACATACATGTGAGAGTGTGGGTTCATGAACCTATGTGTGTGCATGAAAAGGCCTGAGCAAGCAAGACATTAGGCGTCTCCCCCTTGAGACAGGGTCTCTCAGTGAACTAGAAGTTCACTATTCTTTGGCTAGGCTAGCAGGACAGCAAGTTTTCTAGGATCTACCTGTCCCCTGTCACCCAAATGCTGGGGGTACAGGCACATAACAGCTATGCTTTTTTTTTTTTTGGGCGCGGGGGGGGGGGGGGACAAGGTCTCACTATTTTGCTATGTACTTCTGGCTATCCTGGAACTTGCTACGTGGACCAGGCTGGAACTTACAGAGATCTGCCTGCTTTTGATTCCCAAGTACTGGGATTAAAGGTGTGCATCGCCATGACTGGCCACACCCAGATTTTTATGTGAGGGATTTGAATTCAAGTCCTCATGCTTTCAGAGCAAGTGCTCTATCTAGTGAACTTAGGAGTTTGTACTAATTACTGTCTGCTTGTGATAAAACATCATGACCAAGAACAATTTACAGGCGATGGAACAAAGGCTCAGGTCAAGAAAAGTTGATCTTTCAGCGAACTTGACTTCAGTTCCCATCACTCAGACGGCAGCTCGCACCTGGCTATAAGTCCAGTTCCAAAGGATCCAAACCCTCTGCTGGCCGAGTACCGGACATACATATAATGCACATACATACATGCAGGCAAAACTTACACACAAAATAAATCTTAACAAAATCAAATAAAAAGAACAACTTATTGGTTATTTGAGTTATTTCAGAGCGTTAGAGACCATAACGGCAGGAGAGGCAGAGTATCAGGTGGCCAGAGTAAGAGTGAGAAATATAACTCAACTGCACACAGGAAGCAGAGACTGGAAGCAGAAGCAGGGCAGGACTACAAACTATCAAAGCCCAACCCTATGGCCTACTTCCTTTATTAAGCCAGAACCTCCCTAAGTAACTGTTAAGTTACTTTTCTGTTGTATAATATTACACCAGGACCAAGAGCAACCTCCCTAAGAAGCACTACCAAATGGAGACTGAGTATTCAAATGCATGAGCCCGTGGGGTACATTTCTCACTTAAACCACAACAGTAGCCATCTTTTTCCTTTTCTTGAGACAGGATCTTTATTCTGCAGTCCAGGCTGGCCTCAAATTAGTGGAGAATTCTCCTGGTTCAGGTTTCACAGAACTGGGATTACGGGCATGTGTCTATGTTCTGCCTGTTCTAGGTAACAACCTCTTTGTAGTATTCATCTTCCAATTCTAAGCTGAGGACTAAACCCTGGACCTCACTCATGCGAGGCAGCAAGTACTCTACCACTGAAATCCATGTCTATTTTTTTTTTATCATTTTTTAAAAATTAACAATTTTTGCTGCTGGGCCAAAAACTGAACTCAGGGCTTCTCTTATCTAAGCACATGTGCAGACAGACATACACCCAGTCTCCACTCTGTGGCATTCATTAAGTCTTCTTCCCTTCTCTGTATTGGTATTTCATTCAGGCCAATAGTAACAGCACTCTACCTCCGTGAATAATTCCTCTTGCTAAGCATATCCCTGCTCTGCCTGGTTATCTGAACAAACCTATCTAAGTTTAAGGTTCTTAAATTATGCAGTCCCTACCTTCTTCGCAATAAAGCCATCAGACCAACAACACTTCACTCTTTGCAAGTTCAACACAAGCTCCCTTCAGCCAGGTGAGATGGCTAAGTAGGTAAAAGTACTTGTGCCTAAACCTAACCACTGGAATCTGATCCCACAGTGAAAAGAAACAATTTCTTAAAAATGTCCTTTGACCTCCACACATACCATGACACACTCACACAGACACATATGACACAGACACACAAATAGATTCTTGGAAGCTACAGAAATGAGTCGGCTTAAAAGCACTTGCTGCTCTAGCAAAGGGTCCAGGTTTGACAGCCAGCACCCATACCGAATCTAATCTGTACTCCAATTCCCATAAACCTGAGGATTTCTGTTGATGTGATAAAACAACTTGGGGAGGAAAAGGGTTTATTTCAGTTTGCAGTCCCACAACACATGCCCACATAAATATGGGCACGAATTAAAAACAAAAATTATTTGATTTTGTTAAGATTTATTTATGTGCATGTGTGTTTTTCCTGCATACATGCTCATGTACCACGTGTATGCAGTGTCTGCAAGAGGCCAGAGGAGAGCATCAGATCCCCTGGAACTGGACTTACAGATGGTTATGAGCTAAGAGCACTGGCAAGTCTTCAGAGATTTCCAGCACCCACATGGTGGCTCCTAACTGTCTGTAATTCCAGTTCCAGGGATCTAACACCCTCTTCTGGCTGCCACAGGCACTGAATGAACATGATGCACTGGCAATACATGCAGACAAGATACTCATACACATAAAATAATTTTAAATTAAATAATATATAATTTTCAAGGGAGTTTTGGCTGGCATGGCGGGACATGCCATTAATCCCTGCACTTTGGAGAAAGAGGCAGACAGACCCCAGTGAGTTTGAGCCTAGGCAGGGATACATAGAGAGACCCTGCCTCAAAAAGATACAAAAATACAAAGTTTTTTAAATGAGTCTGAACATATACTAGGCATGGGTGGACATTGCTGCTCCCAGAAAACATGAACTATTAAATGAAAATCTCAGTGCCAGGGGTAAACTCCTTGTGAGCTACTGGTCTAGGCCTATGAGGCACCCCAACAAACACAGGCTATTGCCAGTGTTCACTATTACTTTCCACAGCTAGATGGTATTCTTATTGCTGAAGGCACATTTTCATTGTAGTAAACAGAAAAATCATGCTAAAACAGATCTGAAAATTTCCCTCCTGGTTGTTACAGTAGTGAACTCTGTAAGCTTCAACACCTACATTCTAGGCAGAATGTGTCCACTGGTTAAATAGTGGTATGAAGATTATTAATACAGAGACTCAAAACTGGTCAAAGTTACAGAGAATAAGTGACTATTGAGCACTCAGTAGGACATTAAATCAACCCCCTCAAATAATAACGCTCAAGGAGCACCATGGAAGATGGGTCATAGAAGAACACAAGAGTTGGACAATGGAGAAGGATGCTGTGAAATGCTGTCTTCTGGGCATGACATGATCAATGCACTCATGAACTCCCAGCAGCTGTGGTCACCTGCACATAATCAAGTCAACAAAAATCAGTCAGTATTCCAATGCAGCACTACTGGACTCAGTGTGTTACAAAAATTAAAAACAAAGAAAGGATATGAAGAGGGAAGGGGGAAGTGTTGGGAGACACTCAGGGGAATGGGGGAAAGTTGGAGGTGAACATGATCAAGATACATTGTTTACATGTATAAAATTGTTGAAAAATATATTGTACTTTTTAAAGCAAGGTAAGGTGGCTATTCTTGATTACATCTGGAATTTACAATCCAAGCAGCTGGATATACCTGTAAAAAATTTTTTTCAAATGATTTCTAAAATCATTTGAAGTGGGAAGATCCACTTTACTACTTTAATCTGGATCTTTTGAGGTGGGAAGATCCACCTTTAATCTGGGCCACACCTTCTGGTGGCAGCCTATATGAGGACATGGAAGAAGAAAACTTGCTATCTTAGCCTGCCTTGTTCTTACTCTTGCTGGAAAGGCCATTCCTTAACTGACATTAGAGTCTAACCCTTTGGTATTCTGGCGTTTACTGAAGATCGGCTGAGACTTCCATCTTTGTGGACTGAACTACTAGATTACTGGACCTTCCATTCACAGTCAGTCATTGTTGGACTAGTTGGACAATAGTATATATATTCATTCTATCAGTTCTGTTCCTTTAGAGACTCCTAACTAATACAGACTTTGGTACCAAGAGTGGTTCTAGTACAAAAGTATGAGGGTAGATTTTTTTTAAGTATCTGGAATAGGTTTTCCTATTTGCTGACATCAACAATTACTGAAGCCTCTACTGAAAGCCATGGTGTGAAGTATATTACAAACTGAAGGAAACAAATGTATCTGATTATCCTGATTCAACTGTGAGCGGCAATGGATCGTATATAAAACTTACAACAGTTTGTGGGAAAGTAAGGAAAGTGATGACACCAATGGTTGTTCCTAGCATCTCTGCATAAATTAGCAAAGGGAAAGAATAAGCTTTGAGAAAGAAGGACAATAAAGAACACAGTGATAAAATTGATCAGATCCAGATAGGCATTTAGGTCGAAAGCAGTGGTTCTCAACCTGTGAGTCATGACCTCTAGTATGAAATGACCCTGTTGCAAGGGGTTGCATATCGGATATCCTGCATATCTGATAAATTTACATTACAATTCATAACAGCAGCAAAATTACTAAGTAGCAACAAAAATAATTTTATTTTTTGGAGGTCACCACAATGTAAGGAGCTGTATTAAAAGGGTCACAGAATTGGAATGTTGAGAACTACTGATCTAAAGGTTTTGAAGTGAGTGCCAGAAGAGAATCTTCTCTCCGGCAGTCACAGAGCTCAAGTTGCTCTGTGGAAATTCAAACTGAAGCTCTCATTATAAGGTTGACATAATAACAACGAAAATAAAGTACCAGCCTCAGAAAGTGCTAGCAGTTAAAGTAAGGGTATTAATTGGTAAAGAATGGGATCCTTTATCTTGGGATGGAGATGTGTGGAAAGACCCTACTGAAGCTGAGAACTTGTACCCTCAGATTCTCAAGGATTTATCTCACCTGAGGAAGCAGTCTCCCCACCCTCAGCAGATGTACTCCCACCCCCACCCCCTGAAATACTGTCTTTTCCAGTATTTGACTGAGGAAATTAATCCTTCACTGTCTGCTAAACAGCAGTGATTTTCTCTGAAGGAAATGCCAGGCAAGATAATACTGATGTCCCTTAGGGCTCACCCTTTTCCTTGTGCCAATCCTTAGGGTCATGCATGCTGCTGCTCAGTAAGATGAATTAAATGCAATAGATTTAATGGGGTCTTGAAGTAGCAGGGGCCAGGTGGCAGCATTGAATCACTAAAGGTAAGGTGATCATAGTCCCTGTAATAGACAGCATAGACAAAGCAATGTCCATAAAGGCCTAACCCATAATGAACAGCACAAGCAAAGTCATTCTTATGATGGCATTGGCTCCTATGGACCTTTGGTACTGGCTAATAAAACACGGTGTTTCCAGGCATCAAAAGCTCTGAACAATCAAGCTTAGGCAGTGAAGGAAAATATTAAAAACAGATGTAATTGAATGAGGGGTCATGTTCCAGCCCTAGCAAGCAGCAGAGCTTGGCAACTCCAGCCACATGGTTCTAGCTGTAGAGTCAAGGCTAGAAGAAAGGGGTTATGGAGTCTACCTCTGTGACAACAGAAAGCCTCTGAAGCCAAGCATGTGTCAGGGATGTTCCTGCATGGAGGCCTAGAGAGGCCATTTCAAAAATGTGAAGGTGATGCCTGAATTGTCTTGGAGATTCCAACATGTTGGAGATGCCAGAGCTGTGGGATACCTGTCAAGAAAAGCTGCTAACAGGAAGTGGAACCAGCATAATTGTTGCAGTTAACAAAGCTGAAAGGAGCTGGAGATCTGAAGACATCAGACATGGAGAGGCTTGTTCAACTGCTTTTAAGTCTTGCTTTGGTGCAGTATTTACTCACTATCCTCCCTTTCCTCCATTTTGTAACAATAATGTGTATCCTGTGCTGTTATATGTTGGAAGTATATAATCTGCTTTTTGATTTTTATTTTACAGGGAATTACAGTTAAGAGATTGCATAAGTCTCAGAAGAGACTTAAGACTTTTATAGACTATGGGTACTTCTAAAGTTGAACTTAATGTATTTCTGAATTATGATATGGCTACAAGCCTATGGGGGACAGGGAGTAGAACGCAGTAGTTTGAAAGAAAATGGTCCCCAAAGGCTCACTGGGAGTGGCACGATTAGGGGGTATGATCTTGCTGGAGTAGGTGTGACTTTGTTGGAAGAAGTGTGTCACTGGGGAATGAGCTTTGAGGTCTCAGAAGCTCAAACTAGGCCAAACTGCACTCAGTCTCCTCCTCTGCCTGCTGATCCATATATAGAATCTCAGCTCCTTCTCCAGCACCATGCTCCCCCCCCATGTTGCCATGATTCCCATCAAGATGATAATGAACTAAACTTCTGAACCTGTGAGGCAACACCAATTAAATGTTTTCCTTCATAAGAGTTGCCATGGTCATGGTGTCTTTTCACAGCACCAGAAATCCTAAGACAGAAGTTTACTTCATGTTTGCATGATCTATATAAGCAGAAAAAAATCCTGTGACAAATGAATGTTAGATTGGATCATGGAAAAAGGGAATCTTAATCACAGTTCATGAACCAATTTCCAGACTTGAGCCAGAACAAATGAATGAAGGGCCAACCAGGTTTCCCCGAGGAAGGAATTGGATAAAATATCTAAGAGTTTTACTGTTGGTCTTTCTCCAGTCCTTCCCCAAAAGGACCAACACTGGGGGAAAGAAAACAATCAGACTGATCCAGGGTCTACTGTACATTAGTTCTGCATTGACGCTGATTTTGGGAGACCCCAAGAAACATTGTGCCCCTCCATTTAATGTAGGGGCTTATGGAGGTCAGGAGATTATGGAGTTTTGGCTGAAGTCTGGCTCACAGAACTCATCCTGTGGTTATTAACCCAGTCCCAAAATATATAACTGGGATAGATATACTTAGAGGTCATTGGCAGAATTCTCACACTGGCTCCCTGACCTGTGGAATGAGGGCTATTATGGTTGGAAAGGCTACATGGAAACATCTAGAGTTGCCTCTGCAAGGGAAAATAGTAAATCAAAAACAGTATCACATCCCTGGAGGAATTACAGAAATCAGTGTCACTGTCAAGGACTTGAAAAGATGTAGGCATGATGCAGGTCCCTACCACATCTCCCTTTAACTCTCCTATCTGGAAAGTGCAGATGGATTGTGAAGAACGACTGTTGACTATAAAAAACTATCAAGTAGCCGGGCAGTGGTGGCGCATGGCTTTAATCCCAGCACCTGGGAGGCAGAGGCAGGAGGATCTTTGTGAGTTCGAGGCTGGCCTGGTCTAAAAGAGCTAATTCTAGGACAAGCTCCAAAGCTACAGAGAAACCCTGTCTCAAAAAAAAAAAAACACAAACAACAAACAACAAGCAACAACAACAACAAAAAAACCCTATCAAGTAGTGACCCCAATTGCAACTGCTGTACCAGATGTGGTGTCCTTACTTGAGCGGAATAACACATCTCCCGGTACATGATATGCAGCTATATAGATCTAAGGACCACCAGAAGCAATTTGCTTTCAGTTGGTAAGAACAGCAATATACATTTACAGTATATACATCTGCAGCCTTGTGTCATCATTTCATTTGAAGGGATCCCTTCAACAAAATATCACATTAGTTTACTGTAATGACAATACTATGTTCATTGGACCAAGTGAGCAAGAGATTTAGAATTCTTGTTAACATATAAGCACATCATATGAGAAATAAATGCGACCAAAATTCAAGGGCCTTCTACCTCAGTGAAATTCTTAGGAGTCCAGTGGTGTGGGGCATACAGAGATATTCCTCCCAAGGTGAAGGATGTTATTGCACCTGGCCCTCCCACTACTAAGAATGAAGCACAATGTTTAGTGGGCCCATTTGGATTCTGGAGACAGAACATTCCTCACTTGGGTGTGGTATACCAGCTCAAGCACCAAGTGACTCAGAAAGCTGTTAGATTTGTGTGGGGCCTGAACAGAGGCTTTTCAATGGGTCCAGGCTGCTGTGCAGGCTGCTCCACCACTTGGGCCATATGATTCAGCAGACCCCTTTGGTACTTGAGGTGTCAGTGGCAGACAGGGATGCTGTTTGGAGTCGTTGGCAGGTCCCTGGAGATAAATCACAGAGGAAACCTTTGGGATTTGGGAGCAAAGCTCTACATCATCTGCAGACAACTTACTCTCTACCTTTGAGTGACAGCTCTTGGCTGCTATTGGGCCTCAGTGGAAACTGAACCTTTGACAATGGGTCACCAAGTTACCATGCAACCTGAGCTGCTCATTGTGATCTGGGTATCATTTGACCCATCAAGCCATAAAGAAGGACGTGCACAGTAGCACTCTATGGCAAGCAAACTGAAGTGATAGAGATGTGATCAGGCCCAGGCAGGTCCTGAAGACACAAGGAAGTTGTATGAAGAAGTTGCCCAAATGCCTATGATTTCTACGCCAGCTACAATGCTGTCTGCTTCCAAGCATGCACCTGTAGCCTCATGGGCTGTGCCCTATGGCTAGTTGACAGAAAAAGAAGACTGGGCCTGGTTTACTGATAGTTCTGCATGCTATGCAGGCACCAACCAGAAGTGGACAGCTGCAGCATTATAACCCCTTTCTGGGATAACCCTGAAGGCCACAAATCTTCACTGAGGGCAGAACTTCAGGCAGTACACATGGTCATACATTTTGTTTGGAAGGAGAAATGACCAGATGTGTGATTGTTCACTGATTCACGGGCTGTAGGCAATGGATTGCCTGGATGGTCAGGGACTTGGAAAGAGCATGACTGGAAAATTAGTAAGAAAGACTTTTGGAGAAGAAGTATGTAAATAGATCTCTCTAAAAGGGTGAAGGATGTTAAGATGCTTGTGTCCCATGTAAACGTTTATTAAAGGTGACTTCTACAGTGGAGGAGTTCAATAATCACGTAGGTAAGATGACCTGTTCTATGGACTGTCAGTCTTTTTCCCCAGTCATCCCTGACACTGTCCAACGGGCCCACAAAAAAAATGGCACGGTGGCAGAGATGGGGGGTATGTATGGGTTCAACAACATGAACTCCCAGTCACCAAGGCTAACCTGGCTACAGTTTCTGTTGAATGCCAGATCTGCCAACAGCAGAGACCAACACTGAGCCCTAGATATGGCACCATACCCCAGGGTGACCAGCTAGCAACCTGGTAGCAGGATGTCTACACTGGTCACTTCCTCTGTGGAAAGGATAAAACACTGTAATAGGTTAGAAAAGATATTCTGGTTATGGAGTTCCCTTTCTTGCACACAATGCTTTGGCCAAAACCACCATCCATGGATTGATAGAATGCCTGCTGCACTGACATGGTATTCCACACAGTATTGCTTCTGACCAAAGAACTCACTTCACAGTCAGAGATAAGCAAGAGTGAGGTCGTGATCATGGAATCCACTAATCTCATAATATTTCCCACCATCCTGACGCCCCTGACCCAACAGAAAGATGGAACAGTCTTTTGAATACATAGCTACAGCACCAATTAGGTGGCAGCAGCCTGAGGAGCTGGGGAAGATTCTCAAGGCAGCATATGCTTTGAATCAGCACCCAACATAGCCAAGATCCATAGCCCAGGAATCAAGGGAAGGTTCCACTATCACCCCTAATAACCTACCAGGAACATTCCTGCTTCCTGTTCCTGCAACCTTAAGTTCTGCTGGCCTAGAAGTTTTGGTTCCAGATGGGGAAGAGCTCCTGCCAGGAGACACAACAAACATTCCCATTTGATTGGAAGCACAGACTTCCCCCTGACCACTGTGGGCTTCTGATACCCTTGAGCCAACAGGCTAAGAAAGACATAACAATGTTAAGAGGGGCAACTGACCCAGATTACCAAGGGGAAATTGAATTTTTTCTCCCCAGTGGAGGAAGACAGATTATGTCTGGAGTGTAGGAGATCCTCTAGGGTGTTTCTTAGTCCTACCGTGTCCTGTGAATCACGCCAATAGGAAACTACAACAACCTGATCCAGGCAGGATGACAAAGGACATGGACCCTTCAGGAATGAAGGTATGGGTTATTCTTCCAGGAAAAGCCAATACCTGTTGAGATGCTTGCTGAGGGTGGAGGAAACATGGAATGAAGAAAGGTAATCATAAATACCAGCTAAGGCCACCTGACCAGTTGCAGTGACAAAGATTAAAATCAACACGTGTTTCTACCACATTTTGTTAAGTATGTATTTGTACAAATATTTGTGATTTTCCCTCTATTTCTTTATCATGTAATATAACATCAAGAGACTATCAGATATTTAAGTTTTGAGACACTAAAAGAATCTCTCAAGGGATATTGCCCTCTATTCTAAAATTTATAATGCTTTTGCAGTTGTACAAGGGAGAGTTATATTATGCTAGGAATAATTATGTCTTAGTTATTATTTTCATTTGGAAATTGAGCATGAAAGAAAAGATACCAAAGTGAGTCAAGTAGAGCTAAGGAAAATTTCAGAAAATTTCATTGGTAATACAGAAAATTGGTACCTGAGTAGACATATGAAGTAGAATTAGATTTAAGGATAACAGGAAGCCATTGCAGTATATACTTTTCCTCCTTGAAAGGAATCTAATAATTAACTTAGACTTTCTCCAACACCTGTTACATTGTTGCAAGCATGTTTTAATAAAGGCTTAAAGTCAATAATATAATTCACTTTCACAAATTAGGTAATTTACTTAAATATATTACCAAACATTATACTTCCTAAGTTTAACAAGCTCCTAGACTGAAATTATTAAAGGTGACAGCACCTGCCAGCATCTACCAGAATCTCCACGTTTCAGCGAGTTCTTAGTATCCTCATCTCTACAGCACAGACTACTATTACAGACACTTTCTGGGTTTTACATTTTTTAAACTATTGACGTGTGTGTGGGTACTCACTTGCCATGGTGCACATATACTGTGGCTAAAGGACAACTCTGTGGAGTCAGTTCTCTCTCTTCCACATTTATGTGGATTTGGGGGATCCAACTCAGGCCATCCAGGCTGCAAACACACGAAGCCATCAAGCCTAGCCCCTTCTCCACATTTTTGTTAACTCCACTGACTCTGGCAGTTAACTTTACACTATTTCTTCTATCCTTTGGCTTTTAGTAGGTGTCCTTAATGAAGTACAGTACCTTTTCAACTTCAAAGTTTGGAGCAAATTACCTCCTTAGCAATTCTATGAGGTCACTTCACCCTGAAAAGTCTAAATCAACACTCAATCCCTTTTAGAAAATAGCTTAGAAATAAACCAGGCAATGAAATACCTTTGAAAGCCTCTACTTTTTCAACTCACATTTGGTATCATTTGATATAATTTAATATGATATTCATTAAAGGAAATTAAAGCAAATTATAAAACAATGCATTTTACTTGAAACACTTAAGTGATCAGCTTCCTTCTTTTCTTTTCCTTTAAGTCATGGTCTAGCTAGAGCCCAATTTGGCTTGGAACCCAAGGTCCTCTTTTCCTGGGGGGGGGACCCGCCGGGGGGCGGTGAAGGTGTACCTCGCTCATCCAGCTGTACTGTTTCTTTAAAGAATATGTTAAGCAACTAAACTTAATTATCAAAAAAATCTAAAACTGAATTAATGTAGAATTAAAGTAAATACACTTCCCACCCTGAGGAAGGCAGGTGACGATACAAATTTCTCAAATATAATCACTCTCTTTCCTTTGTAATCCTAGTCTTTTTTTTTTTAAAGGAGGGGTGCTACTTCAAGGTCGTCATCAATTTCTACGTTTTCGGTTCATTTTAACGATTTTTCCAAAGACCGTAGCCAGTTCTTAACCTGCAGTTAGCTGTTGAGATGCAGGGCTTCCAAAAACCTTAAATGGTGTACAAACTTTCCGTGAATTTTCGAGGGGAGAGAGTCATGGCTATCTTTGGATTCTCAAGGAAGTCTACAGACTTTTTAATGTCGTTAAAAAGAATTCTGCATTACAGTCAGCTAAAGTGGCAAAATTGTGTATATGTGTCGGTGGGTGCATTTGAACAATACAATCACAGCTAAATGTCTAAATAAAAAGCATCCTTCCATCCAGTGACCCAGATCCTGACACTGGCCTTCCAATCCCAATGTCTTCTGGTTTAGAATGAGGAAAAGAAGTTCAATTTCCCCCACCCTCAAAATTCAATTATCTGACCGACCCTCCGCAGCGGGTCAGGTTCCGAGCCAGAGAACTGCAGGAGCTAGCGTACCTGGGCGCTGGTTCGATTAAGGTGGTAGTATCCAGGTAGTGGATCTTGTAGAACTCCAGCAAGGCCGGCAAATGATCGAACTCCTGGTCCCCGATCTTAAAGCGGCGGTTGGGCAAGGAATTAATGATGTAGTGCGAGACACGCGAGTTCTCGGACACGGATAGTACATAGTCCCCGGGGCAGGTAGAGGAGTCCCGGACTAGGAACATTCCATGGCGCTGACCCTGGAGACGGGTCTGCGCCTCCTGGCGAGACACTGGTCCCATGTACCAGGCAGAGCGGTCTGCAGAATCAAACCTGGCGGACGACATGGTGTTGGGTCCGGGATGGGCGGCGTCTGCTGCTCTCGCCGGCTCGCGAAGCCTTTACCCGCTGTCGGCTTTGGGGCCGAGGAAGGGCCTCTCGAAAGAGCAATCAGAGGGCTGGGTCAGGACCTCACCCTCGGCTCCGGGCCCCACAGCATCCTCCGCCACCGCCCGCCTGCACCGGGCCGCCTCACGGAAAGAGCCGGCCCGGGAACACTGGGCAAAGCCCCGGGGTCGAGGTGGGCGAAGCGGAGCAGTAGCGGAGGCCGCCTCGGGCTTCTCGGCTGCCCGGCGACCAGGGCTGGCTCCGGTGACTCCTGTCCTGGAACCCGCCGGCTCCGCAGTCTCAGGAGCCCGCAGCGACCCTCGCCGTCACCCGAAGCAGCCTACTCCAGCAAGAGTCGCGCCTCCCGGGCCGTTTTACCCTGCCCGTTCCCAATAGCCACAGCAACAAAATGGCGGACGCGGGAGAAGCGGCCGGGCACCTCCCCCTTGGTCCAGCGCACTCCCTTTGCGCACGCGCGGAGTCGGGCGCCCCCCCCCACACACACACTGCGGGGGCCCTCCCGTTGACGTCTCCCGGGGCAGCCAATCAGGAGTGCGTTCGCGAGGGTCCGGCCGTGAGCTACTCGTGCTGCTCCCGCGTTCGGGGAGGAGGTTGAGGAGGCTGTGGGTCAGGCCCTTCCTGGGCCGCAAAGCAGCAGTCAGGCGGCTACCGCCGCCGCTCTCGGGCCTCCTGCACTCGGTAAGAAAACCACTGGAGCCGAGAAGGTGCCGCGTTTTGGAAACCTGTTTCTGGGAACAAAGCCTAGCGCGCTGGCTGGATGTTTGGCCAGGGAGGCGTGGCCCTCGGGTGACTGCGAGCCAGGGGGCCCTCGTAAATCAGGTGGCTCAGGAAAGCATGACCTAGGGTGCGGTGACCCCATCAAATAGGTTACTGAATAACGCCTGCCCTAGGAGATCCGATTTGACACACGTGGAATGACGGTGAAGATCAGCTTGACTACTGCTTTTGGAAGACTACAGCGTGGTGACACCCAGGCCACCACAGGCTCTAATGTGCAACACCCCCGTGTCTGGCTTGACGGTCTTGCCTACTCCAGATCATTTCCTGCCATTCCACATTGCTCAGCTCCAGCTGTGCCCTCCTAACGTTTCTCCTCCCTCCACCCCCACTAGAATCAATCTTTTTTTCTTTATTTTGGGGGCGGAGCATAAAAAAAATGGTTTCTCTGTGTAGCCCTGACTGTCCTGGAAATCACTCTGTAGACCAGACCAGGCTGGCCTCTTAACTCACAGACTCACAGAGATCCTCCTGCCTCTGCCTCCTGAGTGCTTGGATTAAAAGTGTGCACCACCACTGCTTAGCTGATTGCCTTTGTTATTTGGCTCACCTATTTGTGTTTTTAGTCTAATTATTACAATTGTTATTTTAAGTTCTTTCTCTGGAATTTCATCTACCTCCCTCTCACCAGATGGAGTTACTGTGGGGTTAATACCTTTGAGGAGTTATGTGGTGTCCTGTTTCGGTTCCTGCTGGTGTGATAAACACCCTGACAAAAAGCACTGTGAAGGTGAAAGGGCTTCCTGGGCTCCCAGGTTCAAGTTAGAGGCCATCATTGCTGGAAGTCAAGGCAGGAACTTAAAGCAGCCAAAGTAACAGCCCAGAGCAGAAGGAGGGCCTGGAACAATGACTCCTTGATTGGGAGCACTGACTTATTTTCCAGGGAAACAGGGTTGGATTCCCAGCATACTCGTGGCAGCTCACAACTGTTTGGAGCTCAAGTCCCAAGAAATCCAATACCCTTTTCTGGTCTCCAATGGGACTGCACTCGTGTGGTTCACATACATGCAAGACAAAAACCCAGACACATAAACTAATAAAAATAACAACAGAAAAAGCAAAGAATGCACTCATGCCTACTTATGCTCAGCACACTGCCTATACTTGTATAGTCCAGAACCAAAACCCAAGGAATGGTGTCATCCATAATTAATACAGTTAAGACAATCCTCTAAAGACCAATATGATTTAGACAGTCTCTTGGTAAAACTCTCACACTGGGTGGTGGTGGTGGCACATACCTTTGGTTCTAGCAATTAGTAGGCAGAGGCAGGTGTATCTCTGTGTGTTCAAGGCTAGCCTGGTCTACAAAGAGAAAACAAAACAAAAACAAAATGTCTCAAAAACAAAACCAAAATGTTTTCTTCTTTTGGTACTGAAAACTTGTTGTAAGAACTCTCTGGAGGGAGGAGAGAAGCCAGAAGCACCCAAGATTTAGTAAGTAAAGGAAACATACTTATAAGGTTTAGGAAGATACTAGACTCCCTGAAATTTACAAGCTCTCCCCTCCCTAACAATGTCAAAATGGTCAGCATTTGCAAAGGAGAAGCCTCTGGAATCTGCTAGAACTTGTGCAGTGAGCTTCAAAGATGTGGCTTGGGAGAGTCATCACCATGCTGGAGTGTATTGAAGAGGATGCATCTGTTTTTGAGTTATCCATGCTCCTCTAAGTAACCTCGAAGTACATCATCGTAAATGACCCAATAAACTGCATTACTAAGCTGGACTTGCTGGAATTACCTTTGATCTGTTGTCAGTGCCTTATTTGAAATGGATAGACATTAGTTTACATCTCCACAGGAAAGGCCACAAAACTTAGCTCATGATTAAGTCTCTGGACTGTCCAAGGTCCTCCCACTCAGTTCCTAGCAGCAAGCCTACTTGACAAGCCGTGATGACTGAGGTCAGAGTCTAACCCTTCAGGTTAGGCAGTCGGACCAGTCTATACCTGCAACGGCAGTGACTCAGGTTTTACAAAGGGTTAGTCATCAAGGAGTGAAGAGCCAACCACCTTCAGCAGTCATGGGAAGCCAACGTCCTTGTGGCTAAGATCATATAAACGCCATTTCAAGAGTAGTATTCGGAGTAGTAAGAGTGCTTGTCATTTCTCAGAACATACTGTGAAAGGCCTGCTCAGCAGACAGAAAAGCTAGTCTCTGGAGCTGCTTCTGTGTGGTTTTCCTTGCTCTAACTTTCTTAGGATTTTGACTTTATTCTGCAGAGTAACAGAGAAGTGAGAGAGGGAGTTCTAGTTGCCCCAGTCCTCATATCCAGTTATGACAACACCTGCTCAAAGAACTGTGTTTTCTCTTTTTAAAGTATTCTTTTCTAGCCCAATCAAAGTTCCCCTCCCTCCCTCTTCTCCTCCCAGTCCCCCCGCCCAACCTCCTCTCTTCCCACTCTCATAAATTCCTCCTCCTTTTCTCTTCAGAAAAGGGCGGGCCTCCCACGGATGTCAAACAGCCAAGGCCTGTCAACTTGCGGTGAGAATAGGTAACTTCCTCTCCTACTAAGACTGGATGAGGTAACCCAGTCGGAGAATGGGTCCCCAAAGCAGGTAACAGAGTGAGAGACAGCCCTTGTTCCCACTGTTAGGAGTTCCTCAAAAAGACCAAACTACACAACTATGACTTCTATGTAGAGTGCTTAGGTTAGTCCCACGCAAGTTCGCTGGTTGTCGGTTCAAGCTCTGTGATCCCCTATGAGCCCAGGTTAGTTGATTCTGTGGGAGAACCATATTTTCTTGTTGACTTCATCCACACTTTCTGTTCTTTTCTTTTCTTTTCAATTTTATGGATCTTTTTTCATTGTTATGTACTCAGCCCATGCTCTAGCACTGAACTACATTCCCAGTCCTATTTTTTTTTTTTTTGAACCAGAGTTCCCTTGTAGTCCTAGCTGACTTCAAAATGGTGATTCTTCTACTTTAGCCTCAGAGTACTGGGTTTACTGATGAATACCATCACATCTGGTCCTCCGCATCCCTTCCCCCAGAGTACTGGGATTACAGATGAGTACCATCACATCTGGTCCTCCGCATCCCTTCCCCCAGAGTACTGGGATTACAGATGAGTACCATCACATCTGGTCCTCAGCATCCCTGCCCCCAGAGTACTGGGGTTACTGATGAGTACCATCACATCTGGTCCTCAGCACCCCTGCCCCCTGCTCTTTTTAAAAATGTTTTACTGTGCTAGAGAATTGCTTTTGTAAAAGACCTGGGATTGGGTCCACAGCACCCACATAGTGGCTTCCAACTATCTAACTCCAGTCCTGTGGGTTCCTGTCATTCCTGTTCTCCTGGGCATAGTTATGGAAACGTATATGCACAGGCAAAACACTCATACACAAAAACTAAGTAAATATTTTTTTTAAATTGTTTTATTACTTGGTTGTAGAGAAGACATGCACCATGACACACTGTGGAGATCAGGCATCTGCTGTGTAAGGCCAGTTCTTGCCTCTGACTTTTATATAGCCTCTGGGGTTCAACTTGAGTTGTCAGGGTTCTCATCGAGTGTCTTTACCTATGAAGCCATCCCTGATGGTCCTTGTCCCTTTTTAATGAGCAAAAGTAGTATTTTCTTGAGAAACCTTTCTGGGAGATCTTTCTCCATGTGCTTCCTTTAGACCAGGTGAAAGGTATGTTATCATCAAGAAAGAATAATTACCGTTTGTGTTAGACTATCAAGCAGTGTGGACTAAGACTTCTCTCACTCGGCTTCAGGGAAAGTAACCCCTTTACGATCCTGAGATGACGATCATTCAGTGCATAAACACCCCCAGCTGTACCGAGCATCTTCAGAGAGCTGGGAGCAAAGGTGGCAATGTTGGCACTACCCTGCTCAATCTAGGAAATGAATAAGCACTAAGTGCTGGGTGGTGGTGGTGCACATCTCTAATCCCAGCACTCAGGAGGCAGAGGCGGAGTAATCTCTGTGAGTTCAGCCTGGTCTACAAAGCAAATTCCAGGACAGCCAGGGGTACACAGAGAAACCCTGCCTTAAAAAAAAAAAATACTAAGAAATCTTCTGAGGTTTTATTATTGTTGTCAATGATATTTTTAATGCTGGAAATTGAAACCAGCACCTTCTACATGTTACAAAAATGATTAGTACTGAGCTACAACCCCAGCTCAATCAGCTTTGTTATTCCTGTTGTGATGCAGCCTCACCATGTATCTGTGCTGGCTAGTTTTATTTCAGCTTGACACAAACTAAATTAAGAGGAAGGAAGCTTAATTAAGAAAATGCCTTCATAAAATCAGGCTGTAAGTAAACCTGTAGGGCTTTTTCTTAATTAGTGATTGATAGATGAGGAACCAGTTCATTTTAGGATATTCTGTCCCTGGCCTGGTGGTCCTGGGGTCTATAAGAAAGCAGGCTGAGCAAGCCATGGGGAGCAATCCAATAAGCAGCACCCCTTCATGGTCTCTGCATCAGCCCCCACCTCCAGGTTCCAGCCCTGCCTGAGTTCCTGTCACACTTCTTCAGTGATGGTCTACACCATGGAAATGTAAGCCTAATAAACCTTTCTTCCCCAAGTTGCTTTGGTCGTGTTTTCTCATCATACCAATTGAAACTCTAAGGTCATAGTCCAAGGTGACCTCAATCCTGCCTTAACTTCCTCATTGCTGGGCCTTTAAGTTCATCTGTACAGCTGGCCTAATTTTCTGATTATCTTCTTTCTTTTTTCTCTTTGGTTCTTTGAGACAGGTTTTCTCTGTGTGACCTAGTTTTCTGATTTTAACTTGGCTTCTCTAATGGGCACCTTAACCAGAAAGAATAAACATTAATACCATGATGAGAATTTTACTTCTGGCATTCTCTCTCTCTCTCTCTCTCTTTCTCTCTTTCTCTCTCTTCATTCAGCAAAAGTTGCTGCTCTGCGCTGACGCTGGCTTCAAAGATTTTTACAGTTCAGCTTTAATTGTCTGACAGCTGCAAAGGATAATCGTACACTTCTCAATTTAAAGTGTCGTGTGATGTTGGTTAGCACTCGTAGGAGACTAGCTGTACCTGGGTTCATAGCACTAATTGTTCAATGTCCTTCAGAGAGACTGTGGCATGTGATGCTAGTGTTGGTTGGCATTCCTAAATGGCACTCCTGCCATAAGACCACAACTGGGCCCAGAACTTTGTTTTTTGAGACAGGGTTTCTCCATGTATCCCTGGCTGTCCTGGAGCTTACTCAGTAGATCTGGCTGGCCTCAATCTTGGAGATTAGCCTGCCTCCTGAGTGCTGGGATTAAAAATGTGCACCACCACCACTTGGCTGTGACCAGAACTTTTTAAATGGTAGAATGATATGGTATTAATACAGATATTAGTATTTCATCTCAGAGGATGAAAACTTTAAACAAAACACATTAACAAAACCAAAACAGGACTGGGAATGTGGTTCAGTAGGCAAGCTGTCTCCCCCGCATAGTTCTGGGTTCTATCTCCAGCACCATGTAAACTAGGAGTGATGGCATGTGGGGACACAGAGCTATTTTCAACAACAATTCCCCATAATGTCTGTCCCAGACTCTCCCTCCCTAGACCTTTATCTTTAGCTCTCAGTTAACAGAACCCACCTCTAGGGGAGATGTCACATGGACTTTATAGCCTGCTGACCTCTATGATGTCTCCATCAGAGACCACACCAGTCCTACCTAGGTAGGTCCTTTAACTGTAGAACCCATCTTCAAGGTCACATGTGCTTTGCAAATGAGTTTCTATGTAGTCCCACCTTAAGTTTTATTGTGCACCTGGAATTGGAGTGATTGTTGCCTGGAAACTTTCCCCCAAATTCTACTGTGCTGGCAATAAGACTCTCTAGAATCTTGTTTGATTCAGTTTGAATATGTCAAACTGGACCTGGTTTTCATTCTCACCTCTTCATGGTTCATTTTCCTGCCTGCTGTGACACCTGCAGGGACTCCCTCAGTGGCACAGGACTTTATTTCATCACTGTACAAGTTGAGGCAGGAGGACAAGAAGACATCTATGCTAGACATGTTGGTTCATGCCTTCTTTTAATGCCAGCACTCAGGTGGGAGAAGCAAGGGGATTTCTGAGTTTGAGCCACCGTAGTCTACACAGCAAGTTCCAGATCAGCCAAGGCTACATAGTGAGACCCTGTCTTAACAGAAGAGAAAGAAGAGAAAGAGGAAAAAGAAGTTGTTGTTGAAGACCGTCTTTGGCAACATAGTAAATCTGAGGACAGCCTGGGATATATGAGATCCTGTCTCAAAAACAAACAAACAAAAATACAAACAAAATAGCTTGGATTCACCTCACTGGTGGAGCACTTGGTCAGCAAGAATAAAGCTCCAGTGTATCAGCTACTGCCCTGAGACTGTGATAAATCACCATAATCAAGGCAATAAATGAAGTTCTAGAATGAAGAGTTCATCTGTCTTATAGCTTCAGAGGGATAAGAGTTTTTCATGGTGGGGAAGCATTGCAGCAAACAGCAACATGGTGGCTGGAGCAGGATGCTGAGAGCTCAACTCGGGAATTGAGAGCACAAAGCAGAGAGAAGAATAACACTGGAATGGTGTGGGGCTTTATAAACTCAAAGCCTGTCTCTAGCGATGTATCTCCTCCAAGACTACGCCTGCTAAACTTCTCCCACTGGCATCACCAACTGGGGACCAAGTTTTCAAATACATGAGCCTATTGGGGACAATCTTATTTAAACCATCACACTTGGCTTTGAGTTTCAGCACTGAAAATAAATTAAACAAAAGTAAATGAACACAGCCACTCAGACGTGGAGGCTCTTGGTCCCCAGGTTCACCTCTGATCTTGGTGACTGCTATCCTGTTAATGCAGACTTCTAGGGGTGAGAGGTTTCTTTCAAATCTATGGTGGTTCTCTTCAATCCTCTATCCGTTAGTTTGGGGAAGTCAAGTTCTGCCTCGTCATGAGGAATTCCCCTGGAAGAATTTAGGGTACCAATGAGTAGGAATCAATGATGAGTCAGTTTTGCATTCAAGGCCTCTGATATGAGTTCCAGTTCTGGCACCCAGCCCACTGTCCAAAGGCTGTGGATGTGTACACTTTGTCCTAGGCCCTCGGGTTAGAGTTCACATTCTCACTGTTCTTCCTGCCTTTGCTAACTGGCAGGGTCAGGCCTGGTCTTGAACTGCAGTTATATTGTGGGCCCTTGCCAATGTGCTACCAAGCAGGTGATCAAGAATCCTATTGTTAAAATTATTCTTTCTTTCACACCCCCAAATTAGCATGTTTATTAAATTAGGTTTTTAAAAAAAATCTTACTCAAGCTAGGTGGTGGTGGCATATGTCTTTGATCCCAGCCTCAGGAGGCAGAGGCAGGTGGATTTCTGAGTTCTAGGCTAGCCTGGTCTACAGAGTGATTTCCAGGACAGCCAGGGTTACACAAAGAAACTCTGTCTTGAAAAACAATTAATCAAAAAACAGAAACAAACAAACAAAAATTCTCACTCTAGAAAAGTCAACGAGGAAGGGGTGTACCAGTTTTTTTTTTTTCTATTAGGCTGCCACTAGGTTTCCAAATCATTGCATGAAGAAATATTATTAGTAATGAATGCTAGGCCTTAGCTTAGGCGCATCTTTTTGCTAGCTCTTAAAACTTAACCTGTTTCTCATCATCTAGGCTTTGCCTCAGGGCTTTTTATCGTTCTTTTGTTCTGCATATCTTATTTTCACTGCTTCCCGCGTGTGGCTGGTTGGCAGCTCTATCTTCTGGCCTCAGGCATGTCCCTCTCTTTCTCCCTCATTCCCTTCTTTGCCTCTTCTCTAGATTCCTTCTCCTATTTATTCTCTCCGCCCAACAGCCCTGCCTATCCCTCGCTTGCCTAGTTACTGGCCATTTAGCTTTTTACTAGACCAATCAGGTACCTTAGGCAGGCAAGGTAAACTAGCAACATATCTTTACATAATTAAATACATGCAGCATAAACAAATATAGCATATCTTTACATCATTAAAAAAGGCAGCAGAGGTTTTTGGGAACCTGTTCCCCGTGCTGAATCACCTTGCCCAGTCTTGATGGAGGGGGAGGAGCTTGGTCCTGCCTCAACTTGATATTCCATGCTTTGTTTACACCCATGGGAGGCCTGTCCCTTTCTAAATGGAGACAGAGGAGGAATGGATGGGGCAGGGAGTAAATAGGGGGCTGGGGGGAAGGGAATGGGAGGAGAGGAGGGAGGGGAAACTGTGGTTGATATGTAAAATCAATGAAAAAAATCTTAATTAAAAAAAACAAAGGCAGTAGAAACAAATGTAAGACACCTTTACACAGTTAAAGTAATATTTTACAGGGGGCTGGAGAGATGGCTCAGAGGTTAAGAGCACTGACTGCTTTTCCAGGGGTACTGAGTTCAATTCCCAGCAACCACATGGTGGCTCACAACCATCTGTAATGAGATCTGGTGCCTTCTTCTGGCCTGCAGGCATACATGGAAGTTGAACACTGTGTACATAATAAATAAATCTTTTTTTAAAAAGTAATATTTTACAGCATAAACAAATGTAACAATCTTTACATAGTTAAATATTCCACAACAGGGAGGGTACAGGAGAGATGGGCCAGTGGTTAAGCGTGGGTACAGCTCATGCAGAAGATCTAAGTTCAGTTCGAGCACTTGTTAGTCAGCTTCCAACCACCTGTAACTCTAGCTCCCAGGAGAACCTGACACCGTTGGTCTTGCAGGCACCTACACTCATGTGCACATACCCCCCTCACCGCAGGTACATAACTAAAACAATAAAATAACTCTTTAAAAAGTCAATAATGGTATTAAGAAAATAAAGCTATACCTTTCCACATAATATTTATGTGTGTTAGTGGCAAGCCATGTTTGAGACTTTCTTTAATGTTTAGCTATTTTTTAAAAATTGGTAGGACATGTATTATTCACAAATAAACACAAAATTCCAGGTAGGAAGGCAGGGCTATTTACAGGACAACATGTAAAAATTAAAGTGGATGTCATGAAACATTAAAAAAAAAAACCCACATGCTACAACAGGTGCCACTGCTTACAGTGCTGGGGAGGTGAGAAAGCAGGGGCTGTGCTTAGCTATTTTAAAGAAAATATGGCATTATGTGTTAGTATTGCATATCAGAGTGTTCACCCTGCAGCCTTTACACTATGGTTTGGTCCATCTACACATACTTTATGATTTCCATTACTAAATGTTGTGGGAGCTCCTTCTGCTCCTTCAGCCAATAGCCTTTAAGATACCAGCCCATTTGGGTGTGGTCTCTTATACTATAAATGCAGCTGTAAAGCCTGCACTTGCTCTCTTGCTTCGGGCTCTCACTTCCAACTGCTAGACTCAGTTCCTGTTCCCCAATCATGTAGAGGACTGTAATCTAGGACAGTGATCTGTAAGTCTTCACTAAATAAATAACCCTTTATTATAATGGATATATAAATGGATAAACAGAACTGTTAAATCTTGCCAAGACAGGGTAAGATGGTTTTGAAAAATCTCTTGCCTGTTAAAAATAATCTGTCAGTTATTCTAGGCCTTAGTCAAAATTGGTTGCTTCAATGCTGCAAACAGGTCTTTGATGATTGCCCAGGTAGCCAGTTGTCTCTGTGATTTGTTGCATGTTTTGGAAGTTCTTTGATTGTACTTCCTAATTACTCAGGTAACATTATTTCCCTTCTCGGATCTTCTATGGGGTTAAAGACTAGATAAATGTAGCTACTTTCCTCTCATGACTTGGCCAAGTTATTTATTATACAAGACTTTAGCTAGTTAGAATAGGATATTTGTACTTATTATACATAATTTTGTAGGTTTGTACTTACTGTATATAATTTCGTAGTAGGTTTAAAACTCTCTTACTTAAACAAAAGGGGGAGGTGCTGCGGGAGTACCTTCCGCTCCTTCAGCCAATAGCTGCTGAAATACCAGCCCACTGGGGCGTGGTATTTTTCTCTTTAAAAAAGAGCGGCAAGCCTCGGCTAGGCCTCTTGGTTCCAGTGCTTGGTTCCGGCTCCTGCTCCAGCTACTAGGCTCCTTTCCTGACAGTTTTATGTAAGTTTTACCCCCCAAAATAAATACCCCTTTAAAACCTAACTGATGTGGAATTGATTCGTCATTAATACGTAATTCTGAACTAGTGTAGGATTATTTTATATCTTCTGCCATCATCTGGAACCTGAACGTGGAGACCAGTCCACACTTTTTGGACTGATCTGCCATGTGTGTGGTGCGTTGGGCACTGACTCTCTAGCCTGAGGCTTTAGCCGGGATGCTGCTCAGCTATCCCAGGCTTGTGACCCACATGCCAGCCCACACACTGCTGCCTGCAATCCCCGTGGTGCACACAGTCTGCAGCTCACATTGCTGGGAAACTTTGGGTTTTCTCTTTATCCTGGGCCCCAACTCTCGGAATCATTTGATCACCTTAATAACTGGTCTTAATTTGTTAGACAAAGCATATTTTCAGTACTTAAATAAGCAGCACATGTTGTTCACTGTTGCTAGCTTCACTCAGACACGAGGCTGCAACCGCGACACCTGCTGGCCGATAAGCATTATTACTTCTACTCCAATTCATTGTAATAGCCTTACAGAAGGTAAAATCTGAAAAACTACAAAAAATGACTGATAACATCCAGGAGTTCAATAATCATTTTGCTTATATTATGGAAGATATTATGCAAGACTTACACTATTTTCCTTCCCTTTATTTGATTCTAGAAATTGTTTTCAATATTATCTTGTTTAAAAAATGGTGCAATACTACGGAGAGGGATAGCATCAATTTGACAAAATTATCTGAAAGAATTTGTGTTGTTCAATCGGTCAGAATCTGTTGAAAAGTTATGATATGTCCAAGGATGAGACATTATCTTTACTGAACAAGTTGGAATCCTCAGTGAGGACATTAAAACAGAACAGTGAACAGGAGACTCAGATTTTTAAAAATGTAGTAGTAAAAAGATTTGAAAAGACTGAGGAATTTATTGAAATTGATGAGCAGGGACAGAAAGTACAGGATAGGATTTAGTCTCATGAGTATGTGCCAGACACCTGGATGACTTACACAGAGTTTCAACTGCATCTCCAGTAATTTCCTCAGAAAGACCATCCGGCACAAAGTACCCTAAGGTAGTCAAAAAATATGCATGGGAACCAATATGTATGAGCAATCTAAAAGAAGTAGTTTTAGTTTAAAAGAAATAGTAATAGTTTAAAAGAAATAAACAATAGTTTTTATGGACTACATTCACCATTTGTCAGGGAAATGATGAAAACAAGGGCTTTAAACACTAAGGCTACTCCACTCAGCAGTTCTAGAAAATGGACCTCAGCTGCTTTGGAAGTGTTATTGGAGAGAAGAGGCAAAAATTTTAGAGCAACAGGGGAAAGCAAAAGGATTTGAGATTTCCCAAGATCAAATTCTTGGCAAGGATCCTTACTCTGATCCTCAGGAGCAGGCTAGCTATGATGAATGTACCTTGTCCCTCTGTAACACAGCAGCTTTAAATGATTGGGACAGGATTCAGGAACCATGAAAGAGGGCTGAGTCATATATTAGGGTTAAACAGGGCCAGAGAGAACCCTTTACTGACTTCTTACAAAGATTAACTAAGGCTGTACAATTAGGAGTGACAGACCCTGAAGCTAGATGTGTACTAATTGAATCATTGGCTTTTGAATGTCAACATAGAATGTGAGAAGATCCTTGAGCCTTTAAAGGTTAGATCAGCACCCATAGATGAATGGATCTTGCAAATAAGGAATGTTGAAACATTTGACTATAGTACTGAAGTTAGGGTAGGAGAAGTGATTTCCAATGGTATGAGGAGATACCAAAATGCCAAATGTTTTAATTGTGGAAGAATAGGACATGTAAGAAGGGACTGTAGACAAGGAATTCCTAGGAATAATGTCTCCTCTAGGAATGGCAAGAATAGAAGGACTCAGCTTCTGGTATATGTAGGAGGTGTGGCAAAGGCTGACATTGGACTAATGTATTTAGGTCAAGAAGAAACAGACAAGGCAACCTGATACCGATACCGTCGGGAAACACCATGGAGGGCCTCTCACGGGCCCCAATGTCAAACAAGGCTCAGTCATTCCCAGTCATGTGGAGAACATGTCTCACCAGGAAAATAATCCAGTGTCTACTGTAAAAAAAACTGACTGTCCTGGATGATGGAATAGACCTGGAGGATGAGTCAAAAACTTCAGTAGGAAATCGGAAATGTATCTTTAGACAGACTTTTATAAATGATCAAAGACCAAAGCTAAGAGTGCATATAAATGACTACTAGACACAGGTGTGGATGTGACTATCATTACTCCAGAATCGTGGCATCCAGATTGGCCTCTTTAAGAGGCAGATATCCAATTCCTAGGTATTGGAACACTATCTTAAGTAAAGCAAAGCACGAAATGGATTGAATGCATAGGGCTAGAAGGACAGAAAGAAAGGCTGAGGCCATATGTAGCTAATATTGCAGTGAATTTATGGGTCTATGACCTATTGCAACAATGTAATACACCAGGTTAACATTCCTGCAGTCCCCAAAACTCATGCTTCTGGGAAGGATATTATAAAATATTATTAAAAAGGATCATCAGCCATACAAGAACACAAAACAACTAGCACACCTTCAGAGGTACTAACAGCCTTGCCTTTAAAATGGTTAACTGAGAAACCCATATGGACTAAACAATGACCTTTAATGGAAGACAATCTGCAGGCTTTAGAACAGCTGGTACAGAGCAACTAGATGCTCACCATATTGAAGAATCAACCAGCCCTTGGAATTCTCCTGTGTTTGTTATTAAAAAGAAATCTGGAAAATGGAGAATAGTGACAGATCTAAGAGCTGTCAACAAGGTTATCCAACCTATGGGCCTTCTACAGTCTGGAATTCCTCTGCCTTCTCTATTACCAAAAGAATGGCCTCTTATAGGCATTGATTTAAAGGATTGTTTCTTCACTATACCTTTACAAGAAAAGGATCAAGAAAAATTTGCTTTCACAGTGCCTACTTATAATAATTCTCAGCCTACATACATTTCCTTAAATGTCTTTCAGCCATTTTAGATTCCTCTGTTGCAAGTTCTCTGTTTAGGTCTGTATTTCATTTTTTTTATTGGATTATGTGATTTTTTTGGTATCCAATTTCTTGTTCTTTGTATATTTTGGAGATCAGACCTCTGTCTGGTGTGGGGTTAGTGAAGATCTTTTCTTATTCTATAGGCTGTTGTTTTGTCTTCTTGACCGTGTCCTTTGCTTTACAGAAGCTTTTCAGTTTCAGGAGGTCCCATTTATTAATTGCTTCTCTCAGTGTCTGTGCTGCTGGGGTTATATTTAGGAAGTGGTTCCCTGTGCCAATGTGTTCAAGTATACTTCCCACTTTCTTTTCTATAAGGTTCAGTGTGGCTGACTTTATGTTGAGGTCTTTGATCCATTTGGACTTGAGTTTTATGCATGGTGATAGATATGGGTCTATTTTCATTTTTCTATATGTTGATATCCAGTTATGCCAGCACCATTTGTTAAATATGCTTTTTTTTTACTGTTTGATATTTTTTGCTTCTTTATCAAAAATCAGGAGTTCGAAGATGTGTGGATTAATGTCCAGGTCTTCTATTCGGTTTCATTGGTTCTCCTGTCTGTTATTATGTCAATACCAGGCTGATTTCAGTACTGTAGCTCTGTAGTAGAGTTTGAGGTCAGGGATTGTGATGCCTCCATAAGTTCTTTTATTGTACCGAATTGTTTTGGCTATCCTGGGTTTTTTGCTTTTCCAAATGAAGTTGAGTACCATTATTTAGAGATCCGTGAAGAATCTTGCTGGGATTTTGATGGGCATTGTGTTCAATCTGTAGATTGCTTTTGGTAAGATTGCCATTTTTACTATGTTAATTCTGCCTACCCAAGAGCATGGGCTATCTTTCCACTTTCTGGTGTCTTCTTCAATTTCTTTCTTCAAAGATTTAAAGTTCTTGTCATATAAGCTTTCCACTTGTTTGGTTAAAGTTACTCTGAGGTATTTTATGCTTTTGTGACTATTGTGCAGGGTGTTGATTTTCTGATTTCTTCCCCAACCCTCTTATCATCTGTGTACAGGAGGGCTACTGATGTTTTTTGAGTTTATCTTGTATCCTGCTACATTGCTGAAAGTGTCTATGAGTTGTAGAAGTTCCTTGGTAGAATTTTTGGGATCACTTATGTAAACTATCATATCATCAGCAAACAGTGAGAGTTTAACTTCTTCTTTTCCAATTTGTATCCCCTTGATCTACCTTTGGTGTCTTATTGCTCTAGCTAGGACCTCAAGAACTATATTGAATAGATAAAGAGAGAGTAGACAACCTTGTCTTGTTCCTGATTTCAGTGGAATTGCTGGGAGTTTCTCTCCATTTAGTTTGATGTTGGCTGTTGGCTTGTTGTATATTGCCTTAATCATGTTTAGATATGTTCCTTGTATCCCTGCTCTCTCCAAGACCTTTATCATGAAGGGTTGTATTTTGTCAAAAGCTTTTTCAGCATCTAATGAGGTGATCATGTGGTTTTTATTTTTCAGTTTGTTTATATGGTAGATTATGTTGACAGATTTTCATATGTTGAACCATCCCTGCATCTGTGGAATGAAGCCGACTAGATCATAGTGGATGATGGTTCTGATGTGTTCTTGGATTCGATTTGGCAATATTTTATTTAGTATTTTTACATCAATGTTCATGAGTAAGATTGGTTTGTAATTCTCTTTCTTAGTAATGTTTTTCTGTGGTTTTGGTATCAGGGTAATTTTAACCTCATAAAAAGAGTTTGGCAATGTTCCTTCTGTTTCTATTGTGTGGAATAATTTGAGGAGTATTGGTATTGGTTCTTCTTTGAAAGTCTTGTAGAATTCTGAGCTGAAACCATCTGGTCCTAGGCTTTTTTTTTTGGTTGGGAGACATTTGATGACTGTTTCTATTTCTTCATTAGTTATAGTTATTTAATTTGCTTATCTAGTCTTGATTTAATTTTGGTAAGTGATATTTATATAGAAAGTTGTCCATTTCCTTTAAGTTTTCCAATTTTGTGGAGTACAGGTTTTTGAAATATGACCTGATGATTCTCTGTATTTCCTCTGTGTCTGTTATTATATCCCCTTTTCATTTCTGATTTTGTTAATTTCGATATTCTCTGTTTCACTTTTTGTTAGTTTGGATAAAGGTTTGTCTATATTGTTGATTTTCTCGAAGAACCAACTCTTTGTCTCATTGGTTCTTTGTATTGTTTTCTTTGTTTCTATTTTTGTTGATTTCAGCTCTCAATTTGATTATTTCCTGCCATCTAGTTCTCTTAGGCAAGTTTGCTTCTTTTTGTTCTAAAGTTTTCAAATGTTCTGTTAATTCACTAGTGTGGGATTTTTTTCCATCTTCTTTATGTAGGCATTTAGTGCTATGTACTTTCTTCTTAACACTGCTTTGTTATTTGTGTCCCATAAATTTGGGTATGTTGTGTGGTCATTTTCATTGAATTTTAGGAAGTCTTTAATAGCTCCCTTTTTCTTCCTTGATCCATTGATGATTCAGGTGAACATTGTTTAATTTCCATGGGTTTGTGGGTTTTCTGGAATTAGTATTGCTGTTGACTTCTAGTTTTAAACCATGGTGATCTGGGGGCCGGAGAGATGGTTCAGTGATTAAGAGCACTGCCTGCTTTTCCAAAGGTCCTGAGTTCAATTCCCAGCAACCACATGGTGGCTCACAACCATGTATAATGAGAGCTGGTGCCCTCTTTTGGCCTTCAGGAATACATGCAAGCTGAACACTGTACAAATAATAAATAAATAA
Organism: Myodes glareolus; assembly: GCF_982192425.1. NCBI lineage: Eukaryota > Metazoa > Chordata > Mammalia > Rodentia > Cricetidae > Myodes > Myodes glareolus. The sequence continues at coordinate 96,779,095 of NC_142027.1, read as the reverse complement.
ATATTTTTAAAAAACATGGTGATCTAATAAGGTACCTTGGGTTATTCCATTTTTTTGGTATTTGTTGAGGTTTGTTTTGTTACCAAGTATGTGGTCAATTTTTGAGAAGGTTCCATGAGGTGCTGAGAAGAAGGTATATTCTTTTCTGTTTGGATGGAATATTCTATAAATGTCTGTTAAGTCCATTTGAGTCATAACATCTGTTAGTACCATTATTTCTCTGTTCATTTTGTTTGACTGACCAGTCCAGTGGTGAGAGGGAAGTGTTGAAGTCTCCCACTATTAGTGTGTGGGGTTTAATGTATGATTTAAGCTTTAGAAATGTTTCTTTTACATATGAGGGTGCCCTTGTATTTGGGGCATAGATGTTCAGTATTGAGATTTCTTCTTGATGGATTTTTCCTGTGACTAATATGAAAAGACCTTCTTTGTCTCTTTTGACTGATTTTAGCTTGAAGTCTATTTTGTTAGATATTAGGATAGCTACACCCATTTGTTTCTTAAGTCCATTTGATTGGTATATTTTTTCCCAACCCTTTATTCTGAGACGATGTCTGTCTTTGAGGTTGAGATGTGTTTCTTGTATGCAGCAGAAGGGTGGATTCTGGTTTTGTATCCAATCTGTTAGCCTGTGCCTTTTTATAAGTGAGCTGAGTCCATTTACATTAAGGGATACTAATGACTAGTGATTTTTGAGACAGAGTTTCTCTGTGTAACCCTGGCTGTCCTGAAACTCACTCTATAGATCAGGCTGGCCCTGAATTCAGAGATTTACCTGCTTCTGCCTCCCTGGTGCTGGGGTGCACCACCTAGCTCGGCTTAGATGACTCATTTAATAGCAAACAGTTCCTTTTCAGTTCTTACCTGGACCATTTCTAAAAGCTGCTCTTCAGCCTCTGACTCTTCACAATGTAGCTCTTGTTCTGAAATTCATAATATAGATCAGGCTGGCCTTGAAAACTCACTTTGTATCTGTTCTTATGAATATTATTTTTGTCTTTATGGTCACTTCAAAACCTAAACTGATGGTATCATTTACTTACTTAGATTCCATTGATACCCATTGTCCTTGAAGGTTAGCGGTGTAACTCCTCAGAACATCACTTGAAGCCTCTTTAGTTTCTGAGAGTCCCATATGGCCCAGACTGTCCCAATGAAAGCAGTGTGGCTCCAGGACATGGAGAGCTAGTCTACTAACATACACGACATCCTTGCCTATCCTAAAGGTGTTTTGGGTCCATAAGTAATTCCTAGACCAAGGGTCACATGAAGATGGAGGCATAATGGAAGCAAAGTGAGGACTGTCCCATTCTCTTCCTTGGCAGGCTACACTTTCTTTAGGAATCTGGGAGCTCCAAAGGGGACCCACCTGCAGACCACAGTGGCCTTCCCCCCCCCCCCCCGCCCCTCAGGCCTAGCTCAAGTCTAAAGAGGAGACAACAAACTATGATCCACCAGCTAGATAGACCTGTCATTGTTTTCTACTTCCCATGAAATAAGGTTTTGATACTCTTTTTTTCCTCTCAAGATAGGGCTTCTCTGTGTAGTCCTGCTATCCTGGAACTTGCTCTGTATACGAGGCTGACCTCAAACTCATGGGGATCTGCCTACCTCTACCTCCTGAGTGCTGGGATTAAAGGTGTAGGCCACCACTGCCCAGCTAAGATTTTGATACTTTTAAGTGAATGGAAACAAACAATAGTTTGTGACATAAAATTCAGGTGTTCATGTTCATAAATGTTTGATTGGTGTAAGCCCCTAGAGATATACAAGTGGCCAGGCCCCACCCCTTTAGACTCAGGCAGCCAAGCTCTGCCCTACAGAATAAAAAGTCTAGGCTCAGGACCTGAAAATCTACAAATCCCCACCATGAAAATCTCTACCATGGAAACCTCTGACCCACAAGAAACCCTATACAAATCCTATCTTCTGCTCCCATCTCTGCTGCTTCACACAGAGGCAGCCACCCTCCTGGATTTCCCCTCCCAACGTCTTGTATGAGGATTGCTGTGTAGAGTGACTTTGTGGTATTCCTTGGCTCCCAACTGCCAGGACACCTTTCCCTTCAGAGCTGTAACACTTGAGTTGAGGAAACCGCCCCTCAGAGCTGTAACACGACTGGAACACAGGTGCTCTCATTTGTGTATTTTTTGGGGACTGTGGGGCTGTAACACGACTGGAACAAAGAACTCTCATTTGTGTATTTTGGGAGGCTGTTTTTGACCTACTATTAGAGTCGCACTGTGCCACGGAGACATTTGGCTTGTGGGTTTCAAACACTTCAATCCTCTGTCATTTAATGAAGTTTGCTGTCTCAAAGTCAGAAGGCTTAGTGGGTAAAGGTACCTGCCTCCAAGTCTGACCACCTGAGTTTGATCTCTGGGACCCCATCTGAAGGAGAGAATCAACTCCTGAAAGTTGTTACCCCTCCACGTGTGCTGGGCACAGAACACACACACACACACACATGCACAGTTTTTTTTTTAAGGCCCTGATGGTGTGAGCCTTTCAAATTTACACTCCCCACTTCCCCGCCCCAGAACCATGAGCTCTATAAATCACCTCATCTGCAGTGTTTAGTAACTGGTGACTAGAAATTTCACCTTGAGCTGCTATACTAGATGAGAGGTGGCAGCATTTACTGAGACAGACAGCCGGGGGGAAACACAAATTCAGGTGTAGTGATATTTTGTTTGTGCTTTAACAGATAAAGCTTGCCTGAAGGTTAGAGTGCAGAGCTAAACCACTAGCAACCAAGTTGTGGTGGCTCACACCTTTAATCCCAATATTTGGGAGTCCGACACCTTTAATCCCAGCACTAGGGAGGTGGAGACAGGAAGGAATATGGCTGGGCAGAAAGAGGAATATAAGGCAGGAGGAGCCAAGAGCTCAGATGCAGTTTGGAGATGCAGTTGCCCCTTTGGTCTGAGCATTGGTAGAGGTAAGAATTCTCCTGTGGCTGGCCGCTCTGCTTCTCTGATCTTCAGCATTCACCCAATAGCCGACTCGAGGTTTGTTTTTTTTATTATTATTTATTTATTTATTATGTATACAATGTTCTGTCTGAGTGTATGCCTGCAGGCCAGAAGAGGGCACCAGACTTCATTACAGATGTTTGTGAGCTGAGAATTGAACTCAAGACCTTTGGAAGAGCAGGCAATGCTCTTAACCTCTGAGCCACCTCTCCAGCCCTGACTCCAAGGTTTTATTATTATAATACCAATTAGAATTCATGCTACACTTAGGGGTTTTTTTGTTGTTGTTTTTGTTTGTTTGTTTGTTTTTCAGACAGGGGTTCTCTGTGTAGTCCTGGCTGTCCTGGAGCTCACTTTGTAGACCAGGCTGGCCACAAACTCACAGACATCCTCCTGCCTTCTGAGTGCTGAGACTAAAGGTGTGCACCACCATGCCTGGGTACAAATTCAGGCTTTTAAAAAAAGGATTTTATGTGTATGTTTTACCTGGATGTATGTCTGCGTATGAAATGTCTGTCTGGTGCCTGTGGAGGCCAGAAGAGAGTGTTAGATCCTCAAACTGGAAATATGGATGACTGTAAACTACCACATGGGTGCTGGAGGTTGAACCTGAGTCCCCTGGAGGAGCAGCCAGTTCTCTTAATGACTATATCATCTCTCCAGCCCCCCAAAATCAGATGCTTTCTGGGTTTTGGTCTTAATGCAGAGGGGGAGAGATAACTAACAGGCTGGAGAAGCTCCTGATGACCTTTGGCGTCTGGCTCACTTTTATCTGTTTGATTGTAGTGATGTTGGGGACCGAACCCATGGTCTTTTATGTGCTAAACACATGACTTACCACTTGGCTCTCCTCAACTCTGAGGCTTCCTCAAAGACCAAACACTAAAATTTACGAAGGAGGATTCCCTCCACCCATGACTTGACACTAATACATAGGACATAGGTTCTGATTGAAAATCAACTTCTCGTTCCTTTCTAAGCTGAAGGGAGGACAGCTGATCTGATGAACAAAGACACTGCTCAGTTCCTGCCAAATGAGAACCTTCAGTGACGGCTCCACTGCTCTCTTCCTTTTTCTGAGACTTGATCTCATGGAGCTCTGTTTGACCTCGAACTTGGTGGCTGAGAGGGATCTTGAATCCTCATCCCCCTGCCTCCACTCCTCACCTCACATGCTGCCATTACAGGAATGTGCTATCATGTGTTTACCACTTTGCACATTACATAATTCATTCGCTGGAGTTAACAATACTTTGCAACATTAGTAAACTTCAAAACCCCTACAGAACGGCCAGCAAAATGGCCCAGCATGTAAAGTTTTTGCCTCAAAGTCTGATCCCTGAAACTCACAATGGAAGGAGAGAACCAAATCCTTAGTTGTCCTCTGACTCACATGTCTCTGTCTCCCTCACACACACATACACCAAATAACAGAAACTAAAACCTTAAAAAAAAATACCGTACAGCTGAGCATGGTGGTGCATACCTTTACTTCCAGCACTCAAGAAGCAGAGGCAGGTGGATCTCTGTGAGTTTGAGGCCATAGTGAGTTCCAGGCCAGCCAGGACTACTCAGAGAAACCTTATCTCAAAAAATAAAAACAAAAACCAAACCAAAAACTCATACAGAGGTTGGGAGATGGATAGTTCTTTTGGTAAAGTCTTTGCAAAGCAAGCTTGATGACTCAAACTACCTCATCCCTGGATCTCATGGACTATACAAGAAAGCTGACTATGGTGGTGTGTGCTTGAAATCCCAGCACAAGGGAAGAAGAAAAAGGTAGATTTTGTTTTTGTTTGCTGTTGAATTTCAGGCCAGTGAGAGACAAGGTAGACAGTGCTTTAGGAACACCAGCTGAGAGTCACCTCTGACACTTCTCTTTCTTTCTCTCTCCCTCTCTCCTTCTCTCTCTCTCTCTCTTACACACACACACACACACACACACACACACACACACACAAACCTGAAGAAAAAGGCTTACTCAGGCAAAGTAGAAAATGTTTACTAAATGATACATTATACACTTAAAATCACACATTTATTTATAAGAAGAAATTAAAACACACCACTATCTTTTTTTTTTTTTTTTTACTTATTACATGAATGAACTTCGGGCCTCTCCTACAGAATGAGAAGAAACAATTCATGAGGTCACTCTAGTGTGGCTAGGTTCCAGGTCAGTGTGTGATAGAAGGAAGAAGAATGCACTTATTTTAGTAGCACGCTTAGCAGATAGCTGTCCTAAAGTTACACACGCCACCTTTCTGAAGACAGTCTGTGTCAGTCTGTCTTGCAGACCTCACATGTCAAGGATATGTTCACTGGCCTGCTCTGTGACATTGGAAGCCCATTTCACTCCACTGCCACCTCCCTGCCACTAACTTCCTTGGCCAGTGTGCAGGGATGAGTCCTTCCTCTCCCCACCACAGCCATGGATTCTGTTAAGAAAAGATCTCATCCTGAACCTCAAACTCATGGCAATCCTCCTGCCTAAGTGCTGTGATTCCAGCTGTCAGCCAGCAGATCTGGTCAGAATTATCATGTGATAAGGACTCTGAACCTTCCTTAGGTCCTTTAACGGTACCAGCAGTCTCCAGCTGGCCAAGGGACAATTTCAGTAGACCACCACAGCATGAGTCTGAAGAACAGAACAAAATGCTCGAGGCCCTCTCATGGTTTAGATGCTAAACATTACAAGGAAGACAGGTTTCACACTCATGGAGTTAAAAAGATTGGGAAAGGAGACAGATTGGAATCATTAATTTAACAAAACGAAGGAAGGAGCATCAAATGCTCCTTTGCCTCAAGTCCGCTGATCGCAGACACTTGGCTGCTAAGGGAAGGTGCTCTCAGGTGATTAACTCCACAAGGCTGTGGCTGATGCTGATAAAAAGCAATAGTTATGACACATGGAAGGTTTTATAGAAAAGCTGAAAACAGCCAGGCGGTGGTGATACAGCCTTTAATTCCACGCAGCACACGCAGCACACGGGAGGCAGAAGCAGGCGGATCTCTGTAAGTTCAAGGCCAGCCTGATCTACAGGACTGAGTTCCACGGCAGGGTCCAAAAACTACAGAGAAACCCTGTCTTAGAAAAATAAAAAACAAAAACAGAAAAGCTGAAAACAATCACGAGTGAAAATACTTATGAATTGGTCTCTCTATATTGTTTGAGACAGGGTCTTGGTATATAGTCCTGGCTGGCCTTAAACTCACAAAGGTCCACACAGTCAGATCTTCAGATCTAGGGACAGATGGACATTGGCACTCCTTTTTGTCTGTGGCTCTGTATTGTATGTAGTAAGAGGCCTTTTGTTTGTTTCCTGGCCGCCCGGCAGTTCAGACCCAAAATAATCACTCAGAAACTGTATTACTTAAAACACTGCTTGGCTAATGACTCTAGAGTATTTCTGGCTAACTCATATCTTAAATTAACCCATCTCCATTAATCTGTGTATCGCCATGAGGCTGTGGCTTACCGGGTAATGTTCTGGCGTCTGTCTCTGGTGGCTACATGGTGTCTCTCTGACTCAGTATTGTCAGGAAGGTTGGGTATTTTGTGACAGGAGTATGTACCAGTCGCTACATGATCAGTAACCATGCTGTTAGCATTTTCAGTTTCTTGCCCCAGTGGTGGAGATCAACCCAGGGCCCTGAGAGGAGAGCAGGTACTTAACCACTGGGCCACCCCCACAGGCCGGATGTTTGCTTTGTTTATGATACTGTAGACTCCAGATGTTAAAGGAAGGGTACCAACATGGTACACAAGCCATCTTTTAAGGCAAAAAGGTACTGGCATTTTAGTTTTTACCTTACTATTAAAAAAAAGACCCATTTACCATCTTCAAAATATGTGAATTTGATTTTAAGACAGTCAAGTACTCTATGACTTCAGTGATTTTATTGGAAGTACCAACACAAGGAAAAATTGTTCTAGAAATCAATTTTAATTAATGCTTCTAAATATTTTCATTTGGAAGATGAAGGGAATGAACATGCCTAGCGGCTAAAATGGTACCCGGGCTTTTTCTTGGTCAAGTCATCTTACAGAAGGTTAGTATCATTTGTGGGTCTAAGTCCTCAAACTAGGTGGGCACTTTGTAGAAACACAGAGACTGGGTGGAGATCCCAGGTGGATAAGGAGACGTCAGGCACCACATAAACACTGCCTCGGTATTATTCCCATAGGCAGAGGGCTCAGTGGAAAGGTTTTTGTTTGTGTGATACTCAAGCCCATGCCACATGGGTTCCCTCCCCATCAACTAGCTGGATGGCCTTGAGCCATAGAGAGAATCTGTCCCCACTAGAGAGGGAAAGTATGAGATGGCAGTAGGTGGGGAAGAAGGGCTCATCTGATATCCACACACTTGCAGGTGTCAAGTCCAGCAGTTCTGTCTGAATCCTTCTACTGAAATACAGGACAAGAACAGAGGCCATTTCTGGATCTAATACGGGTTGTTTTCAGGGAGAGAGAGTTATAGTGTGCTCAGTGTGTGTACAGGCATGTCCACAATGACTGACATGTAGAGTTTTGGAAGGACCCTTCCTTCTGCCACAAGCCCAGGGTTCCTTCACATCTGAATTCACATTAAGGCCTTGGAGTAAGAAACACAGCAAATGAGTAAACAGAAGGCAGCTGTTATGAAGCTGACATTCTACCCGCATCTGTGCACACACTCACAAAAGGAGAAATGCAGGTTTCTTCCCCTCCCAGCACAGTAGTCCAAGGCTCAAATTCACAATTAGTCTGCCGTGTTAAGACTACAGCTCAGCAGACAGCTCACAGAACTTCAGGGGTGTTGATCTTACCAAAATGTGGAACACACGTATTTTTTTCCCATTGAAACTAAATTTTCTTAAGACCCACATTTGAACACACACGTTAAATTACATACTGTGTAATCAACAACATTCCTTAGGAGTTTAAAAGAAGCTTTTGAATCTTTTCATCACAACTGAGTAGAATTCCTTTTTCAGTTTCTTTAGAGTTGACGAACTTTTTTTTCTGTGCTTTTTATATTGATATCTAACTTGTCCACTTTGGTTGTTAGCCGGTCAAGAATGTCGTCCTGCTCCTCAATTTCCGTCTGCATTCCTAAGGCTATGTTCTTGAGTCGGCCCAGTCCCATGGACAGCTCATCTGTGAAAAGGAAGTGACAGGCAGTCACATAATCTATAGGTGCTTCCTGCCCCTCTGGATGCTCAGTGGTATCTGGACTGCAGAGTCCTGTCTAAGAGACTGTCACAGCTTGTAATAAATGTTCTCAAAACACACAGACATGAAGAAATCTACGTACTCCATATTACTATGTGGTTAACATAAGTAGAAGCCACTGCCTGTTTCCTCTCCCCAGATAACCACAGTTAATATGTTTGTTTGTATGTGTGTGTTTTACCAAAGTCTTGATAGACAGCTCTGGGTGGCCTGAAACTCACTATCAATCCAGGCTGGCCTTGAAGTCACAGTGACCTCCCTGCTTCTGCTGCCTGAGAAGATCATAGGGCCACTACCACAAATAGCATCTTTCTCCATAGTGTTGGAGAATCAAATCTAGGGCCTTGCATGTGCTGGGAAGGACTCTGATACTGAGTCACACCTTCAGTTTCCTTATATTTTTCATTTTGAAACAGGATCTCACTCATTTTCCATGCTGGCCCAGGATTTGTAATCCTATCTTAGCCACAATTGCTGGGATTACAGGGGTTTGCCACTAAGCCTTGCATACTACGCTTCTTGAGGTCCTCGTGACCTTGTGTTTCCTGGAAAGTAAAAGTTTAGTGGGCATTCACCCAGGCCTCATGGAGATTCTTGGGTTTGAGGACAGTAAGGACAGGTAAAAAAGGCTGAGATAAACACCCTGGTAGATTGTGGGACACACTTCTGGTGTGAGCACTTGCTGAACAAGCATGAAGATCTGAGTTCAGATGCTTCGCACCCACATAAGTCATGTAGTTTTATCCCGGATACAGAATATAAGCCCCAGGGATGCCTGGGTCTGGTCAGGAGTAAACTAAGTGAAGAGGATGACTTGGTTGGACTGACAGCAGGAAATGGAGAGAAGTGGACGGGTTCCCGAGAGAGTGGGGCAGTAAGATGGACACGACTGTGTGGGCTGTGACGTGGGGAGGAAGCAAGGACGTGGCTTGCTTCTGGAGGCTGTGTAGTTCCCAGACTTACCGAGGTTGCTGTCGATCTTCTGGTGATAGGCACGAAGGCTTGAGTTCTTTGGGTAAACATCAGTAGTCACAGCAGAAGTGGGGATCGGGTCTAGTCCAGAAAGAACACCAGAGGGACAGTTCACTGAAGGTTGCTCTTTTGTGAAATTGCCCATTCTTTTCCAAAGTCCTAGGAATCTGTCCCCAGGGATCACTCATACCAGGAAAGAATGAAAAGAGTGGAAGGAAGAAGGTGGCTGGCTTTGAGGCCATGCAGAGAGACAGGGGTGGGAATGGGACAGGGTTACAGGCTGGAGAAATCAAGTCTGCGCTCCAGCCAGTCCCCCAACATTAGCAGATTGAGGACTCTCAACTTACAAGTCACCAGGTGAGATATGGAAAAAGGCATGTATGTAACAATACAACAGGGAACTGTCAATGTAGAGCTACAAGCTCACAGGCAAGCTCTGGGACACAGGTTGTTTTGGTTCTTTATGCTGAGGATTGGAACCAGGGCCCTGTGCATGCTGGGCAAGCACTCTACAGTAGAGGTATTCCATGAACCTGTCTACCTCTTAGTTTTCTGAGCTTGTATGTGTGTGCTTTTGAGACAGGGTCTCGCTATGTTGCACAAGCTGACCTCAAACTCTTGTGCTCAAGCTATTCCTGTAATAGCCAGGACTACAGGTGCATGCTACTACACCTGGCAGAGCTGGCAGAGCTGGGTTTAAAAATCAAAGCTGTTAAGCTATGTGTGCATGCCTATAATCTAGCACATGGAGCAAGACGGTCAGAATATTAATGAATTGGAGGCCAGACAGGGCTAAATGAGACTCAGTCTCAAAAGAAACAAAGTAAAATCACATCAAACCATACAAGGCACAAAACAAAGCAAAGATCAAACTGTTGCTTGGAGTAGTAGTTTGGAGCTGAAACCCCAGCATTTGGGAGGCTGAGGCAGCAAGATCACGAATTCAAAGCCAGCCAGAGCTCTATAGTAAGATGATCTCAAAGAGACAAAAGGAAATGGAGCTAGGTTATAAAATTAAGCTTAAGATTGTCTATTTATTTATCTTTGACGAGCAGGCAAGCAAAAATGAATATGCTTTAAAAAAACATCAAACTAGCTGGGCCATGATGGTACACATCTTTAATCCCAGCACTTGGGAGGCAGAGGCAGACAGATCTCTAAATCAGCCTGACCTACATAGTAAGTTGCATGGCAGCCAGGGCTATAGAGAATCCCTGTCTCAAAAAACCAAAAACCACAGAGAGGGAGAGCAAGGAAAGAGATACCTTGATAGAGGGAGCCTGGTGTGGGAAATCCTTCTGTATATATGTTGCTTTTATTGGTTAATGAATAAAGAAGCTGCTTTCGGCCAATGGCTTAAGAGAAAATAGCCAGGCTGGAAGAGATATATACAGAGAGAGTAGGTGGAGTCAAGGCGACGCCATGGAGCCATTGTTGGAACCTTGTCGGTAGGCCACGAACCTCGTGGTAAAATATAGAATAATAGAAATGGGTTAATTTCGGAGATAAGAGTGAGCCAGAAATATGTATAAGCTAATAAACCAAGCAGTGATTTAATTAATAGTTTCTGTGTGGTTATTTCGGAGCTGAGCAGCTGGGAACACACAAGCAGCCTCCTACTACAGGAGTCATTATGGAGTTAGCGAGAAACCAGGCACTAGGGAAACTCCCAGGAAACCACAAAAATGACCCCAGCTAAGAATCTATAGCAATAGTGGAGAGGGTACCTAAACTGCCCTTCCCCTGTAACTAAACTGATGACTACTTTAACTTCCAATAACTGTTGGAAGCAGAGGCAGAGATCCACAGCTGAGCACTGTGCCAAACTCCTTGAGTCCAGTCATAGAGAGGGAGGAGCGACATTACGAGCAAAGGGGTCAAGACCATGATGGTCAAGACCAGACTGACAGCTGAGGAAGCAGCATAAGACTGAACTAGGCCTCTGAATGAGGGTGACAGCTGTGTGGCATGGGCAGGTGGTGGGACCACTAGCAGTGGAACCAGTGTTTATCCCTAGGGCATGAACTGTTTCTTTGTAGCCCATTCCATAAGGAGGGATACCTTGCTCAGCCTAGATACAGGGGGGAGGGCCTTGGTCTGGCCTCAAGTGATGTGACAGACTTTGTTGACTCCCCATGGAAGGCCTCACCTTTTCTGAGGAGTGGATAGGAGTGGGGAAGGGAGAAGGTGGGAGGAGCAGGAGGACAGGCGGGAGAGGGAACTGGGATTGGTATGTAAAATCAGATTATTTTAAAAATAAAATTAAAAAAACAAAAAACTTAAAATTAAAATTAAAAAAAGAAAGAAAAGAAAAAAGAAATAGAAATTCTTAAGCATATACAGAAACATCCTCTCTCCTCTTTTGAGATGGGGTCTTGGGTAGCTCAGGCTGGCCTTGAACTTGGTACGTAACTGTCTCAGGTGTGATTCTGCTGTTGTTACTATGTAGAGCTGACTCATTAAATTCTGACACATGCGCACACACATACTCTCATCCCTCTGGTCTTGTTCCTCTAGAGAACTCTGACTAAAATACTTGACATTTTCATTTTTTGTTTTGTTTTTCTGAGAGTCTGGCTATATCATCTAGAATGACCCCAAACTCAAACTCACAATATCCCTTCCTTCACTTCCTGAGTGCTGGGACTACAAGCATGAGCCACTATACCTGGCTTATTTTCCAACTGTGAAAGACCAACATGCTAAAAATGGAGCCAACATGACACCCCAGAATAAATTCTCTTATTTCAAGAGGCCATCTGATTAGCCACTCTAGTTACATACAAAGCCATATTCTTTCGCCTTTAACATACTCAAGAACCCTGGGTGGAGGAAAACATCTCTAAGGGCCGTTTTATTTACAACAAGGATTGTCCTACAAATTTAGGGTTTTTTTGAGGGGGGGGGCAGGGTTTCTTCTTGTTTTGTTTGTTGAGGCAGAGTTTCATATATTCCAGGCTGGCCTCAAGTTCAACATGTAACTGAGGCTAGACTCAAATCCTGATTGGCTCACCTCTGCCTCTCAAGGGCTGAGATTATAGGTGTGTTCTGTCATAACTAGCTTTACAGTTGGCTTTTTTGCTACTAGAATTTCTCAGAGCTACACCAGTAGATGGTTCGTGTTCAATGGGATACAGGTTCCCACTTCCTTAACCAAACTCCATGGGGGAGCGAGGTAGGGAGGAACCCCACTGTAACACATACCTCTGGATCCCCAGAACACTTTGTGTCCCTGATGTCATCACCTAGCATGTGGTACTGTGGAGACAGCTGTCCCCACACTGGTACTCCAGGATCAGCAGAGACCCACCCCACAAGGACCCACCTGAGTTCTCACATGCGTACTCACCTTCATCATGCAGTCTTCTGAGGTTTGGGTGGCTGGCTTGGTACTTGCTTTCCTGTTCTCTACTTGTATTTATGGCTTCTTTCAATCTTCAGGTGAAAAGAAACATGAAAGGAAAACACATGACAATGTCACCTCTGTGCGAGTGTGCACAGCAGTGTGGCCCATCTTTTCCACCACACCTTTGTGTCACATATCCAAGGCTTCCCTTTGCTGTCCACTCTGGAGCCACACAGTGGGCTGAGGAAGACCTTATTCAGGACAGGGAGTCCTGGGTCAGGTGGATGAAAAGTCCATGAACAGACCAAGTGGGTGCCTTTAATGAAGAATCAGCAAATTATGACCTACAATCTAGTTTCCTTTTTTTAGCGTAGCCCAGGCTAGCCTCAACCTCAACACGTACCTGTTGAAGATCACCTTAACTTTCTGACCTTCCTGTCTCCACCTTCCAAGTTCTGGGATTACATCTCACCTGGCCCCACATTTCTCTTATTGTGATAATAACATAAAAATCTATCACTCACTTTTAACCTAAGCAAAGAATGGCTTTTAAATATGACCTGAATGATAGGTAAATCAACTTAGAAATTTAAGTCTTCAAAAAACAAAAACAATAAACAAACCCAGAGTCATAGGGCTGGAGAGATGGCTCAGCAGTTAAAAGCACTTGCTTCTTGTCCAGAGGATGTCAAGTTAAGATCTAAGCACACACATTGGGAAGCTTACAACCATCTGTAACTCCAGCTCCATGGAATCTATTCTGACCTCTGTGGGTATCCACACACGAGACAGACACACACACACAGAGGCACAAATTCAAAACAAATAAAACAAAAAAAACTTAATTAAAAACACATACACAAAATAGGATCTTTTAAAAATTTTTTATCATATGTGCATTGGTGAGTGTGTTAGGGTCCCTGGAACTGTAGTTATAGACAGCTGCGAGCTGCCATGTGGATGCTGGAAATTGAACCTGGGTCTTCTGGAAGAGCAGTCAGTGCTTTTAACTGCTGAGCCATCTCTCCAGCCCGCACTTGTTTCTCTTGCAGAGGACCTGAGTTCAGTTCCCAGTACCCACATGGTGGCTCACAGACATCTGTAATTCCTCGTTGTAGTGGTGGCACATCCTTGTATTCTTGGCACTTAGACATGGAGGTAGAAGGGCAAAGAATTCAAAGCTGGCCTTGGCTAAATTATCAGTTTAAGGCCAATTAGGGCTACATGAGACTCTAACTCACCCAGCCCTCAAAAGAATCTGCAGGAGGTAGTGGCAGAGAGAGAGAGAGAGAGAGAGAGAGAGAGAGAGAGAGAGAGAGAAAAGAAGAGAGAGAGAGAGAGAGAATATTTTGGTAGTCCATGTTGGACCAATGCCATCACTGTGGCATGGGGGACTCTTCCTCAGGTGGTGCATCTTCTTCTACCACAAGAGCTAAGTGACCCCAACAGTGAGGACAGCTTTGGAAAAGAAGGGGCAGAAGCTTGCCAAAGGTCTAGAGCTGGCTTTCCAAATTATCTGAAGCTGCTCAGGAAGTCTTCTGTGAAGAAATACAGCTCAAAAGAATCATGGGCGAGGGCCAACTGGCAATAGCACTTCCTGCAAATGTCCCAGCATCAGCAGTGCTGCAGAAGCTTCTGACCAAGCTGCCACCAGTCAGAGAACTGCAAGTGCTCAGAGACTGGCTGAAGACCACGTGGAGTGAGAAAACAATGCCCAATACAGGGTATCCCACTGCCTGTCTCTGAAGCCCTATGGAAGTGGAGATTTGGCCCAGGGCTTCCAAATGCTAGGCAAGCACTCTGCTAATGGAGCGACATCCCCAATCCTTATATATCCACACTTTACTAGTAAAACAGTATTTCAAACTGTGTGTGGAGGTACGAGACTATCATCCCAGAATTTGGGAGATGACAGCAGGAGGATCAGGAATCCAAAGTCATGTTCAGTTAAATGGTGATTTCAAGACCAGCCTTGATTGTCCATTACTTATTTCTCAAAAAATAAGACAAATCAAAGGCTTGTGAGAGAAGGCTCAGCAGGTAAAGGTTTGTCACTAAATGAAACAACCTGAGTCCAATCTTTAGAACCCACATGGAGGAAGAAGAGAATAAATTCCTGCAAGTGTTCTGCACATGGCTGAGGCTTGCATTCCCCTCCCCACAACACACACAAAACTAAAACCAAACCAAACCAAAACAAAACAAAAACCACTTTAAAACAAAACAACATAGAACAAAAATGACCTGAGGCATAAATAGTGGCCATCAGTTTTTAACAAATACCCAATACTTTTGTCTTTTATTTTAAAGATGATTTTATACACATGAGTATTTGCTTGCATGCACATCTGAACACCATGTTTGTGCTCCAAGGTCAAAAGAGGACATTGAATTCCCTGGAATTGTTTTATGGATGGCTGAGCGCCACCACATGGGTGCTGGCAATTGAACCCAGGTCCTCTGCGAGAGCACAGTGCTCCACTGCTGAGCCCTTCCCACAAGTGACTACTTGTTCCAGGATGCCTGCCGGAAAGCTGTGGCTCCTTCCACAGAACCTGTTTCTACTGTTTACATGTTCAGACTGCAGATGCTACACACTCACCTGCTGCTGGGCTGAGGGGCAATGCTGCCATTCTGTTCAGGTGGAGTCTCTACTGGTTTGGATTTGAAGTAGTTGATAAATCCTCCAAACACACTCTTAATGCTGTTGATATGTTTCTGGCTCGTCTTCAAATCCTGATCCATCTTGTCTACCATCTTCTCAGTGTGTTCTAGGACTCCTCGCTGCCGGACCAGCTCCTGCAGAAGGCAAGAGGCAGTAGCATCACGCCATCCCCCCTACTTCCAAAATCACAGTATATTAAAGTCTGAGGCTGGGAATGAATGTAGCTCAGCCGGTAGAGTGCTTATCTGGCATGCACAAAATCCTGGTTGGATCCTTAGCATCAACCAGGCATGGACACACACACCTATAATCCCACAAATTGGGAGGTGGAGGCTGGAGAATTAATTTAATGTTATATTTGGCTATAGAGTGACTTTGAGACAAGCTTGAGCCAGGTGAGACCCAGTCTAAAAAACAATGTAGCCAGGAACAGTAGCCTACACTTTTAATTCCAGCACTGGGGAACTTGGGAGAAAGAGACAGATGTGCTTGTGTGACTGCTAGGCAGACTCATGCTTTGTCTGGTTTCCTACAGGGCTGCTGTGGCCTCCATTCTTTTCTAAAGTATTAGCAAACAAAGTAACATCCCCCACCCTCAGACTTCTAGGCCAGTCAAGGGCACATAGAGAGACCTTGTTTAAAAAGAAGTTTAAATTTTTTTACTTATTCAATGCAATACCCATCAAAATCCCAGCAAAATTCTTCAAAGACCTTGAAAGAACGGTACTCAACTTCATTTGGAAAGAGCAAAAAACCCAGGATAGCCAAAACAATTATGTACAATAAAAGAACTTCTGAAGGCATCACAATCTCTGACTTCAAACTCTATTACAGAGCTACAGTACTGAAAACAGCCTGGTACTGGCATAAGAACAGACAGGAGGACCAATGGAACCAAATAGAAGACCTGGATATCAATCCATACATCTTCAAACACCTGATCTTTGATAAGGAAGCAAAAAATATCAAATGGGAAAAAGAAAGCATATTTAACAAATGGTTCTGGTATAACTGGATATCAACATATAGAAAAATGAAAATAGACCCATATCTATCACCATGCATAAAACTCAAGTCCAAATGGATCAAAGACCTCAACATAAAGCCAGCCACACTGAACCTTATATAGTGGGAAGTATACTTTGAACGCATTGGCATAGGGAACCACTTCCTAAATATAACCCCAGCAGCACAGACACTGAGAGAAACAATTAATAAGTGGGACCTCCTGAAACTGAAAAGCTTCTGTAAAGCAAAGCACATGGTCAACAAGACAAAACGACAGTCTACAGAATGAGGAAAAATCTTCACTAACCCCACACCAGACAGAGGTCTGATCTCCAAAATATACAAAGAATTCAAGAAATTGGACACAAAAAGATCATATAATCCAATAAAAAAAATGGAGTACAGATCAAAACAGAGAACTTGCAACAGAGGAATCTAAAATGGCTGAAAGACACTTAAGGAAATGTTCTTAGTTGTCAGAGAAATGCAAATCAAAACTCTGAGATTCCCTCTTACACCTATAACAATGGCCAAGATCAAAAACACTGAAGACAACGTATGCTGGAGAGGTTGTGGGGAAAAGGGAACACTTCTGCATTGCTGGTGGGAATGCAAGCTGGTACAGCCCCTTTGGATGTCAGTGTGGCGATTTCTCAGAAAATTAGGAAACAACCTTCCTCAAGACCCAGTAATACCACTTTTGGGTATATATCCAAAGGATGCTCAATCATGCCACAAGGACATGTGCTCAACTATGTTCATAGGAGCTTTGTTTGTCATAGCCAGAACCTGGAAACAATCCAAATGCCTCTCAACCGAAGAATGGATAAGGAAAATATGGTACATTTACACAATGGAGTACTACACAGCAGAAAAAAAAATAACGACAGCTTGAAATTTGCAGGAAAATGGATGGAGCTAGAAAACATTATTTTGGGGAGCTGGAGAGGTGGCTCAGAGGTTAAGAGCACCGACTGCTCTTCCAGAGGTCCTGAATTCAATTCCCAGCAACCACATGGTGGCTCACAGTCATCTATAATGAGATTTGGCACCCTCTTCTGGTGTGCAAGCATACATGAAAGGAATGTTGTATACATAATAAATAAATATTAAAAAAAAAGAAAACATTATTTTGAGTGAGGTAACCCAGACACAGAGAGACAATTATCACATGTACTCACTCATAGGTGGTTTTTAAACATAAAGCAAAGAAAGTCAGCCTACAAACCACAATCCCAGAGAACTTAGACAACAATGAGGACACTAAGAGAGGTTTACATAGATCTAATCTACATGGGAAGTAGAAAGTATAAAAAGACAAGATCTCCTGAGTAAATTGGGAGCCTGGGGATCTTGGGGGAGAATTGAAGGGGGAGGGGAGAGACAGGGAAGGGAGCAGAGAAAAATGAATATCAATATATATATTTATTGATATTAAATATCAATAAATTTCAATAAAATTATTTTTTTTACTTATTAATTTGGCTGAGGAGTAGGGGTCACACCTGGAGGTCAGACGACCACTTTAGAGAGGTCCTTTCTCCTGAGGATGGACCTACATGGGAAGTCTTGGCAGCAGGCATCTTTATGAATAGATCCAGCCCACCAGCTCATCTTTATGCCATTTTCATACACACTTTTGGTTTGCTCCCCTACTCTACTCTGTTTCTGATGTACCCTGCAGCTCCCCTCCCATTCCTCCTTCCACTTATACATCACATATTCCAGGATCCTCCCCACCTATTCAAAGTCCCCCTCCCCCATCTTATGGGCCTTTCAAGTCTCATGGCCGCTGCCTATACTTGTTCCCACTTAAAAAGACCAGCATGGTGGCACACGCCTTTAATCCCAGCACTCAACAGGTAGAGTCAGGCAGATGTCTGAGTTCAAGGTCAACCTGGTCTACAGAGTGAATTCCAGGATAGCCAGGGCTACTCAGAAAGACCATCTCAAAAACAAAAACAAACAACAAAACATACAATCAGAGAGAAAGAGAGACAGAGACAGAGAGAGAGAGAAAAGAAACCAGGATTCACTTATGAGAAAACATCTGAGATGTTTGTCTTTCTGACCCTAGATTACCACATTTAACATAATATCTTCCAGTTTCATATATTTTCCTACAAATTTCATAAATTCTCTATGGTGGAATAAAATTCAACTATGTATATATACCACATTTTCATGATACATTTATCATTGGACTTTTTTAGATTATTTATTTTGCCTGAATGTATATATGTGCACCACATATGTGCATGTTGCCTATAGAAGTCAGGGAAGGGTCTCAGATCCCCTGGAACTGGAGTTATGGATGGCCATGAACCACTATGTATGTGCTGAGACTGAACCTGGGTTATCTACAGGAACAACAAGCACTCTTAACTACTAAGCAATCCCTTCAGCCTCTACTCACACCGAGGCCAATTCCATGCCCTGACTATTGTGAAAAGAACAGAAATAAACAATCTCCTTTGGCTAGACACCCAGGAACACAGAGCTAGAGCACATTCTGCCCAGGTTCTGTGGCTCCACACTGACCCACAGTGGCCACACCAGTAGTTACACTCCCACCAACAGGGAGCAGCACTCCTTTTTCCCACAGCTTACCAGCATTTATTGTAATTTGTCTCTATGATGATGGCCATTCTAATTTCAGACTGAATCTCAAAGTAGTTTTAATCTGCATTTCCTTTCATGTCTAAGATGTTGAAGTCTGACCGAGTCTGTCTTCTTGCAGAAGACCAGCACTCAATTTCCAGCACCCACGCTGAATGCAACTCCTTTTCCAGGATTATCTCTGACGCCTCTGGCCTCTGCAGGCACCTGCACTTATGTGCATATACCCACACACATGTATACATAATTAAAAAATAATCTTGAGAGATGTTGAATACTTTTTTGTTTTGAGATCTCACTATGTATACAATCTTGGCTGGTCTAGAAATAGGCTATGTAGATCAGGCTGGTCTCAAATTCAGGGATGTTTTTAATTAGTGTGTGTGTGTGTGTGTGTGTGTGTGTGTGTGTGTGTGTGTGAGAGAGAGAGAGAGAGAGAGAGAGAGAGAGAGAGAGAGAGAGAGAGAGAGAACATAACTGCAGGTGCTCACTCAGACCAGAGGTGTCAGATTCTCTGGAGCTGAAGTTACAAGTGGCTATGAACCACCTGGTATGGTGCTGAGAACCAAACTCAGGTCCACTGCAAAATATTCTCTGGCTCTTAACCACTGGGCCATCTCCCTAGTTTTTTAAAATAAGGTTTTAACTGGGGATTTAACTAGGGACTTCATGCATGCTACGCAAGCATGCTACCATCAAACTGTATTTCTACTTTGTTTGAGACAGGGTTTCTCTGTGTAGCCCTGGCAGTCCTGAAACTGTCTCAGTAGAGGAGGTTGGGCTTGAATTCAGAGAACCACCCACCTCAGACTCCTGCGTGCTGGGGTTGAAGGGGTGCACCACTGTAACCTTTGCTACAGGACTGCTTGGCTGTATCCTAGAGGTGCTGGTGGGCTGTGCTCTCTCATTTTTACTTGATTCTCAGAATCTTACTCCCACCCCCCCTGCTCCTGCTTTCTTTAGTGACCCACTATTTATTCAAAAACATACTGATTCAGTCTCCAAGTATTTGTGGGTATTTTTTTTTTGTTCCTGTGGTTAGTTTTGCTATCGATTTCTAGCTTTATTTCATTTTTGTCTAATAAGATGTAGATAATTACTTCAAGTCTTTTTTTTTTTTGCCTAAAATTTAAGGCATGCTCTGTGGTTTACAATGTGATAAATTTTAGAGGAGGTTCCTTGTGTCACTAGAAAAATATGTACTCCCTATTCGGTGGATGGCATGTTCTGTAGATATCTGTTATATCCAGTTAATCTACGGTATAATTTAGTTCTGAGGTTTTGTTAACAATATTTGAGTTTGGGTCGGGCGGTGGTGGCGCACACCTTTAATCCCAGCACTTGGGAGGCAGAAACAGGCAGTCTCTGTGAGTTTGAGGCCAGCCTTGTTTACAAAAGGAGTTCTAGGACAGGCTCCAAAGCTACAGAGAAACCCTGTCTCAAAAAAACAAAACAAAACAAAAACAAAAAATAACCCCAAAAAACAATATTTGAGTTTGGAAGACCAAAGAGTGACAGCAGGGTCTTAAAGTCTCCCTATCAAAATTACTGTGTTAGGATCTATGTGGTCCTTTTGCTTTTTAGAGTTTGATCGATGAAATTGGGGATCCCAAAATATTTGCAATGGTTATGGCCTTCTGGTGAACTGCTCCATATTTCAGTAAGTAGTAACGCTACCTCTTGTGAGTAGTTTTAGTTTCAAGTCTACGTTATCAGATATGAAAATCATTATCCTAGTTTCCTGCAGAAGTCTGTAACTTCTGTTTGTTTGGTAGTTTGATTTCTTCCTGCAGAAGTCTGTAACTTCTGTTTGTTTGGTAGTTTGATTTCCAACCTCTGACTTGCAGTTTATGAATTGCCTTCCTAGTTAGGTGCATTTCTTGGAGACAATAGACAGACCTTGCCTTTAAAGAAAAAATTCAGACAGGTCTATTATTATTATTATTTAGTAATTGGTGAGTCTAAGCTTTTGCATTCAAGGTTATAATTGAGAAAGATTTTATATTATTTAAAACTTTGGCTTTTTTGCTTGTTTGTTTTTGTGGTTTTACCGTGTAGCTCTGACTGGCCACCTCAAACTAGCAGAGATCCCCTGCCTCTGCCACTTGAGTGCTGGGAGTAAAGCACCACCACAGCTCTGCATAACTTTGTTTATTGTTCTGGCTGCTTAGTTTACTGAAAGTTCGTTCTTCTTCCTCTAATGGCAGCAGATCTTTTCTGGTATGCTGTATTGGACATGACAGTCCTTCTTAGTTCTCTTCTGTTCGTGTGTTCCTTTCATGGCAGATCTTTCTCTCTGTGTTCTTGTGTTTCCACTGCATTTCTCCCTTAGTGTATGATGCTAAGAATTTTCTGGAGTGTTGACTTAGTTGTCATGAATTGCCTTATCTTGTGCATGTTTTGAAATATTTCTGTTAGCACTCTCAACAGAGGAATCTAAAACGGCTGAAAGACACTTAAGGAAATGCTCAATATCCTTAGTCATCAGAGAAATGCAAATCAAAACAACTCTGAGATTCCATCTTACAACTGTAAGAATGGCCAAGATCAAAAACACTAATGACAACTTATGCTGGAGAGGATGTGCGGTAAAGGGAACACTTCTGCATTGCTGGTGAGAGTGCAAGCTCATAAAGCCCCTTTAGATGTCAGTGTGGTGATTTCTCAGAAAATTAGGAAACAACCTTCCTCAAGACCCAGTAATACCACTTTGGGGTATATATTCAAAGGATGCTCAAATGTGCCACAAGGACATGTGCTCAACTATAGTCATAGCAGCTTTGTTTGTCATAGCTAGAATCTGGAAACAACCTAAATGTCCCTCGACCGAAGAATGGATAAGAAAAATGTAGTACATTTACACAATGGAGTTCTACACAGCAGAGAAAACAATGACATCTTGAAGTTTGCAGGCAAATGAATGGATCATATTGAGTGAGGTAACCCAGACCCAGAGAGACAAATATCATATGTACTCACTCATAAGTGGCTTTTAGACATAAAGCAAAGAAAACCAACGTACAATTCACAATCCCAGAGACCCTAGACAACAATGAGGACCCTAAAAGAGACCTACATGGATCTAATCTACATGGGAAGTAGAGCCACCACACTACCATGGGTGTGTGGTGGCACACACCTTTAATCCCAGCACTCGGGAGAGGCAGGTGGGTCTCTGTGAGTTCAAGGCCAGCCTGGTCTACAAGAGCTAGTTCTAGGACAGGTACCAAAAAGGACAGAGAAACCCCATCTCGAAAATAAAAATAAAAAAAAAGAAAAGAAAAAGAAATAAAGAGAATTTTGCCTTGTTAGGGATTACAAATTACTCCTGAAAAAATACAAAGAGGAGAATCTATTAATTATCTAGGATACAAAATAGGTTTACAGAAAATCAGACCACAGAAAATACAAATCAGAGGAGACAAATTATGAACTCTCAAATGATTTCCAAAAATTGCTGGTAGATAATAATTGGCTAAGACCCACAATTGGATTGACTACTCAAGAGCTAAGCAATTTATTTCAAACTTTACAAGGTGATTTGAACTTAAATAGTCCAAGAAAATTATCATCTGAGGCTAAGAGACCTGGCAGGAAAGAAATTAAAGGATACACATGTGGATTGTTTAGATTCAAAACTCGATTATATTTTAGTTATTTTGCTGTCTACTTATTCTCCCACAGGAATTCTTATGAAGAGAGAAAAATAATACCTTAGAATGGATATTTTTTTGCACACAAACAGAATAAAAAATTAAAGACTAATGTAGAAAGGGTTTCTGAATTGATTCTGAAGGAAAAAATGAAACTTCATCAATTAGCCTGAATAGATCCAGCAGAAATTGTGCTACCTTTTTACTAATGTTTTCATGGTATTAATAGTCTGATGCTCTATACGCAAAAAGAATTGTCTTGCATATTGAAACCACTGAATTTATTCCAGATGATTCAGAATTAACTTTGCTATTTCATTCAACTACAACAAGTCATCAGAAATAGAAATCATTCCTTGTAAATAACACTATCAGATCATATAGAGGTCTACCAGGCCCTGTAGCACAAGGTCATGATGAAATTAATCAGCTATTAAAAGGAAATGTGCTAGAAGCCCCAGACTTTCATAAAAAACACCATGTTAATAGGAAAGGATCAAAGAAAGATTTTTCTGTTACTTGGCAACAAGCCAAGGAAATTATAAGGAAATGTCCTACTTGTCTTTATATAACTACACCCCCTTACTTGTAGGAAGAAACCCAAAAGTTACCCAAAGAAATGAAATTTGGCAAGTGGTTGTTTTATTTTGCAGATTTTGGAAAATTAAAGTATGTGTACCATAACATAGACACATATTCAGGATTTTAATGGGCAACAGCTTTGAGTTTTGAAAAGGCTGATTCTGTAATTATACATTTATTAGAAGTTATGGCCATTATGTGAAGCCTGTACAAATTAAAACTGACAATGTTCTAGTATAAGTCTCTAGTAAAATGAAACTTTTTTTCTTGCAATATTACAACATAAAGCATATTACAGGTATACCACACAATCCTACAAGACAGGAAATTATAGAAAAATCCAACAGTACTTTGAAAGAGATGCTTAATAAACAGAAAGGGGTAACAAAGATCACCCCCCCCCGGGATAGATTATCTAGTGCTTTATTAATTTTAAATTTTTTAAATGCTCATGAGAAAAAACAGCAGCTGAAGACAGACATTGGATTGCAGAAAAAAACTATTAAATTAAACTAGCCTATATGATGTCTTAACTTCAGAATGAAAGTCAGGAAATGTGTTGTGTTGGGGGAGAGGTTTTGCTTTTGTATCTACAGGAAAAGAAAAGCTAAGGATTTCTTCAAAATTAATAAAGATCAGATTTGACTGGGGGAGACTCCTGAAAATCTTGGCTACAGACATAAAGAAAGAAACAAAAAAAACTTACATGATAGATGAGGTATATGTTGATCCCTCTACATGGGAATAGTTCTGAGACTAGATGAGACAGGATAAATCTTGTTGGCTACAGAGTCTTCATGACTTATTATTACATGCCAATCTTTCATACAGCATGGGTGGATATCTTTATTAGTTTGGTTATGCAGTCCAAATAGACTTATAAAGTTTATACATGCCTTTTACCTGCTCAAACATAGAGCAGAAAATCATCTTTAACTGATTTGTATACACTGAACATTCCATAGTTGTGTTAAAGATACGTATATTACCTTCAAAAGTTTATTTTTTTTTTTTTCGGAACAAAAGAACCAGACACCAGTGAAGACAAGAGAAATAGCCCAGGTGATCCAGCCTCACAGAACGCCTCTGTTGCCATTTCCTCAAATATCTGTATCCAAGACAATTTGAAAATAGCTAGCTAAGATGGTCCAGCCTCACAGACTACTCCAGCCACGACTTCAGCTAAGCCCTGCACTTTCCCATCTCACAGAGACTGGATGACAAATGATACAGCTAGCTCTCCCAGGACTTGGCTATGATCCCAGTTTTCTCAGGGTTCCCTAAAGATGAGGTTACCCCCAGATATCAGGAAGCAATTTTAAGAACACAATACCCCCATTCCCAAGAGGTCGGGTGGGTAGGTTTTGGTCATTTGGTGGGTTATGGATACTTATTATCATTTAGGGGGGATTAGTTACAAGTTGTTATTGGTCATGGTCAGGGAAAAAACTAAGCAAAGGAGGTTAGATTTGGGAATCTCTTTTTCTTTGTTCTATCCTTCTTTTTATCTAGTGTTGAAGGAAAATGAGGGGAAAAGGGATAAAAAGAAAAAAAGGAGATACAGTAATGATAGTACAAAAGGGTAGATTACTGAATCTACTTTTAAACTTAAAAAGCAACTACTCGTCTCAAATATTTTACATTGGTATGGATTTTTGTACATTGATACATATTTAAGGTTATTTTTGTTACAACATACTACATATATGTTTCTACTTTTGTTTAAGGTATTATACCTATGCAACTCTATTTAAAAATGTAATGCAAAGTTCTAGTTATTAAAAGTTACTATTATAAAATGTTTAGGATAATTAAGAAGTGGAGGTTAGTAGTTAGTCACTTTAACAATCAAACTTGTAGTCAAGTTAGGTATGTTTTCAAGGTTAAACAGATATATTTTAGATAGATATGTGGTCTTCAAACACTTCAGAGATCTACAGAATATGACACTTAGGATATTTTAATAACATAAGATTTTTCATGAAAGTGAGACACATCTGCTCTAGGCAGCATCAATCTACTTCGAAGAAGACGATGGGTGTCGAAGAATCTCCACATGGAGTTTACTTCAAATGTGGCAAAGTTAGCCATGGGGCCAAAAAAAAAATGCCCTTGCCTTAACTACTGACAGAATTTACAAATTGGACAACTAGAACACAAAGGAAGTCAACTGAACTTTGCCAAGACAAAGCTGGACAGTCCTTCAAAATTCCTGCTTTACAGATATTTTAGGCCTGTTGACTGAAGATGGATGCCCAACATTGGCAGAGAAATCTTGGATGACTGTCCAAGTAGTTGGCAGTCTCTGTCATTTCTACAGTTTTGGAAGTTGCTTGCTCTACAATTCTTGTTTACTCAAATAATATTTATCCTTCTCAGGTCTCTGATGGGATTGAAGACTAGATAGTTAAAGTTTTACAGTTTTCCTTGTTACCAAATCCAGAAAAGAAACTCACAAAAGGATGTAAAGTTTATAAAAGTTGAGAGACATACAAGTTTAAGTTTTTTATCTAAGAAAATGTTTTAAGGTCAAAAAAGATATTTCTAGGTTGGTAATAGAAGTTATGATAGAAAGTGATTTAGGTATAAAAGTTTGGACTCATCAAGACAGGATTAGAGAATAGAGTACTTTCTCTAAAGTTGCCAAAGACAAATGGACTGGACAGAGTGAATCTAATTCTTACCTGACAATTGCTCTTACTGTGTGGTTTATTGGTGTTAGAGAAAGACCCTTATTTGGAATCGGGGGATGTTGGAATAATCCTTTTGTACACTGTGTGAAGATGTGTCTCTGTTTAACCTGCCCAAGGCACCTTCTGATTGGTTTATTTAATAAAGACCTGAAGAGACTCTTTATTAAATAAATAATAGTTAGGCAGAAGAGGATAGGCGGGACTTCCAGGCAGAGATTGGAACTCTGGAAAAGAATCTGAGGCAGGAGATTCACTAGTTATGCATGGAGGAAGTTGGACATACGATACTCAGGAGAGGTACTAAGGACAGCCACAAGGCAGAACATAGATTAATATAAACAGGTTGATCTAAGTTTTAAGAGCTAGTTGGGAACAAGCCTAAGCTAAAGCTAAACTTTCATAATGAATAAAAGTCTCTATGTCATTATTAGAGAGCCATCCATATAAAGACCTGCTATACAGATATTTACATTATAATTCATAACATTACAAAATTACAGTTATAATTACGGTTGTGGTCACCACAGCACAAGGAACTGCATTAAAGGGTCACAGCATTAGAAAGGCTAAAAGCCACTGGTTTAGAGACTGAGACATGTAAACAAACTGTACTGCCTTTTCTAAGGGCTAAATAAGGCAAAATGACACGTGAAACACTGTAAAGAAACCACCCGGTAAAAATTTAAGTTCAACCCAGTCAGCACTTCATGAAAGAAAAATGTGCTCAAGGTTGTGGCCAGTTCTCAAGAGTTGTACTTTGCTCATTAGGTACACCTCTTTGAGTTAGCCAACTACCTAAGAGTGTGAGGCCATGCTCTGACCCCAAAGAGTGAGGCACAGGACCCCTTTGCTTTTGAATTTTTCTTTAAACTCTGTTTTCTGTTAAGTTGTATTTCCACCACTAGGCATTTTTATTTTTTGAGACAAGATCTCAATATGTAATCCTGGAACTCACAGAGGAAGTTGGACATACGATACTCAGGAGAGGTACTAGAAGAGTTCCTGGCCTGGAACTCACTATTTAGCCTATACTGGCATTGTACTCACAGAGACCCACCTGCCTCTGCTGACACTGAAGGCGTGTAACCCTATTCCCAGCTTAGGAATTTTTGTTGTTGTTTTTGTTCCATCCCTCCCTCTCTTCCTTTTTTGGTTTTTCAAGACAGAGTTTCTCTGTGTAGCCTCGAACTCACAGGAATCCACCTGTCTCTGCTTCCCGAGTGCCGGAATTAAAGGCGTGCGCCACCACTGCTGGACAGCTTAGGAATTTTTAAATGAAAAGAAAAACATTTTTGCACTGTGTCAAACAAATTTGTAAGAGCTAGTCTTCAGAGACAAAACGGACCTGATAACTTATCTTCAGAGTTTCCTAGCTTACTATCCTCGCAGACTGTTGTGGAACACCAGAGCTACATGATTTCTGTTGCACCCATGTATATTTTTTCTATCTTCCTTCCTCCTCCTTTTCTCTTCTTTCTTTATTATTAGTACTGTTTTGCATACTGAAGGCCTTACGTACAGTGCTCAACCCTGAGCTACAGCCACAGTTCTGGATGACTGGACAGGACAACAGTTGACACTGAGGGCTGAAATGTGCAAAGCTCTGGTAGGCCAGAGGCCTTTGGGGATTCTAGCAGTCAGTTCTTCCTATCATGACAGGATTTTCTCAAAGCTACTTCTCTTTTCCACTAAGAAAGCTGCGGGGGAAACAAAAGAGCCTGACAACTTCTCCCAGGACTGCAGGGAGATCTCATTTTACAAGCGACACCGCTTCTCAGTTGCAGAGGAAACTAGACACCTGACATAGGTATTACAATGAGAACATAGAGAATTAAGTAAAGATGGCTTTTCCTCTGAGAGGCAGAAGGCCAGAGGAGGGAGGGTTGCTTTGATTTCTGGAAGTTTCTATGTACCAGAACCTGTTGTTCACTGGAGAGCACGAGACCAGTAAAGCAAAGAGTTTCTTTGGTCAGACTCCTCCCTAAAAGGAATAAGAAATGACTGGATCCAATGTGCTCTTGACCTAGGACCAACCACAGAGGAAGGGTGTGGCAAGGGGCTTGTAGTACTTCCTCACTGTTTCCTGTGAGGATGGGCTGGCTAAGGCTCTATACTCCTGCCATGCTGAGGACAGACTTCAAATGCTGTGGATTTGGAGATGTGCTCCCATAACTCAGAAGTGAACTGTGTTGACTTTCCCATCTGCCTCTGTGAGAATGAGGCCAGTACTGGCCCAGGGTGGCTGGGGGGAGTAGGGGGTGAACTCTTGGATAAGGAATGTGGCTCAGCAGGTAAGGGTGCTTGCCTAGCACACAGGATGTTGGGATCTCAATCCCCAGCACTCTGTAAACTGGGCTGGTGGGACATGCTTGTAATCCCAGCTCTTGGGAGGAGACAGCAGAGAATCAAGAGTCCGGCGTCATCCTCAGGTACACAGAGAGGGAAGTCAGTTGAGCTCATGAGACCCTATCTAAAAACAAAGGACAAGGAAATGCCTTCCATGGGACTATGAGATGATTACAGTTGATCCCCCAACTTCTTTAAGCCTCAAGAGTTTTCTAAATTCAAACAGGAAAAAAAGAAAAGCGAGGGGATGTGCTTGGGATGCCAAGAAAGTACAGACAAAGTTCTTCCTTTCCTCTTTTCTGTGAGTGACTCCTGAGAGGAAGAGAAAGCAGAACGCCCGCCTGATGTGAGACACACTGAGGCTGTTTCAGGGCACTGTGAGGGCTCAGGGGATCATAAGCTTTTGCTGGCTGAGCATGGAACGGTCTGGGGGACTTTCTCCTGAGAACTCATGTCTGCCAAGAGTGCTTCCAGTGCTAGTGATTAGTTGGGGACTTAACAATCCAAACTCCACCATGAAGGCTCACATAACCCATGTAGGGTAAGAGCAAGTTCAGTTCAACTCTAACTTGCTAGCCACTCTGTGGTGCTGAGAACTGAGGAGCAGGCACATCCTTGCTTCACTGAGCTGTTTCATGGGAACAACAAAACAAAGGTTATTACACGCATGGTTGTTTCTTTATCACAGTGAACCAAACCCCAATAAAGATTCCCGGCCTGGTTTAAGGAGTGTATCAGAGAGTCCCAAGGGTGGGATGGGGTAAATGCTGAGTTGAAGAGAGCAGCTAGTCTAGGCAGCTGGAGTAACTGAGGGGAAGTGGAACTGTGTGGTGAGCACAGAAGGGTGTGGGTGGGACCCATCAAAACCCAGTAGGAAACACACAGCAAATGATGTTGAGGCCTCCCAAGGGCAGCACTAACGACTTGTGCACACCACAGTCTACATTTAAAGCATCCTGTAACAACAGTTGGGTCTCATAATGAGTTTAAAATTAAACTTAGCTATTAACTGGTAAGTATATGAATGTCAATCTGGGGTCAAGGCAGTGAATCCAGAAACCTGGAATTTATCTCCCTAGACTGGTGAAAAACTGGGTGCGATGGCACAGGCATGCACTCCCAGCACTCTGGAAGTGAACTCAAGAGGATCGACAAGTTTGAGGCTAGCCTGGGCAATATAAAACTCTATTTCAGAAAGGAAAATAAGAAATAATTTTTTCTTCATTATTTTTCTCGTCTCCCAAGGTAATAAACACCCATACTAACAGGTTCTAGTGGGTATGGCTGAGCAAACATGGAACTTGCTGGATTCTGTATGTGCTGGAGATTTCCTCGGCATAGAGTGGATTCAGAAACACATATTGGTTATTAGGGTACATTTTAAAAAAATCCCTGAGGACTGGAGAGAACTTGATCTAGCAGCTGTCTTTCTGTCATTATCCGTCTTGGCTGAGAAACAGGCTTCATCAGCGTTCCCATGAAAGACTCTGGAGGATCAGGGACACCCTCACTGGGAATGACTGCTCCCCTCTAGCTTTCTAGAAAACAAGAGTACATCTTTGGCAATGAATTGACCCTAACTGGGGAAAATCTGAAGATTATTTTCTTGTTACTGCTCTGACTTAAGAAGGATGCTGTCTGTCTGTCTCTCCCACCTCTCTGAGTCGAATGCCCATTGTGGCTTCAGTAACAAGGACTGGAAAGATTCAAAGATGATTGGGCTCCTGAGGAATATGTGCTAGCCAAGGTGGCTGAGCACATCATGTGCCAATTGTCCTTGCCCACCGGGGTTGACACCACACCCATTTCAACAGTAGGTTTGTTGCGGAGCTCTGCTGAACTGAGACACCAGGCTCCCAAAAAAAAAAGATCATTGTAGTATGCTACACTGCGACAGGAGAGGCAGAGTGTCCTGGGAAGGTGAATGACTTTGGCCAGGGTAGTGAAAAGGTATACAAAAACGATGTCCATGTAGGAAGCAGGTATTATAATGTTCTCTATTAGGAGAATGGTTGCATAAACAAAAGTCATCTATTTAATGGAATACAATATGGTCATTAGCCTGCCTCCCCCACCCCCAATCCTCATTGTATTTAACTATAAAATAACCTTCAGTACTACTAAACAATATACAGGGCAATATGTAAAGAACATCGCACTTTAAAGTTAAAAAGAATAAAAATGTTAGGTGTGCTGGCACACCTTGAACCTCAGTGCCCCCAGGAACAGTCAGATACATCTCCGACTGGGTCAGTCTACTCTACACAGGTTCCAGGATAGCCAGGACGACAGAATGATGCATACTATTGAGAAAGGTTCTCTTTTGGTGCTGGAGATAGCTCAGCAGGTTACGGTGCGTCCTGCTCTTCCAGAGGATCTATGTGTTCACAGTGAGCATTTGGCATCTGGTGCAAGTCTATGAGCTCAGCTCTCTGGAGGCTGAGACAGGAGGTTCTTGAGTTCAAGGTCAGTCTGGGCTACACTATGAGACCTAATCTCAAATCAAAGTGACCTGTTCACCAAGGCACCCGACTGATCTGGACTGGAACATTAAGCATTCAGTACACAGATGTAAGAACCATACACACAACTTCCTAGAGGCAGAAGATACATTGACAACTAGGGATACCATAACAAGGACAGGTAAGGAGAAAGTAAAACAGCAGCAATGCAGCAATGACAGAGATGACTGTATGTGAAAGTAATCAATACACCTCAGATCTGCCCAAGTCCCTGTGACTAGAGAGAAGGAAGACAATATTTGGTTTCAACTATTACTTTTCAAAACTGCAAAATACTTAAGTTTTTTCTTAGCTGATCCATCAGTAATTTCTCAATTTTTTCTGCCCAAACAACTGTTTTATTAGCAGACTTGGGAGACAACTTGGTGTCTTGGAATAATCCTTATTCCACAACAGTGCATGCCTGTAACCCCAGCAGTAGAGAGACTGAGACTAGAGGATTCTGTGTTCCAGGCTAGCCTGGGGCTTCATAGACAGGCTGTTCACCAAACCAAAACTCCCCCTCCCTTCAAAAAAGTCTTAGATTTCAGAAGACCAGCTCAGTTCCCAGCACCCATACTTGGCAGCTCACAACTGTAACTCCAAGCTTCAAGGGATTCCCCAGGCGCCCTCTTCTGGCTTCAGGAGACACCCTCACACATGTGCATACATACAGACACATAACGAAAGACAAGGCAAAGTTCCTAATTTCTGAAATTTTCTACGGATGGTAAGAGCTGACTGGAACAACAGACTGTCACATCAACACATTATCTATAAAGGTAAGGGTCTAGACACAATTCAAGATCTGCTTTCCTGAGGAGGACTTAAATATTCCCATGAGTGAGGAGAAAAGTGGTCAAGGATGTGAGAAGAACGCAAGGCTTCCTCTGCTCTAGCGCTTCAGGCATCACCTAGCACCTGGGGCATATACAGTCCACATCTTAACTGGGTCACTAGACAGGTACAGCCTAAGACTTCTGCCCAAGAAGTTGTACACAAAACAGACACTATTTCCCTAATTTAGGTCTGCACGTTGGCATTTTTACTCTCAGTTCTGACCCTCAGGCAGAACATAATTTGGAGTTTACCTTTTAACTAGACAGGTGGACAGGAGATGGGGAGGGAGGTGGAATCAACCACGCAGAATAATAGGTAAGGGAGCTTCCCGAGGTAAACACCCCCAAATCCCAAAAGATCGTCAACAAAACATTCCCTTATCGCGTTTTATAAAGCAAGGGACTGGCCAGTTCTGCTCAGTTCTGTCTCAGGCTCACCTCGGAAGAGGCGACTCCGACCTTCTCCGATTCATACATGAGGGACAAGGACCTGCTGGTGCTGGCGGCCGTAGCCTCGGCCCTGCGCAGCACCTCCTGTCGCAGGTACTGCTGACGGTCCATGGGCGCGTCGGGCCCGTCGGGCGGGTCGCGGGCGTCCTTCCACGGCGACGGTCGGGTGTTCTCATCTTCCACGTCGTCGTCGAAAGGATTATAGCTTTTGGGGTAGCCGGACATGGTGTCCGCGACGGCCTGGACCTAGGAAGCAGGAGGGGCGACCGGGCGTGAGGTTGACAGCCCAGCGCCGGCGGGCGGACTCACTGTGGCCGCCGCGCGCGCCACTTCCGCCAGGACTGGCCGGCAGCCCCGCCTCCGGAGCCTACTACTGCGCCGAGCGGCCGAGGGGACCAGGTCTTCTGCGCGGGGGCCGCCTCACGCCAGGCGCCACCCAGTGCGGGCGACGCGGCGGTCACGTGGCCGGGAAGCCGGCGTGCCTCTGCGCCTGCGCTGTGAGGCCCGGCGACCGCAGGCCCAGAGTTGCGAACCTAACCGCCCGCGCCGGGGCGCGCGCTGTGATGGCGGCTGCTGGGGCCCAGGGAGGCGGCGGAGGCGGCTCGGGGTCCAGCTCCGGCTCCAGCACCTCCCGAGGCTTTTATTTCAACACAGTGCTTTCGCTGGCCCGTTCCCTAGCTGTGCAGAGACCTGCATCTTTGGAGAAGGTAATTCAGCGGACTGACAGGAGGAGGTGGTGATCTGCGAAGGCCACTTGTGACTAGAGGGGACTCCTTAGTAGAGGTGGCATCGAGGCGGGGAGGTCGCGGGGAAAGGGGTTGACCAGGACGGAGTGAGCTCTGGTACCGGTGGGAGGGTGGTGAGCTGTGGGCGGGCGGACTGCAGCTCTGACATCGCTGCCGCGGAGGCGGTGACTGGACCAGGAGTACCTGTGAGGCGTGGCGGGATGAGCCAAGGACCAAGGGTCCAATCTGGGCCTTTGGTCCTGGATTTCCCATTTTTCATTCCGTGACCTTGGAGAGGTGTCTTTTTGGTAAAATGGGATGGTCCTCCCCTCCCCCTTGCTTTTTTGCCCTCCTCATTGGCTTGTGGAGGAGGACAGATAGAGCAGCGTGTCTGAAAGTGCTTTCTGATCTGCAAATCGACTGCGTATTTAAGAGATGGTAGCGTCAGACCGCATCAAAGGCGGTGTGTTTCGAGAAGGTGCGGAGACATGAATGGGCAGTGAACTATTGTTAGTGGGCAGAGAACTAAGTTCAGGATTGCTTCAGAAGAGAAAGACGTGTCAGAAGACAAACCAACCCTTATCTTGAAAGATAAAAGATGTGTTTGGAGCTGGGATGGGAGGTGAAGGATATAACCCCAGGATTAAGGATGCCAACCAGCTTCTGTTAGAACAAACAACAAAGGATGCTGTGATGGTCGGAAGGCAGACTTTAGTCAGACCTGAGTTTGATCTTTTACAGTTACTGTGTGTAATCTGGAGAAAAAAACCTTCGGTGCTCACAGCCTATTTGCTTATCCAAAACGAAGGAAGATTTAATGAATTCACATATGAAGTGTTTTGCTCAGGGCTAGGCACTGAGTGGATTCACGATAAAAGCCAGCTTCTTTTCTCCCAGGAACGTGTGAAGAGACTCAGCACAGCAGGTTAGCACTGAACTCTCTGAAGTGATGGAAAGAGAACATTTCCTGTTTAGGTTAAGAGCAGGGTGACTTCCTCAGCTGCCTGCTGATGGGAGAAGCTGAATGGCAGAGTGAGCTGGCCTTTGACCTTGTATGTTCTAAAGCTTGATTTTTATCACCAGCAAGGTGAACAGGTTCTGGAGGATCTAATGCCAACTCGACTTCTGGCTAAAGAGAGAGTATAAACTGGACACAGTAGCATGCACCTGCGGTCCATGCTGCTCAGAAACAACCCAGTGTCCTGAGAGATGGCTGAGTGGCTGCTGCTGTTTTGGAGGACAAGAGTTGGGTTCTCATTACCCAAGTCTGTCAGCTTACAACTGCTTGTAACTCCAGCTTCAGAGGATCAGAAAGCTCTCTAGAGATTGGATCATTTGAAGTGGGATGACCCACCTAAATCTAAGCCATACCTGGTGACAGCCCACATAAAAGAACACTTTGCTTTTAGCCTGCTTGCCCTTTCTCTTGCTGTCAAGATCTACCCTGCAGTCAAGACATTAATTCAATGGTATTAGAACCTACTTAGACTGAAGCCCACCTGAGACATCCAGTCTCGCAGACTAAACGACCACCAGAAACTTGGCTTTTCTGTCAGGAGACAACCATTGTTGGACTAGTTGGACCACGGCACAAAAGCCACTCAAATAAATGCCCTTTAACATAGATTCATTTTATATAGGTTCATCCTATTAGTTCTGTTCTAGAGAATCCTGATTAATACAGCTCCCAAGCCCTACAACCTGAGTGTCATTCTTGTGACCCACATAGTGGAAAGAGAGAACCAATTCCCACAAGTTGTAGTTATACATACACACACACACTTATTGTAAAATTAATGGTGGCACACACCTTTAATCTTAGCACTCACGAGGCAGAGGCAGGCAGATCTCTGAGTTCTCTGAGTTGGAAGCCAGCCTGGTCTACATACTGAGTTCCAGGACAACCAGGGCTACACAAGAAACCCTGTCTCAAAAAAAAAAACAAACAAACAAAAAACAAAAAAAAACTCCCAATTTTTAAAAGCAAGAGTTTTATAACCCAAATTATAATTCCTTGATCTGTTATCAGTTTACTTCAAACACATCTATATTATTCCACAGTAAAGAATTATAAAATTAGGCTTTGCAGACGCCGCTGTCCCTTCTCGCCGCTTGCTGCAGCCATGGTCAACCCCACCGTGTTCTTCGACATCGCGGCTGATGGCAAGCCCTTGGGCCGCGTCTCCTTTGAGCTATTTGCAGACAAAGTTCCAAAGACAGCAGAAAACTTTCGTGCTCTGAGCACTGGGGAGAAAGGATTTGGATATAAGGTTCTTCCTTTCACAGGATTATTCCAGGATCCATGTGCCAGGGTGGTGACTTCACACACCATAATGGCACTGGCGGCAGATCCATCTACGGAGAAAAATTTGAGGATGAGAACTTCATCCTGAAGCATACAGGTCCTGGCATCTTGTCCATGGCAAATGCTGGACCAAACACAAACGGTTACCAGGTTTTTATCTGCACCACCAAGACTGAGTGGCTGGATGGCAAACACGTGGTCTTTGGAAAGGTGAAAGAAGGCATGAACATTGTGGAAGCCATGGAGCGTTTTGGGTCCAGGAATGGCAAGACCAGCAAGAAGATCACCATTTCCGACTGTGGACAACTCTAATTCTTTTGACTTCTTACCCATCAGACCATTCCTTCTGTAGCTCAGGAGAGCACCCCAGCCCCATCTGCTCGCAGTACCCTGTAATCTCTGCTCTCACTGAAGTTCTTTGGGTTCCATATTTTCCTCATTCCCCTTCAAGTCTAGCTGGATTGCAGAGTTAAGTTTATGATTATGAATAAAAACTAAGTAAGAACTGTTAAAAAAAAAGAATTATAAAATTAAAAATAATGTTTTAATTTTTTGCACTTCAATGCAAATTATTTTACTCAAAGTCTATAAACATTAATTTGCTTTTAAATTTTCCTGGTTTTGTTGTTGTTTTGGTCTGGTTTTGGTTTGGTTTGTTTTAAATCAAATAAACTAGTACTCAGATTGTTTTGTAAAACTGGTGTTTCCTGGGCATAAAAGGCTCAATGTTGCCTCCTATTTGAAAAAAAATGAGTGTTTTTTCATAGCATTTAAATTTTTCTGTGTCTAGGTATATACTTTTTAACTTTATAAAAAAGTAGGTGTAAGTGTGGCTATTTTCCCTGCATGTATGTCTGTGTACCACACTCATGCCTGGTGCCTGTGGGGCCCAGAAAAGGCCCTGGAAATGCAGTTACAGATGGTTGTGAGCTGCCACGTGAGTGCTGGAATTTGAACCTGGGTCCTCTGGAAGAGCAGCCAGTGCTCTAACCACTGAGTAATCTCTTCAGCTTCAGTGAAACCTGAGTGTCTTTTCCTGGTTTCTTATCAATTTTAAACAGCTGGAACACCTGTTACCATAAACAGTAGTGCTGTTGATGTCTCCTGGGCAGCCTCTGTAGCTCTGTGGGCTTGCAGTACAGCCCCTGATTCATCAGCCAGAGAGCAGACAGACTGTAGAGACTCAAGACTGAAATAGTTCAGATTTACTGATCTTCACGTTGACTTAGAGCAGCAAGAGTAGGGTGGATGACTTAAGTATGAGGAAATAATAGTTCATCCAACACTTGCTTCTGCTTTTTTGGTGAGGCCAGATACCAACATGGAAACATTAATAAAATTTTTGTTACCGAGTATGTGGTCAGTTTTTAAGAAGGTTCCATGGGGTGCTGAAAAGAAGGTATGTCCTTTATGTTTGGATGGAATGTTCTATAGATGTCTGTTAAGTTCATTTGAGTCATAACATCTGTTAGTTCTCTTATTTCTCTGTTAAGGTTCTGTCTGGCAGACCTGTCCAGTGGTGAGAGTGGGGTGTTGAAGTCTCCCACTATTAGTGTGTGGGGCTTAATGTGTGGTTTAGTAGTGCCCCTTTTACATATGAGAGTGCCCTTGTATTGGGTCATAGACATTCAGTATTGATATTTCTACTTGATGGATTTTTTCCTGTGATGGATATGAAATGTCCTTCTTTGTCTCTTTTTATTGATCTTAGTTTGACGTCTATTTTGTTAGATATTAGGATAGCTACCCCAGTTTGTTCCTTAGGTGCATTTGATTGGAAAAATTTTTCTCCAACCCTTTACTCTGAGGTAATGTTTGTCTTTGAGGTTGAGGTGTGATTCTTGTATGCAGCAGAAGGATAGATTCTGTTTTTGTATCCAATCTGTTAGCCTGTGTCTTTTCTTGGCAGAGGGGATTCAAGACCAGGTTTCTCTGTAACTTTGGAGCCTGTCCTGGAACTAGCTC
The DNA here is from genome assembly GCF_982192425.1 of Myodes glareolus. Taxonomy (NCBI): domain Eukaryota; kingdom Metazoa; phylum Chordata; class Mammalia; order Rodentia; family Cricetidae; genus Myodes; species Myodes glareolus. The sequence goes on along the minus strand of NC_142027.1, from coordinate 96,742,236 downwards.
TTGTAGACCAGGCTGGCCTTGAACTCTACAAGATCTGCCTGTTTCTGCCTGGGATTAAAGTGTGTGTGCCACCACCACCCAACAGCCTGTGTGTTTTTATGGGTGAGTTGAGTCCATTATATTAACAGATATTAGTGACCAGTGATTGCTAATTCCTGTCATTTTAGTTTTTGTTGTTGGTGATGATACTGTGTGTATTTTTCCCTTCTTTGGTGTTTACTGCTATGAGATCACCTATTGTCTGTATTTTTGTGGGTGTAGCTTGGGTTGGAGTTTTCCTTCTAGTACTTTCTGTAGGGCTGGATTTGTGGCTAAGTATTATTTAAATCTGGTTCTTTCATGGAATATCTTATGTTCTCCATCTCTGGTAATTGAAAGTTTTGCTGGGTATATAGTAATCTGGGTTTGCATCCATGGTCTTTTGGTGTCTGCATAACTCTTGACTAGGACCTTCTGGCTTTCATTGTTTCCATTGAGAAGTAGGTATAATTCTAATAGGTTTACCTTTATATGGTACTTGGCCTTTTTTCTTTGTAGCTCATAATATTCTTTCTTTATTCTGTATGTTCAGTGTTTTGATTATTATGTGACAACGGGACTTTTTTCTTGGTATAGTCTGTTTGGTGTTCTGTAAGCTTCTTGTACCTTCATAGGCATATTCTTCTTTAGGTTGGGGGAAGTTTTCTTCTATAATTTTGTTGAATATATTTTCTGTGCCTTTGAGTTGGATTTCTTCTTCTTCTTTCCCTATTATTCTTAGGTTTGGTCTTTTCATTGTGTCCCATATTTCCTGGATATTTTGTGTTAAGCATTTGTTAGATTTAACATTTTCTTTGACCAATGAATCTATTTCCTTTATTGTATCTTTGTTGTCTGAAATTCTTCCATCTCTTGTATTCTGATATTTATGCTTGCATTTGTGTTTCCTGATCAATTACTTATATTTTTCATTTCCAGAACTCCCTCAGTTTGTGTTTTCTTTATTGTCTCTATTTTGATTTTCAAGTCTTGAATCATTTCGTTCTCCTGTTTGATTACTTTTCTTGATTTTCTTTAAGGGATTTGTTAATTTCTACTATTTTTTTTGTCTTTTCCTCCACTTCTTTGAGGGAATTTTTCATTTCCTCTTTAGGGCCTCAAACATTCCTAAAGTGATTTTTTTTGGTCGTTTTCTTCTGCTTCATCTGTGTTGGGGTGTTCAAGACTTGCTGACTACCAAAGATACCTTTCTTTTCGGAGCTGTGAGAGGAGGGGAGGGGAAGAGGGATGTTGTTAAGGGTTGTAGATTCCTGAATGGTGTGGACAGCAAAGTAGCATCCACAGCAGCAGCTGTAGGATGCAGACCCATTGTCTGTGTTGATGTGTTGGTAAGACACTTTGTTAGTAAGGCACAGGTATGATCCCTGGAACCCGCGAGGGAACTCATCCTTGGAGCACTCAGTGATGGTCTAGGAACATCTGGGAAGACAGCATCAGTCATATTTTGCGATGTACTGTGCTGTACATTGAGGACTTGGTCTTTATCAAGCTATGTATCTAGAAGAATAGTATTCCACATAATTCTGAGTCTTGGGATAGATGCCATGAAGTAACCTGAAGGAGGCACATCAATTACAGTACTGGGCACAGCACTTGCCATTCTCTGCATATATTGGTTAATGAGATGAGCCTGGCACCTTTTTTTTTTTTTTTTTTTGACTGAACTTAAGCTAATTATAGTAGCTTCTGGGTGTACCAGGTACTGGGTTTTGTTTTTGTTTTTGTTTTTTTTTTCTGTAGTAGCAAGGAACAAATGTGTTTAGCCTCACAGAATAGAGATTTATAAGGAAGTCTGTGCATAAGACCCGTGTCTTTTCTCCTTGCTTCCAGTTTTTCTGTATAATAAAATTTAGCCATTAATACAACAGTGTATGTGTGGGCACTTTGAGGACCCCTGAGACAACTTCGTGAAGTAGGCTTCTGTAGCTGGATAATGATTACACATTTATTGTGAATTCCTCTAATCATCTTGGATCATTTTGCTTTGCTCATGTGTGTGTGTGTGTTTCTCACTATACAATCCCGGCAGGCATGAAACTTGCTATGTAGACTAGACTGGCCTTGTTGGAGCAGTCCTCCTGTTCTGTTTCCCGAGTGATTCAATTACAGTCATCTGCTGCCATGCCTGGCCCCTCAATCGAGGTCTTCAGATTGTGTTCGGATAGGGACCCCATGATATTTAGTTCAAGCATACGCACCTGCTGACTTCATTTACCCACCTTAAAGCAGTTGAAAAGATGTCTTTAGCACTTCTATGGTTAAAAAAAAAATCCTGAGGTTCTTGTAGTGCTTTCCTAGGCAGCGAAAACGGAGATGTGTGTAGTAGCAAGTGGATGAATGCTGAAAAACCAGCTCACACTCCTCTTTCTTTCTTAATGAACTCGCACTCGTGTGGGTGTTTGCCTGTGTGTATGCCTCAGAGATCAGAAGAGGGCGCCAGTCCTCCCTGGAACTGGAGTTGCAGATCATTGTGAGCTGCCATGTGGGTGCTGGGAATTGAGCCCAGGTTCTCTGGGAGAGCGGCTGGTGGTCTTTACTGCAGAGCCGTCTCTCCAGCCCATTTTTTTCTATTTTTCTCTAGTCTTTTCTTTCAGAAAGGTGTCAGGGGACCTAAGAAAGGCTCAGTGCTTGGGACTAGACCTGACATCTGAGCTTAGCTGTTGGTAATGCAGGCAACTCTGATGTGATTGGCACCTGGGACACCTTAATGACATACTTTCCCTGCATTTGTCCCTCTACAGAGCACAGTTGTGTGTATTTCCTCTACCTTAATCCCAAGCCACGAGATCAACTTGTGACTATTGATTATATTTTATTTTCTTCTAATTACTTAATTCACTCTTTCATTCAGAAAGCATTTATTGAGCTGCTGTTTGTATGTGGGAGTCCAAGAAAATAAGAAATAGTTCTAATTTGGTGATTTGTCTAACCAAAAGCAGGTCAACTTACTATTAGTTCCCCATCTGCTGAGATATCCTGAGCCTCTCACTCAGACTCCTGCCACATTTGGATACTAACCATAAGACTCTTAGACATATGTGCGAGGATATGTCTCCAGTGGCAGGATAACAGGCATGTACAACTAGGCTTGCTTTTGCCTTGTTAAGGATTGAACACAGAGCTTTTCCATAAGCGCAAGCAAGAACTGCACCAACTGGGCTACGTCCCTAGCTCAGAACTCTAAAGTATTTTAAGAATATATTTCAGGTTTTTGTTTTTGTTTTTGTTTTTCAGAGACAAAGTTTCTCTCTTGAAGTCCTGAAACTCATTCTGTAGACCAGTCTGACTTCAAACCCAGAGATCCACCTGCCTTGCTACCCGAATGCTGGGATTAAAGGTGTGCACCACCACAGCCCGGCTAGAATATTTTGATTCCTGTCTGACTTTTTCCTTATAAGCTGTCCCTAAGACTTGGGTCTCTCAAAATCTTTACCCCCTGAAATTGGAGTCCACCATCCGGAATACTTTCTGCAAAGTCCTCTGAGACTGAATTCTCATTCCTCGGTCCTGGCTCTCTAGGAGAAAGATGAGCGGCGGAAAATAGATGAGAAACAGGCTTTTCGGTGCTGGATTCGTCATGGATGTTGGTCTCAGGCTCCTGTTCCCGTATTCCAGTCAGCCCCGCAGCCTTGCTCTCGTTTTCCTCGGTCTTGCCCCCTTCAGAATGTAACTGAATAGGCCCCTATCAAATTTGTTCCTGACTTTGTCTGGCCATACTTCCTCTGCTTCCAGGAAATACAGTGACCTGCATCTGCATCTCTTCCTCTGGTCCATGTCATAGCAATAGGACCCTAATTCTGTGTCATTGAGAGTCCTGCCCAGACTGCAGGTAGCCACACTCCTTGCCTTGCATCCTCTCCCATCCTCAGGAGACCTTTTCCAGAGTCCTTCCCCAGGACGAGAATGACTTTCCGTTCCTTCAGTTGGAATGCCAGAGTATCTAGGATCTTAGCTATGGATCTGCTACTTGGGGGACATTGTGTATTAGGGACAGACTGAACTTTCCAGCTCCAGAAGATGAAATTGTTAACCCTGATTCGAAATTGGAGGAATGTGTGGCTAGGAATCTTGTTAATCCTACTGGTCCAGAATAAGATCACTGCCAGATTTGAAGCTAAATTTGAAGCAAATTTTAATTAAATACTGACTAAAAAGGATGGACTCTGATCAGGCCCATACCCGGGTTTCCAAAAATTGGCTTTGAGTCATGTTTTTAAAAGGCAAAACCCACAATTCATTCTCTGCATTTCCCATCAGGTCCAATCAGGGGCAAGCATAGATCCTGACATATTTCCTGCTCAGGGACATCCTACCCACATGTGATCAAGCACACCTTGTGCAGATGGATCACACAAATCCGACAAACGCAAACTTATTTTCAACTGTCTTAAGTACAAACAGAACCTACAAGGTTTATTTTTCCTGTTTTTGGTTTCACAATCTAGTTTGTCCTTTAGGATGATTTACTGTGGCATAAGTATTATGCTGTTGGCATGTTTTTAGAGTCATGAAATTGAACATTTAAATGTTCTATTCCCTTGTTTAGAAGGCCATGTTTAGTAAGAGCCATATATAGGTGGAGAGAGAGAGGAACAGGGAGACAGTGAGAATGAAATGAATAAAGATGAGGGTTCTCAGATATTAGTAGTGTTTGTTTTGGTTGTTTTTATTTTTAAAGACAGGGTTTCTCTGTAGCTTTGGAGCCTGTCCTAGAACTAGCTCTTGTAGACCAGGCTGGCCTCGAACTCACAGAGATCCACCTGCCTCTGCCTCCCAAGTGCTGGGATTAAAGGTGTGTGCCACCCCAAATATTTATTTTTAGCTACCATGCCTGACTAGAACTATGTTTGTATTTATTTATTTTATTTCATGTGTGAGTGCTTGCCTGTACGTGTGCCATGCACTTGCCTGTTCCTGAGGAGGCCAGAAGAGAACTCCAGAGTCCCTGACATTTGTGAACATGTGGGTGCTGGGAATTGAACCCTGGTCCTCTGGAAGAGCAGCCAGTGTTCTTAATAGCTGAACCAACTCTCCAGGCTGTTTTTGTTTTTGAGACAGGGTCTCATGTAGCCGGCTGACCTGACCTCAAACTCAGTATATAGCTGGGGATGTCCTTCAGCTCCTGATCTACCTGCCTCTACTCCCAAGTATAGGATAACAGGTGCAATCAGGCCTGGTTTATGAGTGTTAAGGATTGAACCCAGGACTTCATCCGTGCTAGGTAAGCATGCACTCTACCAAGTGAGCTGCAGTCTCAGCTCAGGGACTGGAAAAAGAAAAAAACTGTTTATTCATAGACATGCAACATTTAACTGCATTAGTTTATTAGTGATGCCATATGAACGTATTTTTTTGATGTTGCATTAAAGTTTTTTCAGCCAGGCAGTGGTAGTACACACCTTTAATCCCACACTTGGGAGGCAGAGGCACGTGGATGGATCTCTGTGAGTTCTAGCACAGCTAGGACTGTTAAACAGAGAAACCCTGTCTCACGAAATCAAAACAAAACAAAACAAAAAATCAGCAATTTTGTGTGTGTGTGAGAGAGAGAGAGAGAGAGAGAGAGAGAGAGAGAGAGAGAGAGGGGAGAGAGAGAGAGAGAGAGAGAGAGAGAAAGAGGGAGAGAGAGAGAATCTTTTTTAATGCTTTTTTTGCTGTTTCTATTGTAAAGCCTATTTATTTATTTATTTATTTATTTATTTGATCTTTATTTTTGCATGCTGAGGACCAAACTCAGTGCTTCACACATGCTAGACAAGTGCCTCCCATGTGCTTATTGCAGTCCTGTGCCTCATACCATGTTTGAAGCTGATTTCCAACCTTTGTGAGAGTTTTTTACTCCTCCACTTCTACAGTCTCTGCCTATTGTTCAGAGAACTTTCTTCCCTAAGCATAACAGGCTCAGTTTTTGTGAACTCTGAGAACCATTCTGTTCACAGTTGCTGGTTTTTGCCTAACTTCATGTATTTGCACTCATCAAAATCAGAAGGAAATGATATTGCAGATTTCTGGGACTTCATTTCCATTTTGCTCCCTCTTCAGGATTTCTAGCTGTGTTAGCCTTCCTGTCTGTCTATGTCTGCCTTTGCAAGGCGTATCTGCTTGTTTTGTAGTCAAGGGTGTCACTGGCAGAATCTAGGGCAGTGTTAGGGTTCTTGTTGTCCCCTTCTGTCAGATATTGCAATCCTATGCTACCTGCCTATGTACCCTGGCTCCCTATATTAGTCCATCTCCCTCAGATGGGAAATCCAGAACTTGTTAGCTCTTCATAGCTACAGGTAAGAGCTCAAGGCTCAGAAAAGACTTACTAATTTTATATAGTTTTAAGTAGAAGGTTCCATTTGTCTCTGTCTGTAGGCATACTTATTGATTTGTCTACCCTTTACAGAAGAAAGCTAGCAAATGCAGACATGTTCAGGTAGGTTCTAACATTTATTTCAGTTATTACATTTACTTAGTGAGGATGGGGGAGACGCATGCCATGGCATAAATGTGGAATTCAGAAGGCAACTTGTCTGGACTTGCTCTCTCGTGGGTCCCAGGGGTTGAACTCAGGTTATCAGGCATGGCAATAAGTGTTCTTTACACAGTGAACACTCTTACTTGCCCATCAGATCACTAGGTAAGAGGGAGAACTGAAACAAAATTGGGCACTTCATGTTGTGGAACTCCCTGATTAACAGAGTATTGTCCTTTGGAATGGGTGTGCCGAGGATCAGAGTATACGACTGTGCTGACCCTCAGTTAGATGCTTGAACAAGACCAAGAAATTGGGGGTGTCTTAAGTTAGGGTTTCTATTGATGAGCATCATGACCAAAAAGCAAGTTGGGGAGGAAAGGTTTTTTTCTTTGTCTTACACTTCCACATTGCTGGTCATCATCGAAGGAAGTCAGGGCAGGAATTCAAGCAGGGCAGGAGCCTGGAGGCAGGAGCTGTTGTGGAGGCCATGGAGAATGCTGCTTACTGGCTTGCTCAGCCTGCTTTCTTATAGAAGCCAGGACCACCAGCCCAGGGACAACACCACCTACCATGGACTGGGCCCTCTTTCCTCCATAACTAATTAAGAAAATACCCTACAGCTGGGTCTTATGGAGGCATCTTTTTAATTGAGGCTCCCTCCTTTCAGATGACTCTAGCTTGTGTCAAGTTGACATAAGACCAGCCAGCACAGGGGGAAAGGCACTTAAATTATGATCTCTAGCTTTTGACTAATTAACTATGTTAAAGCACATATACTGTTGCCTGTGTGAAATGTAGAAAAAGCATGTTAATTATTAAGAAATATATCTACCTATAGATGACCATAAGAATATTAAAACTTTTGCTTTATTTATTTATATGTCATTTGTATATTTGCACATGGATGTGTGTGTTTGCATCGCATATATGTAGAAGCCAAAGGACAACCTTCTAGAGGCAGTTCTTTCCTTCTGCCATGTGTGACCTGAGGACTGCAGACTGCCATGCATGGCAGCACATGCTTTTAACCCATTGAGCCATCTCACCAGCCACAAAAGAACATTTTTAATGAAATTTACTTCCATATGTGTATCATGTCACAGTTACATTTGTCTGTCATGATGATTTGAGTCACTGAGAAAATGTTAGCTAGCATTCTAAGTACACCTGAGAACGACAATTGAAAATAACAAGAACGACAACAACAACAATAAGGGTTAGCCCAGCGTGGTGGTGCATGCCTTTAATCCCAGGAGGCAGATCTCTGTGAGTTCAAGGCCTGGTCTACACAGTGAGTTCTAGGACAGCTAGGACTACATAGAGCTATGGTTTTCAACCTTCCTAGTGCTGCAATCCTTTAATACTGTTTTTATTTTTGTTACTACTCCATAGCTGTAATTTTGCTACTGTTATGAATCGTAATGTAAATATCTGTGTTTTTTGATGGCCATAAGTGACTCCTGTGAACGGGTTCTTCAGATCCTTCCCCAAAGGGGTCATGATCTACAGATTGAAAACCACTGGCATAAAGAGACTCTGTTTTTTTTTTTTTTAAAAAAAAAAAACTTTAACAATGAAATTCATACCATTGATTCTTTAAGCTTAGCTTTTAGTTCCCAGAGAATTTGTATCTCTGGAAGGACTCTCCCAGAGGTTTCAAGTGACAAAAGCTGTACATTTAAGTTTGCCAGCTTTGGCAGTGCTACTCTAATAGCTTTCTGACCTACATAGCCTGCCTCAACTTGTTAGGGTTGATTCTCATCTGCTGTTTCCCCTCCGTGCCTGACTTAGGACAGAGGGATGCTTGCTTTCTCCTAGCTTTGGTGTTTCCATAGGTGAGCAGGTCAACGCATTGCCACAGTGCATATTTACTTCTGATCTCAGCAACTAAAGTCCCTTGTTGCCTGATGACCTGAGTTTTATCCCTGGAACCCACATAAAGGAAGTAGTGGACTCAGGAGATGGATTAGTGGGTAAATGTATGCTTAAAGTGTGTGTCTGTTTGTGTGTGTGTGTGTGTGTGTGTGTGTGTGTGTGTGAGAGAGAGAGAGAGAGAGAGAGAGAGACAGAGCGACCACTTGAGTTCAAATCTTCAGTCCCCTTGTAAACAGGGTCTGGTAGCATGTATCTGTAATCCTGGCACTTCTATGGTGAGATGGGAGGCAGAAACAAGAGAATCTCCAGAAGCTTATGGGCATCCAGGGCAGCATCAGCCAAGGCAGTATATGCAGCATCAAACAATAAGAGACCTTACCTCAAAAATAAACAAACAAATAAATAAATAGGTGCAAGGCAAGAACTGACACCTAAGGTCATCCTCTGACGACTTCATGGGTGCCATACCTACACATACAAAATCGGCACATGCATAAGCATTATAGAAAAATAGTGTGTGCTCACTCAAGCACCTCCCCTCCCCCTGTAGTGTTAACTGTGAAAGCAGGCTTTACATGCCGATGTCTCTTGTCTCGCGTGGTATTATGACTCTACTGTGCTTGTTATTGGAGCAGAGATAATGGGATCTCCTATCACATTAAAAAACAAAAATTTAACCTTCTCCCCATCCTCTGATCTTATGTTTTTTTCCACCCCTTCTTCTGCAGTGTTCCCCGAAACTTAAGTGGATAGTGTAAATGTCTTATTTATTGGCTAGTGCTCAGCACCCTTTTTTCTCAGCATCTTGTGCAACCATGGGTCTTTGCATTTACTGAAGGAAAAGGTTTCTTTGTTTATGGCTGAGTGTATTCATTGTCAGTGGATATAAATAAATATTTAGGGGGTAGTTCAATTCTCTGTCAGTTCAGTTGAGCAGCCATCCTGTTAGATTCCCCCCTGCTCTCAGGGTGTACAGAGCTATGGTAACCACAAACTCACAGCAGCTCTGTATACTGGCCCTGGGTCCACAGAAGTCAGTTAAGGAGGGGGAAGGGACTCATAGGCACCTACTGTAGTAGATACTACTAGTGTAATGGGAACCAGCAGATTCTGGGGAAAGGTGAAGCATAGTATGTAGTTGTATACTCACCAGTGAGCCCACCAGGCTTTGATGGTTAGTTTCAAAGTCAGGATCATACAGACAGCCATAATTAAACCTTGTGACACTAGCAAAACCAAAAACTAGTAAATAAAGGGAAAGAGACTGGGGAAGGTAGGATAGAGGGGCCATATGTTTTTGTTTTGTTTGTACCTTTTTTTAATTTCATGAGTGTTTTGCTTGCATGTTTGTAACATGAAGGGGCCTGTTTGCCGCCCCCCCCCCCTGCTTAGTCCCAGAGAAAATGACACAGAGGACTCTATAAGTTATAAAGCTGATTGGCCCATTAGCTCAGTCTTCTTATTAACTAATTCTTAAATTTTACGGTAACCCATAATTCTTGTTTGTGTTAGCCATGTGACTCAGTACCTTTTTCAGCTGTCAGCTCACATGTTGCTTCTTTGGTGGTCTGGGCGTGAATGGCGGAGGGAGCTTCCTGCTTCCCAGAATACTCCCAGTCTCTTTGCTCCACCTCTACTTCCTGTCTGGCTTTCCCACCTATACTTCCTGCCTGGCCAATCAGCCATTTATTAAAATACATGATTGACAGAATACAGACAATTCTCCCACACCACGTGTTTGTCTATGTGAGGGTCTCAGGTCCCCTGATACTGAAGTTACATATGGTTGCCATGTGGGTACTGGGAATTGAACCCAGGTTCTCTGGAAGAACAGTCTTAACCACTGAGCCATCTCAACAGCCCTAGTGTTTTATGTTTTTAAAGAGAAAAAAAGGAGCTGAGTATTGGTGCTGCATGCCTTTAATCCCAGCACTTGGGAGAGAGAGGTAAGAGGATCTTTCTGAGTTCCAGGCCAGTGTGGTCTACAGAGCAAGTTCTAGGATAGCTACACAGAGAATCCCTGTCAGGAAAAACCAAACAACAACAGCAACAACAAAAAAGCAAAAGCAAGGCTGGGGAGTTCAGTGAGAGAAGCATTTGTTGTTATTAGTATGAGGAGCCCAGGTTTGAATCCTTAAGGTCTCAGAGCCCAAGTTTACTTTGAAATTTTAGCAGTCCTCTTGGCCTCTTGAGTGGGGATGGCAGACATGAGCCACATGTCATGTTTCATGTCACTTCCTTGTCATTGTATTATCTAGATTCCATTTATTGAAATTTTATATAGTGTTCTTTGTTTTCTTAGCTTTCTCTATATTTTCTAAAGATCAGGTTCTATTCTGAGTATCGGTTTCCAGATGAAGGGTAACACCCAGGAAACAAAGGAACAAGCAGTGTAGACTGAGTTTTTGTTCCATACTTTACAACCAATTTCATTTATTCTATTGCTTTAACAATTTACCATAATCCTAATGATTTGGAACAATACATAGATTGTCTTACAGTTTTGTAGATTAGAAACCCAACACAAGTTTCACTGGAGACAACAAAGTTGCATACTTTTCTAAACTGTCAGTAAGAAACCATTTCCAGGCCTTTATAGCTTTGGGCAGTGGCCATCATTCCTTGGTTCATGGTCCCTTCATCTGCAGCAGTGGTAAGCAAGTTTTCACATAGATTGTCACTCTGTACCCTGCTTCTCAGGCCCTTTGTGATCACCATTGGATTACTAACAGGAATCCAGATGGAGTCTACAGCTTCTCTTGTGCCAGGAAAGGTGTATGCCCAGGCTCAGGATTGAGACGCAGACATTTTTCGGAAGGTCGTTACTATTCCCTCCTTACCAAAATGACTGAGTCATTTTTACAGGTCTCTGAGTTACTTATTATTCTTTTTTATGTCTTCCTTTTACATTTTAAAATTGTAGGCCCAGCCTTCATTTCTTCTTTTTTCTTTTCTTTTGGTTTTTCGAGACAGGGTTTCTCTGTAGCTTTTGGTGCCTGTCCTGGAACTAGCTCTTGTAGAACAGGCTGGCCTTGAATTCACAGAGATCCCCTGCCTCTGCCTCCCGAGTGCTGGGATTAAAGGCGTGCACCACCACCATCCAGCTTTCAGTGTCATTTCTTAATGATCACAAATTATTGTTGTGGGATATTTGTACACTGTGTGAAGATATATTGCTGTGATTTTTTAAGTAAAGAGCTGAGCTGCCAATAGCTAGGAAGGAGGTATAGGTGTGACTTCCTGGAAGAGAGAGAGGAAGTAGTAGGTAAATCTTGGCACATGAAAGATGTTGGAGACATAGAACAAGTCAAACACACAGAATGAGAGAGAGGTCACGTGGTAGAACATAGATTAATAAAAATATGGGTTAATTTACATTATAAGAGCTATGTAGGAACAAGCCTAAACTATAGGCCAAGCTTTCATAATTAAGAAGTTTTTGTGTCATTATTTGGGAGCTGACTTTCATATTCCTCTAAATTATAACAAACATCCATGACCCACCAAATAACCAAAGATCACCCACACCATCTCGTGGGAATGAGGGCGTTGGATCTTCAGACTGCTTCCTGTGGTCTGTAGGCAAAGGCATCTTTAGGGTTCCAGAGACAAAACTGAGATAATGACCAAATCCTGGGAAGACCATCAGATAGATATCACCTGTCATGTTTTCAGGAAGTCTTCCTTGATCAAACCTGATTCATATTATTCCTGAAGGAATCCACAGCCTCTTGTTTCCTATGGAAACAAAAGCAAAACCTCTTCTTCAAAGCATTAAAAAAAATTTTTTTTTCAGAACAGGGTTTCTCTGTATAGGCCTGGCTGTCCTGGCGCTCTCTATGTAGACCAGGCTGGCCTCGAACTTACAGAGATCTGCCTGCCTCTGCCTCCTGAGTATTGAGGTTAATAGCGTGTGCCACTGCTGCCCAGCTCTCCAAAGCATTTTTGATTTCCACTTGACAAATATATTTTTTGTCAAATTTTTGTAAAAATTTTTCCATTTTAAAGTTAAGATAGCCCTAAAGTATCTAGGTTGGCTCAATTCTGCAGTCCTGCTCAAAACCCCATATTGTCGGTACCTGAGTTGCCACAAGCATTTTTTTTTTAACTTATTGCCTTTCTAGTTTCTGTTTAGCACTGCCAGCTGAACAGCAGCATCTCTTAAAGGAACTGTGTCCTTTTCTTTTTTCTTCCAGCTTTCTTGGGCCCTATATGGAAATTTGGCCCCACATTGGGCAGCAAATGTTATTGGTTGTTCTACTCTTTTTACTCTTTGGGTTTTTTTATTTTTGTTTTTATTTATTTATTTGTGGTGGGAGCACCACCCAACTCCCAAATAAATCACACACGGGGGTCTTACTCTGTCTCATAAATTCTGGGCCTTAGTTGGCTTGTTTCTAGCCAGCCTTTCTTGTCTTAAATTATTCCACCTATCTTTTGACTCTGGCTTTTATCTTTCTCTTTTTCTATATACCTTTCTTTACTTTCTTGCTGTGGGTGACTGTCCCCGATGTCCTCCTCTCTTTATTCTCCTTCTTCCTGTCCTCCCAGATATCTCCTTCTGTTTGTTCTCTCTGCCTGCCAACCCCACCTATCCCGTCTCCTGCCTCGTTATTGGCCATTCAGCTCTTTAATAGACCATTAGATGCTTTAGACAGGCAAAGAATCACAGCTTCACAGAGTGAAGCTCACACATCTTTACATCATTAAAACAAATGTTACACAGCATAAACAAATGTAACACATCATAAAATAATATTCTACAACAGTTTCCCATGGGTCTAAGGCATTAGCACCCCTGTCATGGCTTTGCTCATGTCAAACAGTGCTCTTGTATTCAGGACTCACACCCTGCAGTGGATGACCTTGGACTTTTGATTTTCTACCACTTCCCAAATGCTAGGATTATAGGCATACAACACCATGCCTGGTTTATATGATGCTGGGTCTTGAACCCATGGCCTTGTGCATAATAGACAAGCACTGTGCCAGTGAATCTACATTTCCAGCCCATGGTTTTCTTATTGTGTAAGAATTTCATGCATGCTTGTGTTTTGGTTATGTCTACCGTAGTTCCCTGCCTCCTGATTTTTCTTACTCCCCCACTACTGTTCCCTCCTACATATATGTGAGGTTTAGTTTGTTTATTTAAATCCACTGAGTTCACTTAGTGTTGCCACTTTGTACTTAGGGTCATCTACAAGTGCTCGAATAGTTTCTCAGGGACTGCATCCTTAAAGAAAATTCACCCCCTCCCTAGCAGCTAAAGTTGCCAGTAGCTCCTCTTATAGACTAGGACTTTGTGGCTACCTCCCCCACCCATGTTGAGAATTTTGTCTGGCTTAATCTTCATAGGCCTCCTGCATCCCACAATAACTGCCGTGAATTCATAGTTCCATTGTAGTCATCTACTGCCTCTGGCTCTTACCAACTTTCTACCCTCTTCTGCAGTGATCTCTGAACCTTATGAGGAGGGTATATAATATAGATGCCTCATTTAGGGCTGAGCACTCTGCTGTGTCTTGTTCTCTGTTCCTTGACCAGTTGTAGGTCTCTATGTTTATCACTACTGCAAAAAGAAGCTTGTCTGATTTTAGTTGAAAAAATGTACTTAGCTATGTGTACAGTGATAAATCATTAAGGGTCATTTTAAATACTGTTTATTAATGTCCATTTACAGAATAATAATAGTAGGTTATCCCCTAGACCTGTGGCCTCTCCAGCCATAGATTCTTGGCCCTGGTGACTGTGAAGCATGGGTTCTGTCTTGTGGAATGTGAGCCTTAAGTTCAGTAAGAGAATAGTTGGTTACTCCCCTAATATTTGTGCCACTATTGCACCAGTGGCCATATCTTGCCACATCACTTGTTGTATCTCAAAGGGCTGATGACTAGATAAAATTGATGGTTACTTTTCTCCTCCAGTAGTGTGCATAGCACCTTCCAGCACTAGAAAAGCTAGCCAGTAGGGATGACGCTTTTTGGTAGGTGCCAGTTGGATTTCTCCATATCTGTGACTCATGTATGGGTATCTTCAGCAGTAGGGTCTTAACATCAAGTTCTGGGGGGTAACCAAGAAAAATGGCAGTAGCCTGTAATTTTGAGGGAAGTCTGTGGAACCCCAAAGACCAATAACTCCAAAGGAGGGAGCCCATTCCTAACACTGAACTTTTTTTTTTTTTTGAAACAGGTTTTTTTGTAGCTTTGGAGCCTGTCCTGGAACTCGCTCTGAATACCATGCTGGCCTCAAACTCACAAATATCTGTCTGCCTCTGCCTCCCAAGTGCTGGAATTGAAGGCATGCGCCACCACCCAACTAGCACTGAGCTTTTTATTTGATAGTTTTGGGTGTCTGGGAAAGGCACTGTTCTCCTGTTATAGAGTAACTGTAATGGTTTAGAGGTCAGTGCTCAGGCAAATGGAACACGTGGTTGTTGTGGAAAAAATACCTGGTTTCGGATCCCGACCCAGGGAGAGGAGCAGCAGGGCCTACTGAGTCTGGTGGCATAAATGTAATAGTTTAAGTAAAATGCTGCGGATCCCCAAAGTGGCTGCAGTGGGCAACAGGTCCCGAGACCACACCGCAGGTCCCCGCACGGCCATGAGACCACTCCACAGGTCCCCGAGTGGAGCAGGCATGGGGTACCGAGACCATGGCAGGTCATGAAGGCAGTTGGGTCCCAGGCAGGGATGGCACAGTTTCCCTAGTGACTGCATCAGGCCCCGAGTCCCAGGCAGGGAGCCGCGTGGTGGGTGAGAGACCTTGATGGGGCAGCCAGTCCCATGAGGAGAGACAGACAGATGGGCCTGCCATGAGACCACACCACAGATCTCCAAAGGTGGCTGGTCCTGGGCAGGGAGCCACACAGAGGGTGAGAGACAAAGACATGGATAGGCACGCCATGCAGAGTGAAGTTTGATATTTATTTAGTGGATTATGGAAGGGAAGGGGAGAAGCGGGAAGAGCATAGAGAGAGAGAGAGAGAAACAGAGAGGGGGAAGGGGAGAAGTGGGAGAAGGGAGAGACAGAAGTTGCCTCTTGAGGGGAAGAGACTCAGCCTCAGTGGCTGGGGGAGGGAGTGGGCGTGGCTTGTCTCATAAAGTGACAGAGCAGACCATTACAGTAACTCCATTTAATTAGTGTGTGAACACATTTATGTGTGCCTGTGTGTATTTTAAGAAGCTTCTATATTAATGTTTCCATATGACCTCTTCCTTCCTTCCTTTCTCTTTTTCCTTTCCTTTCTTTTTTTTTTCCTAAGACACAGTTTCTCTGTGTAGCCCTGGCTATCCTGAAACTGACTTTGTAGACCAGGCTGTCCTCAAACTCAGAGATATGCCTTCCGCGTGCTGTGATCAAAAGTATGTGCCACCACCACCCAGCTTCTGTATGACATTTTCAAAGCTCTTTAGTGTGGTTATCCCTCCTCATACTCTTTCCACTACTTTCTACTCTATTTAATTCTTCTTCCATTATTCCCCATCACCCTTTATACCACAGCCTGTGTTCCATTTCTTCTTCCTTGAAAGCCTACCCTCGTGACCCTTACTAGTTCCATGATTTAGTATGGGTATTCCAATTTAATATGTGTTAAGATTCAAAGGATAGATAGCATGAACGTAAGAAGGGGAACATGACACATTTGTCTTCTTCATTTGGGTGACTACAAAATGATTATTTCCAACTCCATACATTTATCTGCAAGTTTCATAATTTCCTTTTTTTAAAAAAAAAGCTGAATAACATCCAAGTTGTTTTAATTTCCTGGCTATTATGAATACAGAACCTCTGTGTAGGATATAGTATTCTAGATCTTAGGATAGACCTATTTTCTGGCTTTTTGAAGAACCTCCACACTGATTACCACAGTGGTTGTATTATTTGCTTTCTGTTTCTGATGAACTGTGATCAGAAGCAGCTTATGAAAGGAAAAGGTTTATTTGGCTTACACTTCTGTGTCTTAATCCAACATTGAGGGAAGTCAGTGTAATGCGTAATAGTTTAAATAAAATGCTGCAGTTCCCCAAGGGACACAGCGACAAAATGTCGCAGGTCCAAGTGGCGGCAATGGGCAGCAGGCCATGCTACAGGGCCCCAAGTTGAGACCACAGCAGGCCACAAAGGCAGCCAGGTCCCAGGCAGGAAGCCACGTGATGGGGCAGCCAGTACCACAAGGAGAGATAGACAGATGGGCACACCATGAGACCACGTCACAGGTCTCTGAAGGTAACTGGTCCCAGCCAGGGAGCCATGCAGCAGGCGAGAGATGGAATAGGCACACCATGCATAATGAGGTTGGATATTTATTTAGTGGGTTATGGAGAGGAAAGGGGAGAAAAGAGAGAGAGAGAGAGAGAGAGAGAGAGAGAGAGAGAGAGAAACGGGTGGGGAGGAGAGGAGCCACAGCTGCTACCTTTCTGGGAGAGAGACAGAAAAGGGAGGGACTCAGACTGGAAGCTGAAGATCAGCTTGACTTGGTGAAAGCAGAAGCAGGGAGGGAGTGGCCGTGGCTTCTTTCTTAAAGGGACAGAGCAGACCTTTACATTTAGGGCAAACACAGGAACCATGGAATGATGCTACTTACTGATTGACTCTTAAGCTTATATTCACCTACCATTCTTTGTTTGCTTGTTTTTTTGAGACAACATTTCTCTGTGTAGCCCTGGCTGCTCTGGAACTCAATCTGTGGCCCAGGCTGCCCTTGAACTCAGAAACTCACCTGCCTCTGCCTCCCCAGGACCACTTGCCCTGGGGTGACATCACTCACAGTGAACTGGGCCCTCCCACATCAATCAACAATCAAGGAATACCCCTCAGACTTGCCTACAAGCCATGCTGATAGAGACATTTTCATGGATGAAGTTTCCCCCCCAAGATAATTCTGGTTTTGTTGAGTTGAGAACACTAAGCAGCATAGGTGTGCGCCAGTCTGCTTCCACCAGTAACAAGGAGCAGCCTCATTTCCCACACCCATTCCAGCGTTTATTGTCATTTGCTGCCTTTTTCTTTTCTTTTCTTTTCTTTTCTTTCTTTCTTTTTTTTTTTCGAGACAGGTTTCTTTGTAGCTTTGAAGTCTGTCCTGGAACTAGCTCTTGTACTCTTGTAGACCAGGCTAGCTTTGAACTCACAGAGATCTGCCTAACTCTGCCTCCCAAGTGCTGGGATTAAAGATGTGCACCACCACTGCCCAACTGTCATTTTTGTTTGTTTCGATATTAGTTGTTCTGACTAGAGTAAGATGAAATCTAAAAATAATTTTATTTTCTTGGTAGCTAAAGATGTTGAACATTAAGCCAGGTGTTGGTGGCATATGCCTTTAATCCCAGTGTTCAGAAGGCAGAGAAAGTGGATCTCTGAGTTTAAGACCAGTTTGGTTTACAGAATGAGTTCCAGGAAAGCTAGAGATACACAGAGAAACCCTGTCTCAAAATCAAAAAGGAAAAGAAAAAAAAAAGATGTTGAACATTTAAAAAATATTTATCAGACATTTGTGTTTTTTCTTTTGAGAACTCTTTAATTCATTGCCTTCAATTGAGTAATTTATTTTCGTGATGTTTAATTTTTTTATTTTAGTTAGTTCTTTGAATATTTTAGATACTAACCCTCTATTAGATACATACCAGTATGGTCTTTTAAGTGAAGCAAAACAATTACATGGACTTCTGCAAGATGGGTTTTTTTCAAAAGTGGCCTCTATACAAAAGAGGCTGTGTATTTGTTTGTTTGTTAAAATGTGTGTGTGTGTGTGTGTATGCGCACACACATGGATGCGCACACACACGCCTGACTGTATGTATGTGCACCATGTGCATGCAGAACCCTAGGCATTAGATCACCCGAATTGGAGCTACATACAGTTCTGAGCCATCATGTGGGTGCTGAGAAACCTAATCCAGGTCCTCTGCAAGAGCAGTAAGCGCTCTTTGCTGTTGAGCTATTTCTCACACCCTGTGTTTTATTTTGTTAAAGACTTATTTTTATTATTTTTAAGTTTCTGTATGTATGTGTATAGGTATGTGCAGGTGCCTGCAAAAGCCAGAGGACTTGGATTCCCCTGTTGTCAGTTACAGGCAAACTCAGATCCTTTAGAAGAGCAATGTGTACTCATAACTGCTGAGCCATCCCTTCAGTCCCTTGTGTTTTGTTTTCAAATCTTATTTTTTAAATCTAGGTCCAAAAACTGCTTTGCATGTGCCCAGTAGACTTCCATGGAATCTTCCTACTGGATGAAAGACGGCGAGATGCAGTGATTGCATTGGGTGTTTTTCTCATTGAATCTGATCTTCAGGTGAGTCTTTATTAAATTCATAATTTCTTGAATCTGTTTTGTATTGTGTATATTTGCCTAGTCCTATAGACGAGGAGTGTGTTTCCAACCTAATCAAAGCAATGAGGGCAGAGTGAGACACGGCAAATGGGACAGTAGCATGGAGCACCTAGGAAACATAGCGAATTGTGTTTATTTTTTTAGTTTGAGGCAGGATCTCTCTCTGTAGCCTGGTGGTACTGGGATTAGCTGTGTAGCCCAGACTCCTCAGACTCATAAAGATCTGCCTGCCTCTGCCTCTCAAGTACTGAGATTTAAAGGTGTGTGTTACCATGCCCAGCCAACCTACTTATTCTTTAAAAATGTGTTGTAAAATAAATAATTAAGGCTTTTAATTTTTTTAAAAATTTGGGACTATAGCTTGAAATTACCTGGCATGAGTGAGAAGGAAGCACAGAACAGGCAACAAACCTGCTTAGGAGTTTATTAGAGGAGACGTGTACAGGCCTAGGGAAGTCAGTGTGCAGAAAGAGAGGGCTGAAGATGGAGCATCCAGCTTTTAAAGGCTGCCTAGCGCATGCGCACAAGGGGATGACGTAGCTACGACATACACAGATGACGGAGCTCATGCAAGGGCTTACATAGCTACGTCATACTTAGGTGATGCAACCATGCTGCACGTGAGTCACTCAGAGCCTTTAAGGTCCCTGGGACCCCTAGGCATTTTTACCTGTTGGCTTGTACACACATGCATGGCCCTGGAACCTGGAAGTGCCAGCCATTGTGGCTGGCTAAAATCATAACATAGCTAAGATAAAATTCTTTTGAAATATAATTGCTTATTTTATAAAGTAGACTGGTAAAATGTTCACCTGTCATACAATTCATCAGTCATATAAGACAATCTTTATCAAAACTAAGTAGCAATAAAATTTGAAATCATACTAATAGTATTTTGATAGGGACTAAACCCAGCCTTCTTGCTACAGTGGAAAATTATATACTGCTTTTCACTTTGTTAAATTATTGCCAATGCTAATCGAACCAAATTCTTTTTTGGGGGGATGGGTTTGAGACAACGTTTTTCTGTAGCTTTGGGGCCTGTCCTGGAACTAGCTCTTATAGACCAGGCTGGCCTCGAACTCACAGAGATCTGCCCGAGTGCTGGGATTAAAGGCATGTGCCACCTTCTGGAGAGGCTCTTCTAAGGCCTGTCCCTCAGAGAAGTCCACTAGGCTGCACATTACACACCCTAGGGCATTCTTGAGCTCCTGTGGACAGACTGTGACATCTTCTGAACTGTGATATATAGAAATAGGAAGGGTGATGCCGATGATCTTCTGCTTTACATTATACTGGATCTGGGATTCTTATATTTGGATAGCTTACTCTATGTGAAGAAGCTTACTAGTCACTCACTAAATACAGTTTCTGTTTGTTTGTTTTTAGCACAAAGACTGTGTTGTTCCTTATCTTCTCCGACTTCTCAGAGGTCTTCCAAAAGTGTATTGGGTGGAAGAAAGCACAGCTCGGAAAGGCAGAGGTAATTTTGTATGTTTATTCTGAATGCAGAGAAAAAAATATGGAAATTAGACAGCTTCTGGCTGGTCCCACCAGAAGTGGGACAACTTAACTGCCTGGAGTGATATGGCTGACCTAACTCACTGCTATCCAGAATCCATGGGTGAAGGGGAAGGATGCCCAGCCTGCATCTTTCTATTGCACTCTTCTAGGAATGAGCAAGTTCTTGGAGACTTTCAGAAACGTTTGTTTTTGTATGTCCTTGGTTACAGTTGGGTCATCTCTGTCCATTGTCCTTCCCCAAATGAACCATTTTGTCTTTGAGCTAATAGATTCACTCCTAGAGAAAGATCGATTCTTCACACTGTGGTTCTGCTGTTCCAAAGGGTGAAATGGACATTGGGAGCACAACCATAATTGTTCACTAGAAATAGTTTTATTGTTTTTGGTGCTGTTAAATTTCAGTTAAACTCCTACTTTAAAACTTGCTGGCATGGTGGTGCACAGCTATTCCCAGAGGAGGCGGAGGCAGACAGATCTCTGGGATCAAGGGCAGCCTGGTCTACAGATCTAATTCTATCACAGCCAAGGCTACAGAGGAAAAACCTTGTCAAAACAAACAAACAGAAAACTGAGGTGGGGTGAGAGAGAGAGAAATGGAATAAATTCATATGCATTTCTTTTTTAACTGGTATTTTAGCTTGGAATTTGGGGGTTAGAGGTTATCAAACAGAACATCACAGGTTTTGCCCCACATTTTCTCTGCTGCCCTCCTTTACCTTCCTTCCTTTTTTCTTTGTGAAAAGGTTATAGATTCACTATGCACCAAGTCTGTGTTAGCTACAACACAGATGTTTGTGTGTACTCATACCCTGAGGCTCCCAAACAAACTTGGAACACCTTCAATGTTTTAGGATTCCTGATCCATAAAACTGAAGTTTCTTTGGGATCTAGCTCTGTAGTACTTCTATAAAATCTTTGGATGTATCCTGGATTGTTGTCTGTAACAAAGACACTGTTTTTTCTCATAGGTGATGTAGCCCTAACTTGTTAAGGGCTCACTCTGCTAAAGACAATTTGCTGTTATCACAGAATCCTGATTGTGCCTGTACACCTTTTGATCTATGTATTTTCAGCCTTTTTAGTTACCCACCATGCCTAGAACTGACTCTACAAATTATGGATGTTTCCACAATTCAGAGGACCATAATTAATAGAAGTCTGTATCTACAACTGTCACCTAATAACATAAGCTATTGGTGTTCATTTCTTTAAATATGTATACATATAAAATATGGATTGTGTGTGTGTGTGTGTGTGTGTGTGTGTGTGTGTGTGTGTAGGTATGTACATATAAGTGCAGTGCTCAGAGTCCACAAAGAGTGTCAGATCTCCTAGAGCTGTTATGAACTTGGTCAGTGAACAAACTTTTGGGTCCTCTACAAAAGCAGGATGCACTCATCTCTCTAGCCCCAGTTTCTTTGAGACCTAACAAGCATCATCATCATCATCATCATCTCTTCCTTCCTCCTCCTCTTCTTTTCCTCTTCCTCCTCCACCCCCTGAAGTCCTAAGGAAACTACACTAATGTGCACAGACACATATACACATAATTTTGGGATAATAAATAAAATTTTTAAACAAAGATCACTTTTCTATACACAGATCCATGTTAGAATGAAAGTTTTGATTTGTTTGAAATACTGTTAAAATATATAAATTTATAGAGTTTATGTGTGATCTGGGGACAGAACCCAGAGCCTGAGCCTCATGCTTGCTAAATATGTTCTCCAACGAGTGTGTGTGAGGGGCTGGGGGTATGTGTGTAGGGTGTGTGGGGGTCAGGGGTGAGTTTGTGGATGTGGGCATATGTGGGGTGAGGGTATGTGTGTAATGTTTATGTGAGGGGGGTTAGGTGTGTATGTAGGGGTGGGATATGTATCCATATCCTCTCATGCACATAAGCAAGGTGCTCATAGTGTCCAGAAATGTCAGGTTCTACTGGAGCTGGAGTTATGAACACCTGACATGTGTGCTGGAAACCAAACTGAGGTCTCCTGCGAAAGTAGTATGTGCTCTTAACCTGAAAACCACCTCTCTAGCCATCCCCCCTCAATATTTTTTTCACGTTTTAAGTAATTTGACCTTTTGAATGTACACTCAACAAAAAGGCTGCATACATGTAGCTTTTGGTGTTCTAGGTGGGGTACTCTTTCCAGCCATTATTACTTTGCAGAATTTCCCTACTGTTGGGCTTAGTTTGAGAAGGACTTAAAGTTTTATGGGCATAGCCTAGGGTATAATCAGGAGAGCAGCTCCCCGCGCTGAAACTCTTGGCACAATCTCCAGCCCAGTATGCACATATGCCTGTGACTGTTTCATTCTGTTAGAGTGATATTAATATGTACTTGATGGCTACTGCTCATCTGCCATTACTTCCTTTAGATTTATCTCTTGGGTTGGAGATATAGCTCACTTGTTAGAATGCTTGTCTCTAACATGCTTGAAGCCCTGAGTTTCATTTCCAGCACCACATGAACGAGGCATGGAACTAATAATCCATTACCAATAATCCTATTACCAAATTTGTAATCCCAACATTTAGGAGATAGAGGCAGGAAGATCATAAATTCAAGGTTGGGACAGGGAGGTGGGCACACAAGCCTAGTGTCCTGAGTTCAGACCGTAGCATCAATGTAAAAGCTGGATTTTGGTTAGTCAGGTCCGGGAGATCTATCTCAGCACTCCTACAGCAAGGCAGGAGTTGGAGACTGGGGAGTCCCATGGAAGCTTGCAGGCAAGCTCAGTGGAAATATACAGTACAACACTAACAAAAAGGAACGTGAACAAAATGAAAGGTAAAGACCCACCCACACCCGAGACTACCTTCTAATCTCCACAAGAATGCTGCGGCTGTGCATATTCACTCACAACACAAAACAAGAGTTGAAGTTCATATTCAGTTACCAGGGGTTCAGTCCCTGGGACTCACATGATGGAAGGAAAAAACTGATCTTACAAGTTGTCCTCTCTCTGACCTCTATATACATGTGTCACACACACACACAGTATAATTAAAAACAACTAAAAATTACTACAAAAGTCTATGATAAACAGATAGAATAGAAGCCCAGCAAACCAAACCCTTGTCTTCTTTCAGCTCTTTTGTTGTTGTTATATGTTTGTTTTTTGAGGTGGGGTCTCATATATCCCAGCCAGGCCTCAGATTCTCTGTGTGGTGAGAATAACTTTGAACTTCTGATTTTCCTATCTACTGCCTAAGTGTTGGGATTACAGGCCTGAGCTGCCACACCTGCTTTTTTTCCTCATTTAAGCTGGTCCTTTGACAGGCTGGGTGAGAAAAGGGGCACGCTGAGCCAGCCATATCTGGTGCTTTTTCTCATTCGAACCTCCTGTCTTCCAGGGCACCTCCCAGTTGCAGAGAGCTTCAGCTTCTGCCTGGTCACTTTGCTGTCCGATGTCGCTTACAGGGACCCCTCCCTGAGGGATGAGGTAAGCATCTGATGACTGTGGTGCCTGAATGCTAATCGAAAAAAAACCCAGAATGATGGAAAGGGGTGTGAAGCATGATTGGGTGTGTTTGTTTTATTTGGTACTGTTTGTGTATGTATATGTCTTGTTACATATGTGTACATACATAGGCTAGAGGAGGATATTGGGTGTTTTACTCTGAGCTCTTCACATCTCCCCAGCCCCTTTATTTGATGCTGTTAATAGCAGTTCTTTTCAACTGTGATATTCTGGGTATTTTTCAGGATCTCATGAGCCTGGTCTCATTCAGTATACCACGTGTGAGGTGGGCAGAAAAAGGAGGGCAGAGGCGGCTCACTTTCCTCCTCAAGGTTCTTGATTGAAGTTGCTCATGGAAGATAATTTTTCCTTTTTTGTTTGTATGTATGTGTGGTGTGATGTACATGCATGCACAGGCACCTGTGTGCACCTTGCATGTGGAGGCCTGAGGCTGGTGTTAGAAACATCCTCCATTTTGCTTCCCTCACCTTTTTTTTTTTTTATTTGTTGATTATGTTTTTTGAGATAGGGTTTCTCTGTGTAGCCTTGGCTGTCCTGAACCTCGCTCTGTAGACCCATCCTGGCCTCAAACTCAGAGATCCGCCTGCCTTTGCCTCCCGACTGCTGGGATTAAAGGTGTAGTCTGACTGCTCTTCCATCTTATTCATTCTCTCAGTCAAATTTAGAGCTCACCAGTATAGCTAGTCTTGCTAGCCATCTTGTTCTGGAGATTCAGTCCCTTGTTGTTACCTTCCAAGGCTGGAATTACAGATGGGCAGCTGTACCCACTGGGCATTTAGATGGGTTTCTGGGAATCGATCTCCAGTCTTCATACTTGAGTGCACTCACCTAACCACTGGGCTATCTTTTCAGCCCTCATAGAAGAAAAGTTTTTTTGTATTTGAACGTTTTGCCTTTGAGACTTTTCTGGTTTCAGTTGCCAACATATATAATATTTCCTTTCTTTACCATATGTGTACATGTATAGGTCTGAGGTTAACCTCCAAGGTAGTTCCTCAGGAACCAATCCATTTTGTTGTTTTTTTGTTTTGTTTTGTTTTGTTTTTGTTTTTGAGACATGGTTTCTCTGTGTAGCCCAGGCTGTCTTGGAATTCACTCTGTAGACTTCTGCCTCCTGGGTGCTGGGATTAAAGACATGCACCACCACTGCCAAGCTCAACCTTGTTCTTTTTTTTTTTTTTTTTAAGAAAAAAAAAAAGATTTATTGTGTGTACAATATTCTGCCTGC
This sequence comes from Myodes glareolus, assembly GCF_982192425.1. Classification (NCBI taxonomy): domain Eukaryota; kingdom Metazoa; phylum Chordata; class Mammalia; order Rodentia; family Cricetidae; genus Myodes; species Myodes glareolus. Next base: position 96,717,294 of record NC_142027.1, on the reverse strand, counting down.
AAGCATGCCTTCAGGCCAGAAGAGGGCACCAGATCTCATTACAGATGGTTGTGAGCCACCATGTAGTTGCTAGGAATTAAACTCAGGACCTTTAGAAGAGCAGGCAGTACTCTTAACCACTGAGCCATCTCTCCAGTCCTCAACCTTGTTCTTAATCAGACTTATTATTTAGAAAATCAGTTTTTAAAACCTAGAAACCAGAAGCTTTTTTAAAAAACTTGTAATCTCAGAACTTGGGGGACAGAGAGCAATATTGTGAGTTTGAGAATTTTTCTGCTTATATAGATCAAATAAAAATGCAGCAGATTTTTTTATGTATTTCTTCCTAGAAATACCCTGATTGATTAGCCAGCACCAAAGGTCCATAGGAGTCATGCCACCATAAAATTCACTTTGCCTCTGCTGACCATTACAAGTCAGGCTTATAGACATTTCTTTGTCTATAGTGTCTATGATGATTTGAGTAAGAATGGTCCCCACAGGCTCATATTATTTGAATTCTTAGTCATCAGGGAATGGCACAATTTAAGAAGGATTAGGAAATGTGGCTTTGTTGAAAGAAGTATGTCACTGGGAGCAAACTTTCAGGTTTCAAAAGCCCATGCCAGACCCAGTCCCTCTCTCTTTGCTTATGGATGAGGAACTGTTAGCTACTTCTCCAGCACCATGTGTGTCATGCCTGCTGCCTTGATGCCTGTCTTGACAATAATGGACTGAGCCTCTGAAACTGCAAACCAGCCCAATTAAATGCTTTTCTCACAAGAGTTGCTGTGGCCACAGTGTGTCTTCACGGCAGTAGAACTCATTATATGCCCACTGTAATAGCTGTGATCATCCTGCCTTTAGAGATTCAGTGGCCCTCTCACAGTTTGTGTCTTAAAGTATTATAAGGCTTAGCGAAGGGCATGTCTTCTGGGCCTTCCCATTGTGGAGGATTAGGTTTTACACAGTGTGCCCACTTTAGCATTGCAATTTCCCTGAGCCTTAACATTTCCAACTCCTTTTCAGTAGGCTCTCTTTTTACAAATGCTTCTGGTAACCATTCAAACAAACTTTTGATTCCTTCTTTAGCATTCCTTCCATATTAAACCTAGACTCTCCACTCAGAGGATCCATATCAATAAACTCAGTTTTATGTTCCTTCCACCATTATCCCACACCCTTGTGATCCATTCCCCCACATATCCCCTATTAGAGAAGGGGAAAGACAGGGAATAGAGCATAGTAAAGGAGAGTTAGAAAATAAGAGAGAGTAGGTGTGTTCACCCAGGACTCCCTGAGAGAATGGAAAGGAAAGGGAATAGAGAATGGAGAAAGTATAATGAGAATAGCAGGATTATAAGAAAGATCAGTAGCTGTGGGGAGAGAAGCCCTTGAGCTGTTTGGAATTTCCAGTAGAAGAGGAGGTGAGAAGGATGCTCGCATGGACTTTGAAATGTGTAACAGGTACTTGTGATACTGAGGGAACCTGGAGGCCAGCATGAACTTTGATATGCTGATAGGCACCAAAGGTAGCCATATGTCCTTCTGCCAGAGGTAAAGGAAATGACTCCTCTTGACAGATGGGAACCAATTTCATAAGTTCTTGAGAAATGCTAGCTTTTATCTAACCTAGAAATCCTCCTACAGTCCAATTTATGCTCATTTCTGGATATTTGGACTGACTGTTGGACTACCTGAAACCTAGTATTCCCCAGACTTCTGCTTGAATGAATTAGCAAACTCATTAAGCTCTATAGTAGTAGTAGTAGTAGTAGTAGTAGTAGTAGTAGTAGTAGTAGTAGTAGTAGTAGTAGTAGTAGTAGTAGTAGACCATACTTCTCTGCTACACTTTATCTCCCCTAAGTCTGGTTATAGGTCTAGAGCTGGGCCCTGAGGGACATCAGTATTGTCTTTGCTGGCCTTTCCTTCAGAGAAAGTCACTGCTGTCTAGGATTAATTAAACAGTGAAGGATTAATTTCCTCAGTCAAAGGTGGAAAAGGCAGTATTTCAGGGGGTGGGGTGGGAGTACATCTGCTGAGGGTGGGGAGACTGCTTCCTCAGGTGAGATAAATCCTTGAGAATCTGAGGGTTCAAATTCTGAGCTTCAATAGGGTCTTCCCACACATCTCTATCCTCTACCAATTAATGCCTTTTAACTGCCAGCACCTTCTGAGGCTGGTACTTTAATTTAGCTGTAATTATGCCAACCTTATAATGAGGGCTTCAGTTTGATTTTCCACAGAGCAACTTGAGCTCTGTGGCTGCTGGAGAGAAGATACTCTTCTAGGGCTCACTTCAAAACCTTTAGACTGTTTATGTGTGCCTGGAGCTGGTCAGTTTATCACTAGTTCATTGTTGCCCTTCATGATGCTGAGTGCTGGAAACTGGTTCATTTTACATCAAAGGTCATACTTTTTTTAAAAAAATATGAAATGTTTAATAATGACTATAACACACAAATTTGTGTGTCATGGGGCCATGCTAATCCTTTCTGTATTGTTATAGTTTTAGTATGTGTGCTGCTAAAGCAAGCACGAGCTCATTCTTTCCCTTTGCCAATTTATGCAGAGATGGTAGCAACCATTGGTGTCATCATTTTCCTTTCTTTCCCATAAACTGTCGCAAGTCTTATATACAGAGTCACCAAGTTCATTGCCTCTCACAGTTGGTGGATCAGGATAATCAGATGCATTTGTCTCCTTCAGTTTGTAATATACTTCACACCATGGCTTTCAATACTCCAAGCTTCTAGGAGAAGCTTCAGTAACTGTGTCAGCAAATAGGAAAGTCTATTCCAATACTTAAAAAATCTACCCTATAATTCTGTTGTCCTAGAACCACTTTTAGTACCAAAGTCTGTATTAGTTAGGAGTCTCTAAAGAAGAGAAGTGATAGAATGAACAGCTTTATGTATGTGTGTATGTATGTATGTATGTATATATGTATATGAGATTATTAGAATGACTTACAGGCTGTGGTCCAGCTAGTTCGACAGTGGCTGTCACCAACAGAAGGCCCAAGAATTCCAACGAAGCAGACTCTAATGCCGTGAAGGATTGACTTGCCAGAGAGTGAGCAATGGCAAGCAGGTAGACAACTAGAGCTTCCTGCTTCCATGTCTTTATATAGGCTGCCAGTAGAAGGTGTGGCCCAGAACAAAGGTGGATATTCCTATTTCTAATGAGTTAATTATGAATACTCCTTCACAGGTGTATCCATTCAATTGGATTTTAGTGACAATCAAGAACAGCATCACAGTGCTGGTTTTTTGTTTGTTTAGCTGGTTGAATGGGGTTTTGTTGTTGTTGTTTTGATTTTTGTTTTTTTAAAGCAGAGTCTCTCTAGGGTGCTCTGACTGTCTGGAACTCACTGTGTAGACTGTGGACTGGCCTTGAATTCACAGATTACTTCTAGCCTCTGCTGGGATTAAAGGTGTTAAACAATAAGGCTTTATCTATGAATAAAGTTTGCCAAAATAATGTGGCCAACAATGAAATTGATGAAATTAGGAAAAATACAGATTGAGTGTCACTAGTAAAGAATCCAAAATCTGAAATCAGATGGTGCACACCTTTAATCCCAGCACTTGGGAGGCAGAGGCAGGCTGATCTCTAGTTGGAGGCCAGCCTGGTCTACAGATCAAGTTCCAAGACAACCTTGGCTATACAGAGAAATCATGTCTTGAAACAAATAAACAAAATAAAAAACAAAACAAAGAATCCAAAATCTAAAATTTTGATCACTAATGTCACTCCACCAGTAGAAAATTCTGTCTCACTACATGTGATGGGTTGCGTTCAACGCAGACTCATTTAAAACATTGAATAAAACTATGCTAGGCTGTGAGTATAAAGTGCATAAAACAAATGAATCAAATTGTGTCAGGCTATGTTTATAAACCATATAAAACAGAAACGATTCTCATGCCCACTAAATTCATTTGCTTCTATTTTATGTGTATGAGTGTTTTACCTGGATCTATGTATGTACATCACATGCCCCTGCCTGGTGCCATTGGAAGCCAGAAGAGGAGCTTGGATTCCCTAGAACTGGGGTTACATACAGTTGTGAACTGCCACGTGGGTGCTGGGAGCCAAATCAGAAAATGCTCTTAATAGCTGAGCCGTTTCTTACCCCACTATTTCAGTAGTATTATTAGTATTAGGAAGATATAAGAATGTTGACTACTTATGAACAAATCTTGTCACATCTGTTTTTTGCTTTTAGTTGCCTGACTTTGTGTCTCAGTCTAGTGAGCTACAAAGAGAAAGTTAAAAATACCAGCTGCATAAGTTTCATAGCTTAAGAACAACATGTAGAAAGCAAAGCAAAGACCAACGTGTGTAAAGACAATTATTTAAATGTTTTATGTAACTAACAATGTGAAGTATTCACAAAAAAATAAAAACTGAAAGCTAGTGGTTCCCACAAAGAAGTCTAGACTCCCGCGAATGTGGATTAGTCTGGGTGAGTTCCTGTGTCCCCAGAGCATTTGTGTGTGTTCTGAGTCCCACACTTCATGTGAAATGTAGAGAAGTTGATCTGTTGTACAGTGGTAAGCAGATGACATAGAGTCATGAAGAATTATGATCATGCAGAGTAAAACTGAAAAGAATTAAGCCCTTTTAACTAGGGAAACATGTTTTGAAGACTTATTTAGAGAAAGCGAAGGAAAAATGACTCAGAGCAGTGGGTACAAGTCCTTGGAAGACAGTACTGGTCCAGGCTTAGAAGAAGCTTGTCTGTGAGGTTAGCAGCTAGCCCCTGGCACAGCTATTGTGGGGAAATGGATAGGGTTGATCAAGATAATGTGTAAAGCGCCTTCAAATTTTGACTGAATTTTGTAGTACTAATTTTGTTAACAGGTTTGTTTTGTGCTCTTGACTGTTACAGATTTTAGAGGCACTCTTGCAGGTTATGCATGTCCTTTTGGGAATGTGCCAGGCTTTGGAGATTCAAGAAAAAGGTATGATTAGAAATCCTCCAGACTATTTTACTTTCAATTTTTAAAATTTCATTTATTATTTGAATCTGTGTATAATGTGTTGTAAGAGTGTGTATGTGTGTGAATGCGCGCACACGCGCATGTGTGTGTGTGTGTGCATACTCAAGCTTAAAGGTATGCATATGTGTGGTCAAAGGAAAACTAACTTTTGGGAGTCAGTTCTCTCCTCTACCATGTGATCCAGGAGTGAAACTCAGTTCATGGGATTGCAAGGGTAGGACTTCTACCTACTCCTTTCCCTTCCCTTATTTGTTTTCTGTTTCTTTGTTTTGTTGGTTTATTCTATACACCTCATGAATAGAAACTTTTCCATTAGATTACATTTGTGTGCTGGTATACTGAGAGGCCACATGGGGTTACAAGCATAGTTCTGTATACAAATGCCAAGTATCCTTGACAAGTAACTTTACCCTTCTGAGTCTTCATTTTGCCCAATATAATATGGGGGTAGGTCACTTTTCCCAGAGTGTAAATAGGGCAACCAATGTAATCTGGAGTGGTCACATACCTAAGCACATACTGATTGGGAAGTGCCATGGATAGATCAAGACCTCCCAAGGAAAGCAAATGTGATAGAGATACAATCTGACATTTCTGGTCATGACAGACTGAAAACGTCATCAGTTAACACTTGGATTAACCTTAGAACTATGGCTTGTTCTCAGCCTTCACAGTTGTCAGGAATAGTTTGTAAAATGTTAGCTAGTGGTACAAGTTGTTGCGTTGTGGCTATCATAAGTAACTCTTGTGTTATAACTCTCACTTGATCTTCTAGAATACCTTTGCAAGTATGCAATCCCATGCCTGATAGGAATCTCCAGATCATTTGGACGGTACAGCAACTCAGAAGAATCTCTCCTCTCAAAACTCTTTCCCAAAGTCCCTCCACATTCCCTGAGAATCCCAGAGGAGCTAGAAGGTGTCCGAAGGCGTTCCTTTAATGACTTCCGCTCCATCCTACCCAGCAATCTACTAACTGTGTGTCAGGAGGGCACACTGAAGAGGAAGACCAGCAGTGTGTCCAGCATTTCTCAGGTGGGGCTGGGGCCAGAGGAGTGCTCAGGGGAAGAGCTTTAATAAATGTTCATGCAAAGAAGGAGTGTGCCACCACTGCACAGCCCCCCTTTTAAGATTTGTTTAGGGACTTACCCTGCAGACTAAAATGGCCTCAAACTTCCACTGATCCCCCTGCCTCAGCCTCCTCAGTGCTAGGATTCCAAGGATGCACCAGCACACCTGGCTTTTTAAAATTACATATTTATCGTTGTACCAGAGATCAATCCCTAGGGTTTTACACATGCAAGACAAGTTGTTTTTTAAGAGGATCTTACTACATACATGCTGGCCTCAAACTCACATTTCTGATTATGCCTTCTCAGTGCTGAGAACAAAGGAGAGCACTGCTGTGCCAGCCTTCTGTTTATGTCAGTGATTTTATAGTTGTGAAATGCTTTGTTGTCAAACTCTGTTTCTCCTGGGGTTTTGTTTGCTTTGGTTTGGTTTATTTTTGAGACATTTAGCCCAAGCTGGCCTCAAAGTTGCTCTGGAGCTGAGAATGACCTTGAACTTGATCCTCTTGTTTCTATCACCCTAGTGCTGGGATTACATATTGCCACCATATGTAGTACTGGGGGTTTGTGTTAGGGTTCTCTAAAGGAACAGAACTAATAGAATGACTCTGTGTTCATATATAGATGAATCTATGTTCATATTTATTAGAATAGCTTACAGGCTGTGATCCAGCTAGTGACTGTTTACCAATAGAAGATCCAAGAATCAAGTAGTTTTTCAGTCTATGAGGCTGGATGTCTCAGCTGGTCTTCAGTATACACCAGAACCCTAAAGAAGTAGGCTGTAATGCCAGTGAAGGAATAGCCTTGCTAGCAAGAGTGAGAACATGCAGGCAAAGAGAGCAAGCTTCCTTCTGCCATGTCCTCATATAGGCTGCCACCAGAAAGTATGGCCCAAATTAAAGGTGAATCTTCTCACCTCAAAAGATCTGTATTAAAAGTGAGTCTTCCCATTTCAAATGGTTTAATTAAGAAAGAAAAATCCCAACGGTTATGGTCGTGTATACCTTTAATCTCAGCACCCAGGAGACAGAAGCAGGTGGATCTCTGAGTTCAAGACCAGCCTGATCTTCAAAGTTCTAGGACAGCCAAGGCTACACAGAAAAACTCTGTCTCGAAAACAAAACAAAACAAATCCCTTATGAATGTACCCAACCTCTTGGGTTGTAGTTGATTTCAAATGTAGTTAAGTTGACAACCAAGAATAGCCACCAGAGAATTGAACCAAGGGCTTCCTATGTGGTAGGCCAGTCGTTTACCAACTAAACTAAATCACCCTTCTCAGACTTTATTCTGAGACAGTTGGTGCCTGTAAGAAGTATGTAATTGAAGGTCTCCCAGCACCCACATTGTAGTGTACAACCATCTTTAACTCTAGTTCCTCTTCTAGCCTCTGGGGACACCAGGCACATATGTGGTACACAGACAGACATACAGACAGACAAAATGCTCATATGGAATAATGAAATAAAAAATGTAATAAAAATTAAGCCGGGCGGTGGTGGCGCACGCCTTTAATCCCAGCGCTCGGGAGGCAGAGGCAGGCGAATCCCTGTGAGTTCGAGGCCAGCCTGGCCTACAAGAGCTAGTTCCAGGACAGGCACCAAAAACTACAGAGAAACCCTGTCTCGAAAAATCCAAAAAAAAAAAAAAATTAAAATTGAAATTAAAAATAGCATGTAATTGAGAGCTGGGGCAATGGCTGGTTTGTAAAGTATGTGCTTTGCAAGCATTGGAACTGAGTTCAGTCCCCACAACTCAGGAAAAATGCTGAGTGTTTGCGGTGTATGCTTGTGAGCCTAGCATGGTGATCCCTGTGCTGGCTGGCTAGCCAATCTAGGTTAATTGGTAAGCTTTAAGCCAATGAAAGACCTTGTCTCAAAGAAGATGGATGTCTTTCCAGCAGATAGCCCCAGGGTTGTTCTCCAACCTCCACATACACAAAAGTGCACTTGTATGAAACATACACGTACATGTATACACACACACACACACACACACCAGCAAAAAATATATAATTGGGGCTCAAAGGTTAAGAGTGTTTATTATTCTTGCGTATGATGTGAGTTCAGCTTCTAGCACCTACATCAGGCGACTCACAACCCCCTAACTCCCAGTTTCTGGAATTCTGACCTTTTCTTTTTGAAGAGCTCCTCTGCATGTGTGTTGCAGCTAAACTCAGACGGACACTCACCTACACATAGAAATAATGAATAAAAATTTTAAAAATTGGCCAGGTGGCGGTGGCATGTGCCTTTAATCCCAGTACTCGGGAGCAGAGGCAGGTGGATCTCTGAGTTTGAGGCCAGCCTGGTCTACAAGAGCTAGTTCCAGGGCAGGCTCCAAAGCTACAGAGAAACCCTGTCTTGGAAACAAACAAGGTGTTATCTTGAAAACAAGGAAGTGTATAATTGCAATGGTCTCAGCAGCACTTCCCTGCAGTCCCAGTGCTCATCAAGCTCAAGTAGAGAATCATGAATTTGAGGCAGATTGGGCTACATAGCAAGATGCTATTTCATGTTTTAAGAAAATAGTATATCATTCTGAGGAGTGAAGTATTGCCTCATATATATAAGACCCTGCAGTTCTATAAACACCATTTTCTTCAAAAACCCTACATGCATGGTTGTGTGTATGTTTGTATGTTTGCATGTATGTGTGACTCATGGGGAAAAGGGGACACAAAACATCAAGAAAAATTCAGCTCAAGCTGGGTGTCAGGGTGCACACCTTTAATCCTAGCACTCAGGAAGCAGAGGTCAGCCTGGTCTGTATAGCGAGCTCCAGTCTTACCATTGCAAGACTTTATCCCCAAAAGAAGGTGGGAGGCAGATTCAACATAGTAAACAAATATAAAATATATAGTTACTGATGTTATAATATACAGCAAAAAATGCTGCGACAGCAGTAGACTTCAGCGAGGAGGTAAGGCTGTGATGCTGGACTTCAAGTGTGGACAGCAGTTGGCAGAGAGCGTCTGCGATGCGTGATTGGTTTTCGGGTTCTTTTCTGATCTGTACCTATGGCTTTCAGGTGAGCCCAGAGCGTGGTATGCCCCCACCCAGCTCTCCTGGAGGATCTGCCTTTCACTACTTTGAAGGTAGGTTTCTTCTGGGACCATAAATGTTAATCTAGTGTCAGATAGTGGGTTCTCAGCAAAATGAGGACTCTGTCATCATGCATTTAGAGTGGTGAGCTTTGTTTTCTGTTTTCATTTTAAAATATCCCCACCGTGTGTGTGTGTGTGTGTGTGTGTGTGTGTGTGTGTGTGTGTGTGCGCGCGCGCGCTCTACTGGTCTATTGGCTGTGAGACCAAGGTAACTTATAGAATAAAGCATTTAATTGGGGCTTTCTTATGGTTTCAGAGGCTTAGTCCATTATTTGCTTTTTTTTCATATTCTTTTATGACTTTTTCAGAGAGGTGTAAAGTAAGTCATGTCACTATTCTATTGCTGAAGAGATGCCATGACCAAGGCAACTTATACAAGAAAGCATTTAGGGGCTGGAGAGGAGGCTCTGTAGTTAGAGCACTTGCTGTTCTTTTTTTTTTTTTTTTTTTTTTTTCAAAAATGTAAGTTTTAGTGGTAAGGATTAGAATATTAACAGAAAGCACAAAGACTCATACAGACACCATTATGGGAGCCACCTTCTACTTTTGGTAACCACAATTAGGTAAACCGAAATCCACTCATACTGCGTTCCCTCCCTCTCACCCTCCCAGAAGGGAGAGAAGAAAGCACTTGCTGTTCTTGCAGAGGATCTGAGTTCACTTCCCAGTATCCACATGGTAGTTCACTGCCATTTGTGATTCCAATTTCAGTGGATCCAATGGACACACATATGGTGCACATATCTGCATATTTGCAAAACAACCACACATATAAAATAAAACAAATCTTAAAAAATTATAAAAAAGAAAAAGAAAGCATTTAATTGAGGGCTTTCTTACAGTTTTAGAGGGTAAGCTCATAACCGTCATCATGTCAGGAAGTTGGCAACAGGCAGGCAGGCATTACTCTGGAATAGTAGCAGCCGAGAGCTCACATCCTGATCTAAAAAGGTAGAAAGCAGAGAGAGACCTGAGTTAAGTTCCCCTCATTTTCACCGGGTAACTCACAATACCCGAAGCTCCAGCTCTAAGGGTCAGATGTTCTCTTCTGGCCTCCATGGGCTCCTGTGCCCATGTGCACGTGCATGGGGACACGGATGGGGACACACACACACACATCTCTAGAAGTACAAGGAGAGCTCTTGGCATCCCAGTTCACCCAGATGTGATCAAGCAGCCTCAAGCTTTAGGCCACCACAGCTTCCCCTGCCATGCTTTCATCGCAGTAATGGATTGTACCCTCAAAATATGAGCCAGAGTAAACCCTCCCTTCCTTAAACAAGGAGAGCCATGACACTCCTGTAATCTCAACACTTGGGGACTGAAGCAAGAGAATGGCTGTGAGTGCGGAGAAGCCTGAGATTAAAAAAGAATTGTAGTAGCAACAAAAACAATATGCACAGCTGTGTTGGTTATGGGGAATTATCTGGGTCAGTCATGTCTTTTTTGTTTTACTGTTTTCTCCTGACAGCGTCTTGCTTGCCTGATGGGACTGCTTTGGAGCCTGAGTATTACTTCTCAACCATCAGCTCCAGTTTTTCTGTCTCTCCGCTGTTCAATGGCATCACCTATAAGGAGTTTAGTATTCCACTGGAAATGCTTCGGGAACTCTTGAACTTGGTAAGCAAGCTCTGATGGGAAATAGACCACAGGAAATCCAGGCAGCGGAAGACTCGCTGCTGTTTGTCTTTTGAGAACAATGAAGCTCTGGCTGGCCTTTAACTGACAGTTCTGTCTATATCTCCTGAGTGCTAGGACAGCATGCATCACTATGCTGGGCTAACATGGTATTGGTTGAATCTTGGGCCTCTCAGTAAGCTATATTCCTAGACTTAAAACAGAAACAAAAAACACTTTTAATTTTGAAACAGGGCCTTAGCCATTTTACCCAGGGAGGCCTTGAACTTTATTCTTCCTGTTTCAGCCACCCAAGTAGCTAAGATTGCAGATTTGTGCCACCAGGCCCATCAGAAGAAGCCTCTAATGTTTTTTATTTGTTTGTTTCTTTGTTTATTTTGGTTTTTTGAGACAGGGTTTCTCTGTAGCTTTGGAGTCTGTCCTGGAACTCGCTCTGTAGACCAGGTTGGCCTCAAACTCACAGAGATCCATCTGCCTCTGCCTCCTGAGTGCTGGAAACTAAAGGCATGTGCCACCACCACCTGACTAGATTTATTTATTTTATGTATATGAATGCTGTATCTGCTTACCAGAAGAGGGTATCAGATCCCATTATAGATGGTTGTAAGCCACCATGTGGTTTCTGGGAATTGAACTCAAGACCTCTAGAAGAATAACCAGTGCTCTTAACCTCTGAGCCATCTCTCCTGCTCTCATTTAATCTTCATATCCATGCACCTTACACATATAGACAGTTATTTTATAGTCTTATTTTCTTTTATTTGAAACAGTTTTGCTCTGTTGCTCAGGCCAGACTCAAACTTCCGAGCTCAAGAGATCCTTCTATCTTGGCCTTCAAGAGGACCACAGGCCTGCCTGCTGTGCCTGGCTTATGCAGTGGCTTGAATAATTTTGTCAGGTGTGGAGTTTTCCACTTGGGACAACATATTGATGTAAAAGTAGTTTGGATTTTGGAACGTTTGGAATTTCAGATTTTTGGCATCGGGTCTTCAGCCTGTACCATTATTTCCAGGTACAATAGACAGAATGAGACAAATTACAGAGGGAAGGAGGGTAAACTTCCTGTCCTAGGGGAGAAGGAAAGCGGTTTCTACCCCCACCCCGATCCCAAGGACAAACTGAGACAGAATTCCTCCAAAGTTCACTCAAGAGAACGAATGAATTTATTGGGTGCCCCTATGGAGCCTAGGTAGGGGTTAGGGGTTCCTTACAAGGGTGTGGACATTCCTCCCCCAACTCACCACACTTGAAAAGCCTTACCCAATACCAGTGAGAGCCCCCTGCCCCCACAGTCTTTCCCAGTCTCTACATGCTCTAGCCCCTTCCTAGGCCACTGTGCAGCATTGCCAAGTACTCTAGAGAATCCTGTGCCCTACTCCAAGCCTGTGGGGAGCTGATGTGAATGATAAGCCAGCCCATCTGGGGTGATCTTTTACAGGGTGTGGGGGCACAGCTGAATGCAACAGGATGACAGTTGCTTCTGGCTTTGAGCACATTCACTCACGCTGCTGCCTTCTGTAGGGCTTCTTCATTTAATCCTTACCCTGAGTACATACGAGGAGGCATCCTAAATTTCCATTCAGAAGAGACCAGTGTCAAGTATGTCGAGAATATGTAGAGCCAGAGCTGGAGAGATGGCTCAGAGGTTAAGAGCACTTCCTGCACTTCCACAGGTCCTGAGTTCAATTCCCAGCAACCACACAGTAGCTCACTACCATCTGTGATGAGATCTGGTGCCCTCTTCTGGCCTGCGGGCATAGTGCAGGTAGAACACTGTATATAGTAAATGAATAAATCTTAAAAAAAAAAAAAAGAAGAAGAAGAAGACTATGCAGACCCAGGGTAGGGACAGGCTCAGTCTCCACTAAAAACAGTGCTTTTCCTTTATATTTGATTTACTTAAAGGAGTTTTTGTGACGCTAAGAATAGTAAGTGATACTAGAATAGTAAGGGCATTTTCTGCATATGGCTTGATCATTTTTCAGTTGATAAGTTGTTGAGCTACTTCCATTACACTTATCACTACAAATTTATGGGGTTCTTTTCATTTTTCTTTTACATTTGTTTTAGATATATTTATTTTATGCATGTAAATGTTTCGCCTACATATATATGTGCATCGTGTGCGTGTTTAGTGCCCATGGAAATCAGAAGATGGCATCAGATCCCCTCAAACTAGATTTATGGGCAGTTATGAGCCCCCATGTGGTACTGGGAACCAAACCTAGATCTTCTGTAAGAGCAACAAATGCTCTTAACCAGTTAATCATCTCTCTGGCCCCTGACTTTTTTCTTTTTAAGAGTTTTGAGGATTGAACCCAACATCTTGGGCATGCTAAGCATTTTCCTTACCATTGAGCTCCACCTCAGCCTTATTATGGGTTTTGTCTATCAATGCATTTGTCATTAGGTAGGAGAAGCTAGCATTCCTGTCTCCCTGTGTAAGTTCCTTCATGTGATTTTTGTCTCTCTAACAGGTGAAGAAGATTGTTGAGGAGCCTGTTCTCAAATTCTTAGATGGAGTTGTAGCCAGCGTGATGGAAGTAAGTACCTTCTGAGGACATCACCATGAAATTAGCCTGACGTAAGCATGTGCAAAGAGAAAACAGAACTGCTTGCAGGAGGGCTGCCTGCCCTGGCTCCTCTCATTCCATCACCACACATGCCTCTGACTGGTGCTCAGTGTCTCCATTTCACAGTCGGGTAACTAATGTACCATGTCACACACTTAGAAAGCTTGCAGTCAGCCTGGGTCCTTCTGGAGTTTATCTTCCTTGCTTCTTTGTTGCTTTCAAAGCTGCAAGGAGTACTTTCTGGGACATGGAAGCCCTGAACTTAAGCGTATATGGTATGTATCTGAGGGACTTTTTAAAAATGTATTTGGAGCCAAGATCTGCTCTGCAGTTGGCATCATCAGACTTTGATGTTAGTGTTTGTGGTGTGTGTGCTTACCCTTGGTTAGTCCTGACTAAGGGACACACTGTCATAACTCCAAGTTACAGTCTGGTACTTTGCTGCAGGTCTTTCCTGTCAACCTGAGTCTTAGCTCTTGCACACTTTTTATTTATTTATCTTCTTTGAGGGGGGTATGGGTTTTTTTGTTTGTTTTTAAGACAGGGTTTCACTGTTGTAGCTCTGGCTGTCCTGGAACTCCCTTTATAGAGCAGTCAGGCCTTGAACTCACAGAGATCCTCCTGTCTCTCACTCTCACTGTAGGCTGACTTTGTGGTCTTTTCTTCTTTTTCCTTTGAGGATTATTTTATTTGTTTATTTTCTTTCTTTCCTTTTTTTGTTTGTTTGTTTGTTTTTGTTCTTCAAGACAGGGTTTCACTGTGTAGCCTTGGCTGTCCTGGAACTCTCTCTGTTGACCAGGCTGCTTTCAAACTCACTGAGATCCACCTGCCTCTGCCTTCTGAGTGCTGGGAATAAAGGCATGTGCTACCACTGTCTGGCTAATTATATTTTTTATGTGTATGGTTGTTGTTCTTACATATATGTCTGTACACCATGTACGTGTAGTGTTCCCAGAGACCAAAATTTTAATCTCCCCTTAAAATTGAAGTTATTGATAGTTGTGAGCTGCCATGTGGGTGCTAGGAGTTGAACCTGGGTCCTCTGGAATAGCACTCAGTGCTCTTAACCACTGAGCCATCTCTCCAGTCCCAGTTTATTTTGTCAGTATATGGTCAGTGGCTCTTAACCTTCCTAACGCTGAGACCCTTTAATATAGTTCCTCATGTTGTAGTGACCCCCAACCATAAAATTATTTTGTTGCTACTTTATAACTGTAATTTTATTACTGTTATGAATTATAATATAAATATCTGATATTCAATTTCCCCAAAGGGGTGGGGGTCTGACCCACAGGTTGAGAACTACTGATCTAGAAACTTGTTTGATCTACACACTACCTGTAATGAAATCAGTGTGTGTCCTATGGAAGAGTTGTGGCTTTCTGGAGATCCCCCTTAGGACTTTTGTTGTTGTTGTTGTTAATGTATATGAGTGTTTCAATTGCATATATTTCTGTATACCACAAGCATGCTGATGCCTGTAGAAGCCAGGAGAAGGCATTGGATCCTCTGGAACTGGAATTACAATTTGCCATAAAGGTGCTGGAGATTGAACCCAGATCGTCTAGCAGAGTAATAAGTGCCCATCTCTCCAGCTCTGTAGCTTTAACCTGGAATCCTAGGACCCTTTTCCCATGAATGAACTATGGTGATTTGGGGCAGCTTTGTTTGTTAATAATTTTAGACTTTAGAATAAATATCCTGATGAAGAAATAGCTTTGTGCTAACAAACACAAGAAGAGTTTTAAATGGGTCTTAGTCCCAGCCGGTGTGCTCTATTTTCAGAGTTCCAGGAGAGCCAGGGCTACACAGTGAGACCCTATTTCAAACTGCATCCCCACAAAAGAGTTGTAAATGTTGACCTTAAACACAAAACAACAGCAGACTGTAGCTTCTAGGCCTAGAGAACTTGAGGAATGCGGAGATATGTGGCTAATGAGTGCTGTTGCTGTCCTGTGGACGTGCGGCACGGGTGATTGAAAACCCTCAGTTGATCTTAACTCTGAACTCTTTTGCTCAGCCTTTGAGATGCTCTTCCCTCTGCCCATCTCATTTCTTCGTCTGTGCCCAGCAGAGTGAAACAGGGACTGGTAAGGGGTGGTCAGGAAGCAGAGACTGTCGATGGCGCTTGGTCACCAGCTCCTGATAGTGCCCTCCTGAATGCTTGGTGGCTCTCACACCCTCGCACCCCATGCCACCTCCAGCTCCTCTCAGTTGGTAATATTCACTAGGCCGTGTCTTAAGGGTTTATTTTGTTTTTCCAAGCATTACATTTCAGATTACATTGGTAAAGAATAGTTCAAGCCAGGTGGTGGCAGTTCACACCTTTAATCCCAGCACTTGGGAGGCAAAGGCAGTCAGATCTCTTGAGTTCAAGGCCAGCCTGGTCTACAAAGTAAGTTCTAGAATAGTCAGGACTACACAGAGAAACCCTGTCTTGGAAAAAAAAATTAAAATTAATTTTAATTGTAAAATGTAAGCTAAATTTCGAACTGCCCAAACTATAGTGTCATCCTTCAAAATGATTAGATTTAGTATTAGATTTCCCCTTTCATGTCTTTCACGTCCTTCATTTCCATGTCAGACCAAAATCAGTGAAATGTGAGTAGTGGTTTTCTTGTTGTTTTATCGGTTTTTATACCATCAGGGCCAGGCATGGACCTCCTGTTTACTTTTGTCTTTTACTGAGGAGGATGAACAGGAAGATTTGAATGTCTGTTACAAGTTACAGCAAGTGGGTGCTCAGTTTACAATGTAGTTGCTTGCTGGGCCGTGTGCAGGACCACAGGCAGTTCTGAGAGTCTCTGCACTGTGGCTGAGTGCCTATTTCCTCTGCAGGCCAATCCCAGTGCTGACCTCTACTATACAAGCTTCAGTGATCCCCTCTACCTGACCATGTTCAAGATGCTTCGAGATACTCTGTACTACATGAAAGGTAAGGGTGTTGGTGGATGTGGATGTGGGCACAAGGGGTGGGTCCCTGGCCATTCTTACAGTCTGCTACTTGCTTTCTGTTGGTGCCAACTTAGAAATCACATGTGAAAACAGATGTGGTTTATGGGTATAATCCTAGCTACTCATAAGGATGGGATGAGCCCAAGAGTTTGAGACCAGTCAGGGCAATACAGCAAGATCCCTGTATCTCCAAAAATAAAAGATCACATGTGAGCAACATGATCACATGACTGAACTTTAGTGGAAATAGGAAAAATTTTAAAAATTTGACCCTGATGGTAATACTGCCAATGATGGCTGAAGAGTTGGTTTATTTCCTAATATGTTTTTCTATATACATTGTATCATTGTTCTATGCATATAGTTTTACATATCAAATTTCGACATTTTAGAAAATAAAAGGTTTAATGTTTTCTCACAGTTTCTCATGTGTTTTTCCCATTCTATTTCTTCATAACATTAAATGTTCCTCTTAAATATTTTTTGGTGACTACATAAATTTCTAAGATATAGATACA
Organism: Myodes glareolus; assembly: GCF_982192425.1. Taxonomy (NCBI): domain Eukaryota; kingdom Metazoa; phylum Chordata; class Mammalia; order Rodentia; family Cricetidae; genus Myodes; species Myodes glareolus. The sequence goes on along the minus strand of NC_142027.1, from coordinate 96,700,443 downwards.
CTATAATTTACTTAACTATTCCTAATCTAATTAAGAGGGCTCCTGAGAAACAGTCATATAGGGGCATAGCAGCAAAGGTTTGGGTTCCCTTGGGAGTTCATTAAGGATGGCCAGCCCAACCTGACGTCCTAGAGTCCTTTTGCCTTGGCTGTCTGTTACTGGTCTGACCTCTGCCTATCACAGTGGTTCTGAAATTTTCAGGCCCCAAGGATAAGAATTAGGAAAATCTTTGACCTTTCAACTGAACGTTCCCATTGATATATCCCTTTTTAGGTATTTTTTTTCTTTTCTTTCCTTTATTTTTTGGTTTTTTGAGACAGGGTTTCTATGTGCAACAGCCCTAGCTGCCCTGGAACTAGCTCTTGTAGACCAGGCTGGCCTCAAACTCATAGAGAGCTGCCCTCTGCCTTCCGAGTGCTGGGATTAAAGGCAAGCACCACTACCACTCAACTCTTACAGGTATTTCATATATTTGAGTTTTAGGTTTTGACTGCCTAAAAGATGTACTCTGGCTTAGAGTATAGCTCATTGTAGAGCACTTGCCTACAGTGTAAGCACCTGGACTGATCCTCAGCACCACCAAACACCTGGTCTGACTGCAGGAGAACCCTTTTCCTCTGGCCAACAAACTATATGCTCTTGGGGAGTTATGACATAGCCTGTTAATGCTTGACCCTGCAGGCATTCTTAGAATCCCAGTAACCACCTCAAAGATCACCTTTGTTTTTGTTGAGAGGGAACAGCTTAGCTTTTGGCACCTGCTACCTATGTGTGGTGTGGCTCTTTCCACCTGGGACTATCCTCCACCCCACCCTAAACTTTCTTTCCCACAGATCTCCCCACCTCCTTTGTGAAAGAGATCCATGATTTTGTGTTGGAGCAGTTCAACATGAGCCAAGGGGAGCTCCAGAAGATTCTACATGATGCAGACAGGGTCCACAGTGAGATGAGCCCCCTCAAACTGCGCTGCCAAGCAAATGCTGCCTGTGTGGACCTTATGGTGTGGGCTGTGAAGGATGAGCAGGGTGAGCCCAAACCTACTTCCCTGCATCCTATGATCTCTAGGCCTACCCAGGAATCCCCCTATGTGTTTCCCAAAGTGACTTCTAGAGCCCAGGCATTTGCTGTCCTGTCCTGCAATGTGAGGCAGTGGACCTGGGAGGAAGGGGAAGCCCAAGGCCACCAAACCTGTACATTCTCTCTGGTGTTTTTCAACGGATCTTTAGACTTTGCTCTGGAGAGATGGAGGTTCATAACTGGAGGGTAAGAGGCTGGTGGGAGAGTCTGGGAAACATTTTTGCTTAGTAGAACATTGTGAAACAAAAGGGGTCCCACCCACTGAGAAGATGATGTGTAGATTCACATCATGTGGGTGCCTGCTTCAAAACTCCCAGTGTTACCTCTCAGTGTTAATACCTGTAACAAATATTTGTGTGGGCTTTACTAAGTCCTATGGTTAGCCAGTAAGAACATATTTTCTGGGGTTGGGAGATTTAACTCAGTAGTAGGCCCTGGGTTCAGTCCTCAGCTCCAAGGGGAAAAGAAAGAAAAAAAAAAGAACTTATTTTCTGAATCTTGGACTGTAGTGATTATTTGTATCTGCTTCTGATTTTAAATTAAGGTGCAGAAAACCTTTGCATCAAGCTGTCTGAAAAGCTGCAGTCCAAGACATCCAGCAAGGTCATCATTGCCCATTTGCCCTTGCTAATCTGCTGCCTGCAGGTCAGTCTACAGAGATTCCCATTCACAGGTGCCCTTACTGTTGTTCAGGCTGTAGCTGATTCTCCAGAATCAAACAAAAGGCAACAAAGTTGTCCTTTAAGATGCCTATTAGGTCCTGCTGTGAGCTAAGGGTAGGCTTCTCTGGATAGGGCCTGCATTTCTGCAGGAACTGCTTGCCTTGAAGAGAACCTGTGTTCCTCCTTGATGTGAGACTGTCTTGCATGTAATCAGGCGAGCAGGTCATAGACACAGGACCTCACAGAGAGATGTCTTGGTTATAATACTCAGTTCTGCTTAGCTAAGGCTCTCCTTGATATAGACCCCATTGACTTCATACCTGCCATTGTTTAACAGCCTATTCTGTACCTTAATGTATTTACTTAGACACAAAAGTCTTAACAATGTGTGTGTGTGTGTGTGTGTGTGTGTGTGTGTGTCTTGATTGTTGAAGAATTAGTACCATTTCCTTTTCTTAACCCATGAGCAGGTAGTCTCTGGAAGCTTTGACTTCAGAAGTTTGGGTCCAACATCAGAAGGCTTAAGCATCTTAGGGCCTTGTGGATGGTCCTTTCCAGACAGCATGATGGATTGATGTTGTGTTGCAGGGTTTGGGCCGCCTGTGTGAAAGGTTCCCAGTGGTGGTACACTCAGTGACACCGTCTTTGAGAGACTTTTTGGTGATTCCATCCCCGGTGCTGGTGAAGCTCTATAAGTACCACAGTCAGTACCACACAGGTAATAGCTCTTGTAGCTGTTTGCTTTTCACTCTTTGCCCTTTGCTCTTTTAGGGGCCTACCACCCATCTCCCAAATAAAGCATATGGAGTCTTTCTTATTTATGAATGCCTGACCTTAGCTTGGCTTATTTCTTGCCAGCTTTTCTTAACTTAAATTATCCCATCTACCTTTTCTTCTGGGCTTTTACCTTTTTCTATTTCTGTATATCTTTCCTTCTTGTTCTATGTCTAGCTGGGTGGTTGGCCCCTGGAGTCTTCCTCCTTTTCTCTCACTCCTCAATCTTCTCTCCTCAGATTTCTCCTATTTACTCTCTCTGCCTGCCAGACCCACCTTTCCTTTCTCCTGCCTTACTACTGGTTGTTCAGCTCTTTGTTAGACCTATCAAGTGTTTTAAACAGGCAAAGTAACACAGCTTTACAGAGTTAAACAAATGCAGCATAAAAGAATGCAGGACATATTTGCCTCATTAAACAAATGTTCCACAGCATAAACAAATGTACACATTTCCAACTCATATTCCACAACAAGCTCATCTTCAGCATTCAGAGCTTCTGGATCCTTGTGAGAGGAGCCGTGTAAGTATTTGAGTTCTGACCATACTTGTTTGGGCCATTCCTCTCCTCTACATCTTTCCTTCTGTCTCTGTTCAGATCCCCATTCCCTAGGATTCAGGCCTTTCTCTGCCTCCTATTGAAGGCCTCAGAGCTCGGCTGGGAGTCTCATGTACACTGCCTCATTTGTTCCACACTGCCCCATAGAGGATGCAGACTCAGAGCTCTCATATAATAGTAGTTAGTATAGACTGATTAGTTAACTAACTAATTAATCAGTCCAGCTTCCATGGATGTGAGGCACTAATGTAGTTAGTATCATGCATAGTTACACTGATATCTTTTCCCTTCAGATGAAGAAACCCAAACCTAGCCATTAGAAGACCCCCTCAGTCTTATAGTAAAAACACACAAACTGAAGGAAAAAAAAAAATCTTTTTTTCATAATTGTGATGTTTTCAAACTATCTTTTGAATCAGTCATTTTAACTTTGTTAAGGAATGGTGTAAATGTTCAAGTTCATGCTTATGATCTCCCAGGCTTCTGTCACGTGCACCATCACCCAAACACACACTTACCTGCTTTGTGCACGCTGCTTGGACAAGACAGGACTGCCTCACTAAGCATCAAAGCTACATTCATGTGGATATTTGTCATTTATGTTGTTGTTGTTGTTGTTTGAGACAGGTCTCTCTACATAACCCTGGCTGTCCTGGAACTCACTATTTATATACCAGGTTGGCCTTGAATTTACAGAGATCCACCTGCCTCTCTCTGGAATGCTGGGATTAAAGGTGTGCACCACCAAGCCTGACTTTGTCATTTTTAAAAAATGGTTCATTAAGAAATTGCTAAACTTACTTTATAAGCAAGTTTAACACTTTTTTCCCCCTTTTTAAGTTGATTTTTATTGAGCTCTACATTTTTCTCTGCTCCCCTCTCTGCCTCTTCCCTCTCCCCTTCAACCCTTGCCTGAAGTTCCCATGCTTCCAATTTACTCAGGAGATCTTGTCTTTTTCTACTTTCTACCTCCCATGTAGATTAGATCTATGTAAGCAAGTTTAACACTTTATAAACCACCTGTCCTTTTGATGTAAACGTGTTCCTTCACCCTTTCTGTTGGTCTCAGATTCTTGACTCTAAATGTTTGGTCCATTCAGTAAGCCAAGCGTGATGGTGTATGCCTTTTAAGGGGGCAAACATGGTCCACATAGTGAGCTCCAAGCAGGCCAGGGCTGCATGGTAAGATCCTGTCTCAGAAAAAGAAAAAAGGAAGCAAGCCAGCGGGTAAGATGTGGTTGAATGTTTGCGTGCTTGTTTTCACAAGCTAAAAATAAAGCCTACTATCTTGTAGTCTTAGTTTGAGGCAAAGAAAGGGATGAAAGTAAAACTAAATCAGACACAAGTCTGAATTTGAGTTTTTACTTTTAGTTGCTGGCAATGATATAAAAATAAGTGTCACCAATGAGCATTCCGAGTCAACTCTAAATGTCATGCCGGGTAAGAAGAACCAGCCGTCCATGTATGAGCAGCTCCGGGACATCGCCATTGACAACATCTGCAGGTGGGAGCTTTAACTAAGGAAGCCTGGGGTGGTGGTGGTGAGGAGGCAAAGGCTCAATGCCAAAGGAGTGACGTTATCCTTTTCATTTAAAGTTTGTTTCTATTTATTGTATATTTATAAAAAGAGTTGTTTAGTTTGTTTTTTTCAATAAAGCTGCCTCCTTTTCTCAGTCAGAAAAATAAAAGTGCTTATTAGAGAAAAATTGTAGTATATTAAAAAAAGAGAGAGGATCGCCCCATTGGCTCATCTTCCAAAGTAACGTGTAATTATATTTTTTCTGTATAATATTTGATATAAGTCAGAGATTTTTTACTATAGGTCTTTCTTTGGACTACCAGCTCCCAAATAATGACACAGAGACTTCTTATTAATTATGAAAGCTTGGCCTTAGCCTAGGCTTTTCCCCAACTAACTCTTAAAACTTAAATTAACCTGTTTATATTAATCTACATTCTGCCTTGTGGCTTGTTATCTCCCCTCGATACAATGCATCCCACTTCCTATGTCTGACTGGCGAGTCCCCTGCCTTTCAATTTCTTCCAAGTTCCTCTCTTCCCAGAAGTCCTGCCTATCTCCTGCTGCCTAGCTTTTGGCAGTTTAGCTCTTTATTAGACTAATCAGAACATGCCTTAGCAGAGACATGTCTTCACACAATGTGATCAAATTTACCACAACAGCTTTTACTCTTGTTTTCAATAAGATTAAGTGTTCTTTGCTGTGGAGACTTGCTGCATGCTCTTGCTCTCTAATTTGTATGAATGTGTGCCTCCTTTTGAATTCTGGCTTCTTATTCTCAGTATGCCTTAAGAGCCAAACACATGGGGCAAGCAGGATACACCTGAGAAAGAAGGCTTTGTGTTCTTGGGGGCTTCTAAAGGTTCCTATTTTCTGAATAACATAAGCATCTCTCCTTAATAAAACACCCTGGTGGGGAGCAGAGATGCTGCTTAGTGGCAGGACTTGTGCTTTGCCTTTGTAAGACCCTGGGGTTAATCAGCAGGGGTCAGGGGGCTTGGTACCGATGTTCCCTCAGCTGTCTGGGAGTCAGTTGCTATGAATGATAAAGGAAGTGTGAAATTGGAATTAGCATGGTTACATTATTCTGAAGGAAGCTGTTCCTTCAAAACTGGCAAAGTGATTTAAGTTATTCTTTCCAGAAGAGATACTACCAAGTGGGTGAAGTTGGCTATAATTCCTTAAATTCATTCTATAGAATGGCTCTTCATTCAGAAATCTGGAGTAGAAACTTTAGAGCTGCTATGTAAAATGTTGTACACCTTAGCAAGTAACAAACCAAGCAGAAAACAAAACCGTTGCGTTTTCTTAACACCTGATGTCACTTGGACTTCTTTGCTACACAGGTGCCTGAAGGCTGGCCTGACCGTGGACCCAGTGATAGTGGAGGCCTTCCTGGCTAGCCTCTCCAACCGACTGTACATCTCCCAGGAGAGTGACAAGTATGTGTCTATCATTTGGAAGCATGGCTCTGCTTTGCAGGCTCAGTCACTGTGTTTGTGCCTCTTCCCTGCTCACAGTGTGGGTCTGCTGAAGGGTCAAGGTCAATCTTACCCTCAAATGTACATTCTGGACCACATGCTGGAGTGAAAGAGTCTGGGGCTCTGTCTCTGACTGTGGCGAGACCACTGCAGTTCCTTCAGAAGAATGCTTCTTCAAGGCCATGGGGAACAAGGTCGAGGCTGTGGTCTCTTGTTTTGTTTTACCACTGCATGCCTCAGAGCTGCTTTACTTTTGGAGGGTTTTTTGTTTGTTTGTTTTAGAAACAAGGTTTTTCTGTGGACCACCCCCCACTGTCCTGGCTGTCATTCCATAAACCAGGCTGGCCTTGAACCCTAAGATCCACCTGCCTTTGCCTCCTGAGTGCTGGGATTAAAGGTGTGTGCCACCACGCCCAACTCTCAGAGCTTTTGAAACACCTCTCTTGTCGTCGCCCCCTCCCCAGGGATGCTCACTTGATTCCTGACCATACCATCCGTGCCTTGGGACACATTGCAGTGGCTCTGAGAGACACCCCAAAGGTCATGGAGCCAATTCTGCAGATCCTGCAGCAGAAGTTCTGCCAGCCTCCCTCGCCGCTTGATGTTCTCATCATCGACCAGCTGGGCTGCCTGGTTATCACTGGAAATGTAAGGAAAAGCCCTGCAGTAAGGCTGGAGCTGGAAACTTTGATTATAAGGAGTATAAAATTGCACTGTTAATGCACCTTGAAACTAAGCTAAATTCTCTCAGTGGTTTCAGCACTGTATGGGGAGAATTTGTGGTCAGTGGTTGTATCATTCTCTGGAAAGGAAGTTTAAACTCATTTCTTATCAGTGTAGCTAGCATAAAATTGGGTCTAAATAAAAGCTATTTCTCCTTTACTTTTGATTTGGGTTTTCTTAGAACTCTAGAAATAGATCTCCTTAGTCCCAGCACTTAGAAAGTAGAGACAAAAGAATTAGGAATTCAAACCCTTGTCTCAAAAAAAGAAAGAAAGAAAAGAAAAGAAAAAAAAAGAAAAGAAAAGAAGCCAGAAATGCATACTATTCTTCTAGAAGACCTGACAGCCATACACTCCTGTGCAGACACCCACATATATACATAATTTAAAAATAGAATCTTAAAGCAATAAAATATAGTCCAGGCATGGTATGTACACCTTTAATCCCAGCACTTGGGAACCAGAGGCAGGAGGATTTCTGTGAGTTCAAAGCCAGCTTGCTCTATATAGTGAGTTCTAGGCCAGCCAGGGCTTCATAGTAAAACGCTGTATATAATCCAGGCAATCAATAAAATAAACATAGCTGGCAAAGATGACTTAGTGGGTAAAAAGACTTGCTGACAAGCCTGTGGACTTGAGTTCAATCCCTGGAACCTGAGTGATGGGAGGAGAAAATTAAAATGTTTTCCTCTTACTACCATATAAATGCCCTGCATGGTCCTTTTGTTATCAGATTCCAGAGCTCTCCCTGGGTGATGACGGGAGGGATCTTCCCATGTCTAGGAGTGGCCTCAGGAATTATGGCATGGTGACAGTATCTCTTGCTCTCTTCCAGCAATACATTTATCAGGAAGTCTGGAATCTCTTTCAGCAAATCAGTGTGAAGGCCAGTTCAGTTGTCTATTCGGCCACCAAAGACTACAAAGACCATGGCTACAGGTAATTCTATACCTCGTTGCTTTAGAGCTTGACAGTATTTAACGCTGTTTGAGGAAAGTTTGAGGATTGGCCTGTGGGTGTTAGCCTTCTTGCAGTTGCAGAAGTGCTATATGCTATAAATCAGTGCACATGCAAGGCAGCATATGAAAACCGCATGTGGCAGCAGTTTGTTGCTGAGCTACACCTATGGCCCTCTGTTCTGCTCCATTCTCTACCACACAGGCCCATAATACACATCTAGGTGACCTGCTTCTTATACATAAGCAACATGCCAGCTACACCTGAAATGTTGCCCTGTGTGTTGCTTTAAATAATTGCATAGTACCACACTGTGCCAAGATTCTAACCAATTTAGTTTGGGTATTGGGTAGTTTTCTAGTTTCCATACCAGAAGGTACTACATTGAATAAATAGTGTAATAGCTATGTAAAAACTATGTGAGTATGCTTTTTTGTTTGTTTTGTTGTTGTTGTTTTGTTTTTGTTTTTGAGACAGGGTTTCTCTGTGTAGCCCTGGCTGTCCTGTAACTCACTCTGTAGAGATGGCCTCGAACTCACAAAGATCCAACTGTTTCTGCCTCCTGAGTGCTAGGAGTAAAGGTGTGTGCCACCAACAACAATCTGCGAGTGTGCTTTTCTTAGGTTAGATTTTTAAAAGTAGGATTTAGGGACTTAATGCAAAATAATTTAATGCAAAATAATTGGCCACTAGCAAGTATAAGGCCCTAGGTTTGCTTCTTAGCATCCCTGCCCCCCCCAGAAAAAAAACAAAAACATGGGCAGGGTTAGAGAGGCAGTTGGAATCTGGAGGCCAGGGAATAGATGCTTATATCTTTGCGCATTCTATATTTGTACAAGCTTGACCAGTTTTCCTTGGCAGACTGAGAGATGCTTCTTGACTTTACCTAGAATGACATGAGGAAGAGCCATGTCTCTTCGTGTTTGAAGGATCTCACAAGAGGTTGTCAGATCAGAAGAGAGAGAAGGCAGGAAGGAAAGTCAAAGACATGAGACTGGTGGAGAGAAGAGCGTTGTTGTTGTTGGCATTACTGTGTTGGCATAACTGTTCCTAGTCGTCGGTGGGCAGCAGTGCAGCCGCCTTGCCTCAGTAAATGCTCAGCTTGTCCATGCCTGGTTTCTTCACCTGCCAAAGAGCACGTCTCATTGTGTGAGCAGTGAATAGAGATGTACGTGCGGGTCTGTGAGCTAAGACCGCCCTGAGTGCATCTATCTCAACTGATCCCAGAAGCTAAGCAGGCGTGGGTCTGTTAGGACTTTGGTGAGAGATTATATACGTGCAAGTTCTTGACCAGTGTGAGCTCTTGGCATTGTTACACAGTTGGTCTCTACCAATGGGTATTAAATGTTAGAATCAAAACATGCATCTATCCTGTCCATGTTCAGATTTTCTTATCAACATTCTCCAAATAATAAAATGTCTCCAACACTGGGAGAGGTGATACACACTGTAACACAACCGCTTAGGAAGTTAGAGGCTGGGAGTTAGAGGCTAGCCTGAGCCACATAGCAAGTTCTGCTACATAGTGAAATCTTATCTTTAATAAGAAAAACCCAATACTAACAACAACAGCAACAAAAAACACTTTTTGTGATATTTGCTTTGTAGTAAAGCACTCTGAATAATTATGAAATGATTTAAAGTATGCAAGAATGTGGTCATTATATATGCAAATACCATCCTGGTTTATTTACCTTTTGTTCATTACGATACAGCCTTGCTGTGATAGCTCAGGTTGCCTCAAACTTACGATGCTCTTGCCTTCACCATCTAAGTGCTAAGATTACAAGTGAATGTTATTTGCTATTACACCCAGCTACCACACCATTTTAAATGAAAGGATGCTTTATATCCTAGGGAATTTTGCAGCCAGCTTCCCATGGGTAGTGAGGAACAGTTGTATCAGTGTTTTCTCACCACCACCACTGTGTGTCCAGACTATAAACAATCTGAGGACTAGATTGGCGTCCCATCCAAACTCGCCTCTACCTTCTTCTGTCTATCTTGGTATCTGCACTTCTTTTCCCATGTTGTTCCCTTAATCTGAATGTGTCTTCTGGGACTCCTTGTCCTTGGGCACCTCCTGCTCTTTGTCCTGGCTCCCTGCTGGCCTCTTTCTGGCCCTTGTGTTGATCTTGCTGAGCTCTGCCCTCACTTTGTGCAATTCCTGCTAATCTCATGCTGCAGTTTCTTCAGTTTCTAATCGAAATTGCCATTTTTTTCCCCGTAAAGCCTCTTATTGCCATTAAAATGATTGATCAATCTAGGCTGTAGCTCAGTGTTAGAGCACTTGCCTGGCATACACGGGGTCCCGGATTCCAGGCCCCCCCACCACAGCCTCCAAAGTTTGTCTTCTCACCAGTAGGAACATTTGATAGCTTTTGTTCCCCTAATCTACCAGGCTTTACCTAACTGGGAAAGGAGTGTCTTTTGTCGTGACTAGCATTTGCTAGGGACCAGCCTGTTCAGTGCTTAACTCCTCCAGCTTATGGAGAGGGAATTATTATACTTGTTTCACAGAGGAAGAAACCAAGGCTCACAGGCCTATGTGCATCAACTAGTAATACACCATGCCAAGTATCAGAGCTGCTGGTTGCAAAGCTGCAGAGGCCTGGCCCCCGGCATCTGGCTGAAGGGGCAACATCAGTTTCACTCCTGGGATTTATGTCAGGTGTCCATAATCCAGAGGCAGGTCGTCCTGGAACTCTGTAGCACGAATTCTAGTTGGTCTTAATAAATAAAAACCTAGAGTCAGATATTAGGGGGTGAAAACTGAGAGATCAGAGAAGCAGTGTAGTCAGCCGCTAGAGAGACCTCTACCAAATCTTCAGACTAAAGGGGCAATCCTCAGACTGCACCCCAGCTCCTGCCTCCTCCCACCTTATAGTCATCTCTCTGCCCAGCAATATCTCTCTTCTCTATCGCCACCTCCCTAGGGCTGGGATTAAAAGCATGTGACTCCTATGTTGGCAGAAGCTGCTTGTTCATTTCCCGACCACCCAGCCTCCTGAAATAATCACACAGAAACTATATTATTTGCAATACGGTTTGGCCAATATCTTAAGCATGTTTCTGGCTTTCTATTAACCCTTTTTTTTAATCTGTGTATCACCATGTGGCTGTAGCTTACTGGGTAAATTTCCATACATTGTCTGTCTCTGGCGGGGCTACATGGCTTTTAGCTACTCCATCTTCTTTCTCCCAGCATTTAGTTTAGTTTTCCCACCTGGCTCTATTTTGCTAAGCCACTGGCCAAAACAGATTTATTCATTAACCAATAAAAGCAACACATAGACAAAAGGACTTCCCACACCACTCCTAAGTACTGGGATTAAACACGTGAGCCACCACCACCCAGCTCTATTTCTTTTTCAGACTGGATCAGTTTCACGTAGCCCAGGGTGACCTTGAACTCACAGAGGTCTATCGGGGTCTCTGTCTTTCAGTACTGAGATTAAAGGTGTGTGCCACCACTGCCTGACCTCTGTGGCTAACTAGTGACTTAGCTCTTCAGGCAAGCTTTGTTTGCTAGATTACAAACATAATATCACTCCAGGACTCCTTTGTGTTCACTGTCTGCTGCCAGTAATGTCAGTCCCAGAGTTGTGGGGAGCACTGGTGAGAAGCTAGTCATCAGGAATAATAATGTTTGGGTTTGATTTGAAGGAGAATAACAGAACTCAAGTAGAAAAGTCTAGAACTGAGTAATTCTACATCCGGATGTTCAGTAGGCTTTTAATGGTCAGAGGAAAGTCAGGGTCCCTGGTATCTAGCTCCTTGAACCAGATTCTGGGTCAAGAGGTCCATAATAATTTATTCAGGCATTTACTTTCAAGGTCTGTTTGTCATGACGATGACATGTTCATAACCTTTTGGGAGTTCCTTGTGCATGGTGAGGCAGGCCAGACCAACTCAAAGCCAGTGTTTCTCCCTCCAGCAGCTGAGGGCTCAGCAGTGGGTTTGCCTTTGTTCCTTTTCTTTAGGCACTGTTCCCTAGCAGTGATCAATGCCCTGGCCAACATTGCAGCCAACATTCAGGAAGAGCATCTTGTGGACGAGCTGTTGATGAACCTGCTGGAACTGTTTGTGCAGCTGGGCCTGGAGGGGAAGAGGGCCAGTGAGAGGGCGAGTGAGAAGGGCCCCGCCCTGAAGGTAGGAAGAAAGAGGTTGCTGGGTTTTGAGGCATTGTCTTGGCTGAAATATGGTGCTTTCTGTGTTAAATTATTTACTTTTTAAATTTTTGGTTCTGGGGCTCCAAGCCAAGATTCCACATATGCTAAGTGTGTATTCCACCAGTGAGTTACACCCTACCACCTGTTAGGTGATTTAAGAACATCTGAAGAAAACAAGAAGGAGAATGGGTTCTCACTCAGGATGCTGGTGGGGTAGGGAGGGGTGTGGCTTCCTCATCAGACTGCATCTGGCTTATATCAGCTCCAGTGGCGGCAGCAGCAGCATGGGCTCCTTCCTGGTAGCTCTCTCCCTCTTCACCATCTGGAAGCAGGTGAGGGTGTCCTGGCCTGAGTCTGTGCTGAGGAGAACCTTACATGCTGCTATTGGAACATACGGAGTACCATCCTTTTTCTGCTGTAAGACCTGTTCTAGAAAGGCAGGTCCACATGGACAGACAGAATGCTACCTTTTAAATGCTCAAATTGATTATTTGGGGGTGTTTAAGTCGGGGGGGGTCTCTCTTACCACATCATCTCCCCACTAACAGCAAACCTTCCATGTTTCCATTTTCATGCTCATATACTATTCCATCCCTTTCCCTTTCCCAGTTACTATTCAACCACTGGGTGCCAGGTACTGTCACCAGTCAGGGTCAGCCCACTTACTGTAAAGAACGAGGCTATCAATATTGTAGGCTTTGCAGGCTCAAGGCAGTTTCTGTTGCAACAGCTCCACTCTGCTGTGGTAGCTGACAGCAGCTGTAGGCATGTGCAAGAGACAGTTAATGATTACGATTAGGCTCGTGGGCTGCAAGGGCCTGGTTGCAGCTGTAGGCTTATGCAAGAGACAGGTAATAGCTACGATCAGGCCCGTGGGCTGCAGGATCCTGGCTGTTGTTTCAGGTGAGGGGGTCAAGTAAATAAGATAGCACCTTCTCCTTGAGAGGCTTTGGGGAGCACAGAGCAAAGCAGTCCAGCAAGGAGCACTTTAGACTAGGCTGATCAGGGATGCCTCACAGAGGTGACATCTGAGTTGACATCTCCATGAAATCCTTCCTGTGAAAGCCTTAGTCAATGAGTAACTGATGCCAAAAACAAAGCAAAAGAACCTGTTTAAGATCTTGTCCATAGGGGCTGGACATGACTCAATGGTTAAGAGCATTGGCTGCTCTTGCAGTGTATCCGGGTTCAATTCCCAGCACCCACATGGCAGCTCACACCTATCTGTAACTCTGGTACCAGGGGATCCCATGCCCTCACACAGACATACATGCAGGTAAAACACCCAATGCACATCAAATAAAAATGAATAAATAAAAGACCTTGTCTATAATTCAGTCTTGTTCTTCTGACCAGTCTATCAAGATTCCCAGGCTGGTGACTTTCCCAGCTCTCAGGAGAGACTAAGTGTCAGGTTGATGGGAGAGGAGTGCTGGTGATGCAGGGAGGTACTAAACACTTGAGGAAGTGTTTTCTCTTTCCTTCCTACAAGAAAAGGGCCAGTTCCCACAGACCTACTGTAACCTGTGCTCAGTCCTGTTTGCTTCCTCTTGCTACACTTTCCTATGGAGTCTCAAGACTCCTGAGATTTAATGCTTATTCACAGACTAGAAGAGCAACACCAGGATTCTACTTCTCCTAAGTACAGAGGTAGGAATCCTGTTCTTTGTACAGTAGTTACTGTTTGCCAAGTATTTATTGAAATAGGACCTTCTTGGGTAAGGGGAGCCTGTAAAAGCGAGAGGAAGATACTGCCTCATGACTACCCATAACTGCCAGATGTGATGGTACATGCCTTTAATCCCAGCCCTCCGGAGGTAGAGTACTAGCCACTAGCCTAGTCTTCATAGCAAGTTCTAGGCCAGCCTGTATTCAAAAAAAAAAAAAGTTAAGCTAAGACCCATGGAGGGGGTTCTACTTCATTGTGTAGCTCTGAGACTTTGGGTTTTCCAGTCCAGAGCAAAGAGAACCAGTGTTCGTCTGCTACAGCCCAGAAAAAACCAGATTGGGATTCTGTCTGCATCTTCTCAAGTGACCACATAACCTTGCCAAGATTCTCTGATTCTTGGTGAATCTCACCAGAAGTTAATGCAAGAAAGGCATTCGGAACACTTCCAGGTCACAGTGGGGTCCTCGGTGCTGTCTGCTGTCACTATTATAAATACAGTGCATAGTCCATTCTTCTAAGGTTTGGCACCATTGTCTGCCGAGTCCGGCATGGCTTGGTCCTGAAAACCTGACTGGAGCAGTGAGGGAATAGAGAAAGGACACACACACACATAGAAGTTGAGGTCAGGGAGGCTGTGCTTACTCTAATGGAGCACTCCTACTCAGCAACCCAGAATCTCTGTGTATTTATTGTGTCTAGCACGGGGGGGGGGGGGTCCTTTATAGAGGGCCATCTCAGTCATTCAAGTCAGTTGTTGTCACACCAGCCAATTGCCACAGTGCCATTATTTGCACTGAGATAAGAGAGGATTTGCCACTCCCATGGGATCTGAGACGTTAGGTCCTTGACAGCTGTGCCCAAGTCAGCAATACACATTAGCTCCCCACAAGTGTTTGTTGCAGTTTAGCCAAATTTTTGGGCCTATTAGAGAACTTAACCATTTAATTATTAAATCTCCTGGGATTTCTTAACTTATAGAAAAGTTACAGAACTTAGTAAGCAAAAAGCCATAATCCCTCTACTTAGGTGCTTTGGCATATTTTCTCTGCTTGTGTATATTGCCTAACTATAATTGAATCAGAGGGTACTCAAACCCTCATTTGTTTTCATTTAAAATTTCTATCAACACTCTTCCAAGGTGAGTAATTTTTTTTCAAAAAGTTGTTTTCTTAATGACTATGTCACGCTAATGTAGAATTGCCACTGTTTATACAATCTTAAGTTAATGGTTTATATTTGACATTTAAGTTGTCTCTGTGCACCCCTCACTGCAGCTAAGGGTGTGGCCTAGTGGCAGAGAACTTGTGCAGCGTGTGCAAGGCTCCAGGGTCGGTCCTCAGCACCATGTGTACAAACGTGAATGGTGCAGCCGGGGACCAGGGTTTATAGTTCAAGTGCTTAGCATGGGAAAGGTGCCAGAACCAAAGAATGTGACACCTATGAATATGCCTCGTTGTTTCTTAGGTTAGGGAATCCTAGTCTGCACAATACTGTTGGGGTTTTTTGTTTGTTTGTTTGTAAAAGAAATGTTTTTGCTATTTTCCTAGGCTTCCAGCAGTGCAGGGAATTTGGGGGTGCTCATTCCTGTAATTGCTGTGGTGAGTATTCACTTGTCAGACGATTTAAGTTCCAACTACTCATGTTTGAATCAATTGCTAATAAAAATGCTTTCTAAAATCTCAGTAATTCTGCTGGGCAGAAAGGCTCACACTAATCCTAGCACTCGGGAGACAGAAGCAAGTTGATCTCTGTGAGTTTGAGGCCAGCCTGGTCTACAGAGTGAGTTCCAGGACAGCCAGAGCTATATACCGAGACCTGTCTCAAAAAACAAACAAACAACAATGAAAAATAAATAAATGAATGAATGAATGAATGAATGAATGAATGGAAAGCCAGTAACTCTATAGATGGTTGTTTCAGTCACCAACAGCTTTGAATGACAACCTATAGGGATAACTCTGTGGTCTACAGAGTGAATTCCAGAACAACCAGAGCTATATACCGAGACCCTGTCTCAAAAAACAAACAAACAACAACAATGACCATACATACATACATACATACATGCATACATACATACATACATGCATACATACATGGGATCCCAGTAACTCTATAGATGGTTGTTTCAATCACCAACAACTTTGAGTGACAACCTATAGGGATAACTCTGTCTGTACCCAGACTTCCTCAGCAGTCTGGCAGGGAACTCACTCCAGTTCCTTTTGCATGGCACTGGGGTCTGGCCCTGCTTACTCTGCATCATGCCCTGTCCTTCACTGCTGCTTTGCCTCCTTCTTTGGCTTTCTCCTGTGAGACGACAGTGGGGCTGCTTCCTGATTAGACATAGTTGTGCTAGAGAGCCCATAGTTACCCAGTCCTGTTTTGTGCTGTGTCCACTGCTCTGCAAAAAATAAAAAGTTTATATAAAAATAATAAAGATAAGGTCTTATTGTATAGCTTTGGTTGGTCTGGAACTCACTCTATAGACCAGGCTGATCTCAAACTCACAGAGATCCATCCGCCTGCCTCTGCCTACTGGGTGCTGGGATTAAAGGTGAGCACCGCTACACTTAGTTTCTGCAAATAACCTCTGTGAAGGTTTTCCGCACTCTTAGTCATTCCCAGTAGCAGTCCTGGGGCCTTGTGTTCTCATATTTTTATCCCTCTCTGTTCTCACCTCATGTTGTGCCATAGTTCAGGTCTTGAAAGTGTATATCAGCAGAGTCCACCTAGCTGGGCACTGAGAGTGCTAAGGACAAGATAGTTGGACAGGCAAGTGGAGGGGTGTGTGTCCGGGCGGTGGGAGTGGGGGTCTTGCTATGTAGCCTGGGGTAGTCTAGAACTCTCTGAGTACTCCAGGCTAGCCTTGAACTTGGCAGCTGGTCTGCCTCGGCCTTTCAGGTACTAGGATTGCAGGCATACACCGTATCAGATTTATCTCTCATTGTAGTGAAGTGGTTTGTGTGCTCATCTTGGGTGTTCTTTAAACCTTGGGACTTCTAGGCAGGTTATTATTATTGCTCTTTAATAGTAAAAATTTATACATTTTGTGTAGTATCCCACATATACATAGGCCATCTTTTTACCTGCACACTCGTTTTCTGACTGTGCCTCCTGTGAGTTTATGTTGATACAGAATGAAGACTATGTCTGTACTAGGACATTTCATCCCATGAGGATGTTTGATGGGAAGGTGCATGTTCTTCCTGAAGACCGTAACACTTGGGACTTGCCATCACTGGTTCTCACTGCTCTTGCAGATTTACACAGGGGCTGGAGAGATGCCCAGTGGTTAAGAGCACTTGTTATTCTTCCAGAGGAGCTGGGTTTGATTTTGAAAACCCACATGGTGGCTCACAACCATCTGTAACTTCAGTTCCAGGAGATCTGACACCCTCTCCTGACCTCCATGGTACTAGGCACATACATAGTGGAAAGATATATATGTAGGCAAAACACCCATACACATTTTAAACAAAAATAAAAACAAGATTTTTAGGATTGTAAGAGCCTTTCTATAATGGTATTTTCCCCTACTGACTATTTTTTAAAACAAATTCTCCCACTTTGTCATTAATGTTATTCAACATACAATCATGTTTTTGAAGTGTTTTGTGGACTGAAGGCTTAGTTGGTACAAGCGAGGCTCTGGGTCAGACTGCTAGCAGCAGCAGTCGAGCTGTGGCTCTGCGTGCTCTCACATGTACGCCTTCTGTTTGGCCTAGAGAGAAAGGTGAGGAGCATGAAGCCCCGGTAGGTACTTTCTCAGCCTGTTGAAAAGAAGTCAGCAAAGCCCATGGAAAAGCATAAGTATACAGGAGTCTTGGGAGTAAAGGCATGAGCTACCACCACCTGGCTGAATATTATCACTTCTAATTAGGGTTAAGAAAAAGATTTTAGGGCTGGAGAGATGGCTCAGCGGTTAAGAGCACCCACAACCATCTGTAATGAGATCTGGTGCCCTCTTCTGGCATGCAGGCAGAACACTGTATACATAATAAATAAATAAATCTTTAAAAAAAGAAAAAGAAAGAAGGAAAAGAAAAAGATTTCAATGTAGATTTCAGCATGGTGTTAAAAGAGGAGACACAGGGACATAGCCAGGCATCCAGGCACACACTTAATGGCAAAAGAACATGCCCAAAGATGGGTGTGGGCTTCCTGGAGACTTTTGTGTTTTTAACAAAAGTTAATGGTTATATTATGGGGGAGGAAACAAATATTTGATCTACTTGCTCAACAGAGAACCAAAGGATCATGAGTTTTACATTTGCTTTTTAGTGACCTCTTGTACCTTCTGAAAGAAATTGATTTCCAAAGGTGGTGTGGGGTTTTTTGTTTTGTTTGTGTGTTTTTTTAATATTTAGTGTTTTGTACTTTCTGTTGTTGTTTGTTTTTCAAAGAGAAATACATACTCTGTTTTAGACTTTTAATGATTCAAAAGGGCTGGTTAATTTGAAGCAAAAGGCTTGGCTCTTGCTCTTTAATGCATCTGTCAGCACCCAGGAACCTCCTGAAACTGGAGCGCTCCAGTTGCTGTGAAGCTGGGTCGTGTGGTTGTGGGATCCCTTCCTGCTTAGTTAGGTGATCTTTATCTTCTAACTTGCAAGCTTATTTTTTCGTTGCTTTTGCTGCTATGTAGCCCACAGTTAAGCATTTTGAAGACTGTCTGACACTTAGACACCTCATCTACTCAGAATATAGTGGCTGATTGAAATGTACCATCTTCCCAAGAAATATTCCTGTGTCTCACTGAGAGCAGGTTCATCTTCACCCCAGGTTGTCTTTGTGGACTTAGACAGGTTATACCTTTTATAGGTCGTATACACTTTTGCAAGCTTTATACTTCTTTTCCATAGAAATACATCTGTGTTCACATATGTCTCATGAAAAGACTGTCCAGAGCCTCTAAGTTCAGAACTTCTTGGTAAGGTTCTTTCTTAGACTAGAACAAGAAATGTTTATCCCTGGTCTAGACCTTGTCCAGGTATTACCACCTCACAATGACCCTGTGACACCACTGCTGCTTTTATTTCCATTTTACAAGTAAGCATAGTGAGGTATAAAACCTGCTCAACATCTCATAGCTGCTAGGCATCGGGTTTGCATCCAGGAAGCTTGCCCCAGAGCCTGTACTGTAGTTAGTCCTCTCCTGCTCTGAGAAATGGAGGCTAGTGTCTTTAAGAGGGACTGCAGGGATTCTAAGTAAATGTAAGTAATTAGGGACCCTGGAGATGAGAGGGTCCTGCCTGTGCAGGAACCTGGAGCAACCTAGGCCACATGTGACTGAGGTTGGGATTGGAAGTGAGACCGTGGAGTTTTCTGGGAAAAGGACACATGACAAAGGCTGAAGATATGGAGTAGGGGAGGTGGGTGTTTGTTTTGAGACAGGATTTCACCTTATAGTCCTGGCTCTAACTTTTAGACTTAACCAATCCTCCTAACCTCAACCTCTGAAATAACTAGGATTACAGGGACATATCCACCCATCTTTTTAGGGCACAATTTTGAAATAACTGTAATTAGAAACGTAAGGTGAGAAAAATACCAGCAAGATAAAATATATATATAACAAACACCAGAAAAGAACAGTGTTAAAACAAATTGGAGGAAAAAAGTGATGGGCCATCATCATTTAGGCTTCACCAAGAACTGAAAAGGTGCAGTGGGGAAATTTTGCCTCAGTCCTGTACTGTCTTATTCTCAATAGAATGCTGGTGCAGGTGTAAGATCATTAGCAAGGAGTCCAGGCCCTGGAGCCTACCTACCTGGGGTTGGATCTTGGTCTCGTCAAGTTACTCTTCTGCTGTAAGTTGCCATTGCTTCCTCAACTGTCAAGAGGAGGTGGTGAGAATGTGACCTCCAAAACCAGCAGCATAGAGCATATAGTATGTACCTTACACACTGTTTCATACATTACACTAGAAGTAGCATGATCCTCTCAGCTGTTCCCATTGCTATTATTGTTTCATGTGGTCAGAGTCCTCTACTAAGACTCCCTACCAAACCCTCAAGTCCAGCAAGCCTAGCCTTGGACCCAAGCCCCACCTTGTAGCTGTATTTTGTGCATGTTTTAGAACCCTTCCAACTCTTGCATTGTTGGGAAATAAAACTTCTTCCTCCAAGGTGTGGGGTTTACAGTTAGTTAGCACAAAGTTTGTGATGCTGCTCCTGTTACAGCTGCCAGTCTCCCCACTGAAAGCACATCTTGACCCATGCCTTCTGAGCAGCCTTCAGAGCGTTGTGAATGGTACCAAGTTGTATTCCTTGGATGTTGCCAGCTTTGTCAGACCAGACCTACTGCAGGGCCACATCTGAGAGATGAAAGTTAAAGCATGCACCTCCCTATAGACACTAGAGCACCTTCCATCAGACTGGTACCAAGGACGCAGCCACATACCTCTTTATCCAAAACTTGCCTTGCTGTAATATATTAGTCACTGCATAACACTTGAGTGACTTTCTGTCCACCTTTGTCTTTCTTAAGGGTGCTTTCCAACTTGCCCTTTGTTATTTGAGGTGCAAAATAATAGAATTATTCTGGGTGTTATGGCACATGACATTAGGGATCCCAGCACTCAGAAGGCAGAAGTAGGCAGATCTTTATGCGGTCAAGACCAGCTTGGTCTACCTAGCAAGTTCCAGTCCAGCCAAGACTACACAGTGAAACCCCCTGCTCCCCCCACTTTTTTATAGATAATTGTAACAGATACACAGTAAATATAGCTGTTTATTTATCTCTAGAATGGATCTGTAGGTGGTGTACACACCTAGGTAACCATGAGGCAGCAGGAGAGGAGATGGTCACATGAATTTAAGAGGTTGGGTCTTGAATTAAGTCTCAGCAACTCAGGTGTGTGTGGAGGTTATTTTTCAACTGGGTAGGAATTGTGCTGCTTGGGCATCCTCCCTGGAAGGGGTGAAACCTCCTGAATAGCATTTAGATGGGGGCTGGTTGAGTTTTCTCTTTTTAACCTTGAATGATAACATTGATGAGGCTACCTGCAAAGAAAGTATCACATACACCCTGGAAGTTTGCTCTTAGGGGCCAGGAGTGGGGGCTGAGGCAGTACGTATGTTGCTAGGACCTCTGGGAAATGTCTGGCACTAGAGTTAGCGCATTAATTTCTGTGGTCTTATGGTGTTGTTTGCTGTGTCAGCTTCTTAGTCCCTGGTAGCTTTCTTCTCCTATGTGGGCCTTAAATTCAGATATTATCATAAACCACATAAGTTATCACATCAAAATACCTCTGTCCTCTTTGTTAGACTGAGAACAGAATTACAGAGTGTCCCCAAACTACACCAGGTGCCCAGACCACCACCATTAAGACCTGGTGGGGTTGGCCACTCTCCCCATGAAGAGCAGGCAACTGGTTCGGTGCTCATACACTAGAAACAGGAAAGGACGGTCAACAGTGAACCGGACTTGGGTAGACAGCGGCATGAACCCCACCGTGGTTACAGCTGCAGCTTGCGTGCCCTCTTCGTTCACCATGATGGTGCTTTGGTGCTTAAACTGTTTAAAAGCAGAAAGGAAAGGTATCAGTAGTGTAGGTTGTCGTGAGTGGTGAGATGGAGCACTTGATTAAGACTCATCATCAGGCTGGGCAGTAGCGCACGCTTTTAATCCCAGCACTCGGGAGGCAGAGACAGGCAGAACTTTGTCAGTTTGAGGCCAGCCTGTTCTACAAGAGCTAGTTTTGGGACAGCTAGGGCTGTTACACAGAGAAACCCTGTCTTGTGGTGGCGGGGGGGAAGACTCATCATCAGAGAAAAGTTCCAGAGACCTTACATAAGACACAAATCATATCTAGTCAAAATGACCCTTAAATGGTTTTTGAGCAAATGGTAATTGTGGCAAGCGTCTCCGTCACATCATATATTACCTTTAAACACTAAAACTACATTCTATTGACCATGTCCAGAGACTGAGAGGCTTAGGAGCCAAAATTGCCACCCAGGCGCCTGAATATTTAAAGTTTGGGTGATAGGCCCACCAGGAGATTGGAGAAAGAGGCAGCAACCGTGCCAGACAGGATCTGGGGACTAACACACAAGAGGGAGCCATTACCAGATCAATGGTGATCCTCTGGTCTGAGATGCCTGACATGTTGCCATTCTTGCTAAACAGCTTTGTGATTCCCATGGACTCAAGGACCTCCACCAGGTTGTAGTTCTTCTCAAGCTTAAACTTGGGCAGAAGTACCTCTCGAGTTCTAGTTGGAAAAGAAGGGCGCCAATTTTATGGACACAAATGACAAAATAATTACATTTCCCCTGCTAAATTGAATTGGCCTGCAGTGAAGTGTATTTACCACATAACTGAAATAGCATCTCTTGACATTTAAAATGTATATATTGGTACTGTCAGTTGAGGGTTTGGAAAAGTCATCCACCATAGGTCCAGTCACAGCCCTTATATCAATGAGTGTCACAGACGCCAGGTACCAGGGAACACTGCACCTGTACAATGTCCAGAGTTTAGTAGAACCAAGGGAGAGGGTGAGGGGACGGACATGCTGTGCTGGACGAGGGACAGAACTCAGGGTGGCTTGACCTCACTGACTTCAGAGAGGATGCCACCAAAGAGAGGGATGGTACAGGAAATAAGTACAGAAGGGACATTTTTAAAGAAATCCACAGGGCTTAATATCATCATATACCTGAGAAATTCACCTTCCTCCAAGAATCGGCTTCTAAGGTTTTCTATTTTAGGATTTTTATTTTGCTTTAATTTTTATTATACTTATTTACATATTTATGTATGCATGCATATTGCCCAGGGTATGTGTTATGTGTATAGAGGTCAGAAAAGGACAGCTTTCAGGTGTCTCTTCTCTCCTTCCACCACATGGGTCCCGCGAATTGAACTCAGGTAGTTAGGCTTGGCAGTAAACACCTTTACCTACTGATCCATCTCCCTGGCTTGTGGTTTTGAAACAGGGTCTCACTCTTCCTGACCCTGTACTTATGATTTCCTGCCTCAGTTTCCCCAGTGCTGGATTACAGGGGTGCGCTACTGTACCCACTGCTGGATTACAGGAGTGTGCTACTGTGCCCAGCAGTATTTTCACTTTTGCTGTATTTTTTTTTATTTCTTGTCCAACAGATTTCACCTCTTATTGTGAGCCTAACCAGCAGTTATCTAATAACACAGAAATATATCCCATTTCTCTATTCTTTTTGCCATTGCCCAGTAACTTTAAGTATTTAACATCAATAGTTTTGGCTATAAATAATAAATAAAGATCAAAGAATATCATGAGTAACAAGTCTTCAGTGAGTTAAAAAGAACTTGTGATTTCCTGGCAGGGAAGGAGAGCAATATCTGTTCTGGGAGCCTCTTACATTCTAGGCACTGAGAGCAGGGGCTGCGGGTGGGAGCAGTCAACCCATTGCTGTGTTTACCGCTCCCCTTGAGTCCTGATAAGTAAGTAATATGGTTAGTTGCACCTTGGGGTCGACTGAACTGGGGCTCAGAGCCACAACGTGGGGTATAGTAAGTAGATGAAGGCTGTTCCTAAGATGACCTGAAGCTACCTGTCCCTGCCTTCTAAGACAGCTTTGTGGCTTTCTCATCAGTGCTCTCACTGAACAAGAAATTCAGGCTGAAATAAGCAAGGTCTGTGTGACAATTTTTGGGTTCTTTTGTGTACTTCCCTTTTAAAAACAAACAAACAAACAAAAACTGGTGAAACTGAGTAGGGTAGTCACGTTCCTGACACTGGTCAGGTGATAAGGAAGGAGGGCCACTGCACCTTTGAGGCCCATCTGCACTTCATGAGTACCAGGCCAATCTGTGCTACAGAGTGAGACCCTGACTCAGAAGAGAGAGAGGGAGGGAGGGAGGGAGGGATAAAAATTAGCCATGGCTTCAGTACTCTTAGATACCCCAGCCTGAGAAAGCAAAAGAACAAATGACCTGAAGTACCTGTTTGTCATGCTTTTTTGCCATCTCTCTACTACCTGGGGCGTCAGCTGTGCTTCAAGAGTCTTCATTCCTGAGAGCTTGCGTGGGATCACAATTAGCATGCTGACGTCCCCTACATACTCCAACTGGAGAATGTCACAGTCCAGCTCCTGGTCATTTGCCGCAAGGAAATTCCCTTTAGTCTGCATCATGGAGACTTTAACTACTTCTCGCTCGTTGAGCCGGAAGTTGTGGTTGTGTGTCATTTCCACTGGGAATTTATTCACCCAAGTTCCTGTGAAGTCAAAAGGAATGTCCCTTCAGAATGTGGCCTTTGCTCTTGAACATGTGCCCTTGGAGGGCTCTCTAGAACTAACACCCAGAGTCTTAACAATAGAAATTTACTGATTTGTCCCTGGCAGATACTTAATTCGCCTGGGCCAGTAATCTAATTATTTGGAAAGCGAGTAACCCTTTGAGCCCTCACACTATGGTTCTCTAGCATTTGGCAGGACACGAATCTGATAGAGTGGTGTCCTCAGGGTCTTCCATGTCGGCTTGGTATAGAGCTATTATTCAGAAATAAATCTTAGCTCCAAGATCCTCATCATCAATAATGTTGGTAACTAGTTCCAACAGGTCACATGCCAGGCATAAGCACCTCTCTTGTATTACCTCCTAGAAGCTATATGAAATAGATGGTTTAAATTTCCACACATACTTTTGGATAAGGTAGCAGAGATACAATGAAATAAGGTAACTTGTTCAAGGTTTCCACCTGGTGTATAGAGCAGCTCGAAGAGAAAACCAGGGTCTCTGGAGGAAGTTTAAACAGCAGACAACTCTGGCCTGCTTATGGTTGCCCCTCAGCTACTACCTCCAAGTCAGCTACACCCAGGGTTTCTAAACCAAATCATTCTGTATAGTGTGGGGACTGTCTGTGCTCTGAGGCTTTAACAGCATCCTTAGACTCTCCCAGTGCGATACCAGCTTTAGTTGTGATAGTCACTAGTACCTGCAGACATCTGCTCCAGACCCATTGGAAATCACTGCTCTTCCAGCCGTGATGAGAAGAGGCACTAACAAAGCAGTTATAGCACAGAGTTAAGTTAAGAGATTTGGGAATTAGAAACAAAATTATATTTATGAAATTTTCTAACCTTTAAAGTACATCTCTCTCAGCCAGTACTCCAAAGGCAGAGAGAGGTAGGCGGTGAGTTCAAGGCCAGCCTGGTCTACAGAGTGAGTTCCAGGACAGCCAGGGCTGCATAGAGAATCCCTGTCTCAAAAAAAAACAGCTGAACAGTGGTAGCACGCGCCTTTAATCCCAACACTGGGAGGCAGAGGCAGGAAGATCTCTGTGAGTTTAAGGCCAACCTGGTCTATAGAGCAAGTTCCAGGATAGGCTCCATAGCTACTGAGAAACCCTGTCTCAAAAAGCCAAAAACAAAACAAAACAAAACAAACAAGCAAAAAGATGCCCCCTCTGATCCCCACCAGAGTTCAGTCAGTGTTCCAACACATCAGGGAAAAGCACTTTGGCACCTCAGTGTACTGTGGATTTGTCACTCAAGAGATGATATGATCATGTCTAGTCTGTCCCATATTCCCACCTGCTCTAGTGCTGACAGAACAGCCTCTTGGTTCAGAATTTCAAGTATGACTGATAAGTGTCGAGGCTGTGCGCAACCAGCTGACTGAACACTGAGGGCGTTCCCACCAGCCTGTTCTGAAGCCATTCCCAAGCACAGCCTGATCGCTTGTGAAAATAAACGTTCCCTGCAATATCATACATACTCCTTGTCATATTGGACTATACTATATACCCTCCTTCAAGTTCATTGTGCTCTTCCTGTTTACAGGCTGAGTACTGTATTGCTTCAGTTCTCTGCACCCTGTCAGAGTAGGTCTGACCCTCCCATGATGACAGGTGTCACATAAGTTTCCCAGGGTCACACAAATGAGAAGGGGTGAAACTACCATTTAGACTCTTGTTTGCTCAGTTCCAAAACTTAGAACCAGTAATGGAAAAGAAAATTATATTTTTCATCATAAATATGTACTACATGTTTGTGTATCTGTGTGTGGTCATGGCTTGTTAGAGATTTAGCCTTTAGCAGTACCCTCATTGAAACTTGAATGCTGTGCCTGGCTCTGAAAGGAAGTCTAGGGGTTAGATCTCAGCATTCCCAAGCCCCCCTGAAGTCTTAGCCTCTATAGTGCTGCTAGCAGCCCAGCCTGGCAGTATTCCTATTTTTGCAGAACTGGGAAAGCTCCTGTCCTTCAGATCTCCGAGCAGTACAATCACTGGGGTGAACAAATAGGAAGTGTAGGCTTTCCAGCACCTATGCCTTCAGTGTCCTGAACTCAGTGATGACAAAGAAATGTGGCCACAGTACTGCCATTAGCTGTGGTTCTAAGCCATCCCTGTGACTGCCTTCAGCTTAAGTGAGGTACAAGTTTATTTTGATCAGATTCCAAAAGAGGTTTGGATTTTGCCTGTAGCCCCAGAATTGTAGGAGTTAAAGCAGGAGGGTTTTGAGTTCTAGGTCATCCTGTCTACATAGCAAGACCCTTTTTAAAAAATACTTTTTGAGTTGGGTCTTACTGTGTTGACACACAGATGTACTTGAGTTGGGTCTTATTGTGTAGACACACAGATGTGTTTGAGTTGGGTCTTATTGTGTAGATACACACATGCGCATGTACATTTGTGTTGAGTGGGAGATAATGCGCTCTTTAAAAGTG
This sequence comes from Myodes glareolus, assembly GCF_982192425.1. NCBI lineage: Eukaryota > Metazoa > Chordata > Mammalia > Rodentia > Cricetidae > Myodes > Myodes glareolus. The sequence continues at coordinate 96,674,192 of NC_142027.1, read as the reverse complement.
CTTTCATGCCTGGTCGCTAAGAGTTGCTGAAGAAATTATTATTTAGAACCAGAAAGATGGCCCAGCCAAAGATGTCTGCTGCCAGGCCTGCCCATTGGTTTCCATCACAGAGACGTCAGTATAGAGGGGAGAGAACTGACTGTCTCAAAGGGCAAAAAAACAAAAAAGGAACAGAATTAATGCAAAAGTCCCCTGAGAGAGCTGGTTGTGGTGGCACATGCCTTTAATCCTAGCTTGCCAGCCTAGTCTACATAGCAGGTTCTAGACTAGCCAAGTCTATATAGGGGGACCCTGTCTCAAAAAACTAAAAGTACCCTGAGAAGTTGTGTTTCTAGCAGTTACTGTAGCTGAACAGTTTCCAGACATATTTCTTTAGCTTTTTGTCTGTATTTCTACTCACTGATAATTGGGAAGGGAAATGAAGAAATCTTAATCCACATTGGCCAAATACTTAAAAAAGAGAGAGAGCTTATATTATTTCTTCCAATTAATAAATCATCAGAGTTTTAATTAATTAAATAATTAAAATAAATAAATCATCACTGATAACTCACAGAGATCCATCCTGAACACTGCCCCTACAGTCTTTACTCTTGGGGCATCTTTTTTTGAGAGGGGGGGTGATTTTTGTTTTTTCAAGACAGAGTTTCTCTGTATAGTCCTGGCTGTCCTGGAACTCACTTTGTAGATCAGGCTGGCCTCCAACTCACTGAAATCCACTACCTCTGCCTCCCAAGTGCTGGGATTAAAGACGTGCGCCGCCTTGGGGCATTTTACCTTTATGCTTTGCTGGATTTGTCTGTGAAAAAGGATCCTGATAACTGTAACACCACGATCCCTACCACATGGAAATCCAGTGAGTGTAAAATGATAGGCTATTAATATTAATAATTATAGGCTATTAATAATTATTAATTAATAATTAATGATCATTGTGTTCTTCCATGCCCCTGAGTCAGCCAAGTGTCTTATTTTCCTTCATAAATTACAGCTAACATACAGTTCTTAGTCTTTTTGTATACCAGACAGCTGTGTTGTGGGTTTCCTTTAGGAATCATAAAACTGCTTCTTACCTTTGAAGTAGATGCAGTTCAGAATCATCATCTGAGTAGCAGGATCTATATTCTCCAGAGCTTCTTTTATGAGGCCCTTGGTGAGCTTCAAAATGTGGTTGTTTGCCTTTGATATGAAGGCAGGATCTGAGAAGTCAGCCACCTGGGCCTCGGCAAAGTAAAACTCTCTCATACCAGCTTTGAAGTCCTCCCGGATGGGAAACTGCTTCTGAATGTAAAGGTCATTAACTGACTGGAGCGTGTACCCAAAGTTCCTCCTGAATAGGCGATGGGTCAGCTTCCGAAAGAGATTGTGAATGGTGGCAATCTCGTACTTGCTGCTGGCATTGACAAAGTCTTTAAAGTGTAGAACTGAGTGTACTTCCTCATGGGTCTCTCCCCTCAAGCCTAAGGAAAGCATCCCCATAGCAGTAGAAATGCCAACAGGTGCAATGAAGATGTTATCAGAAGTGGTAGCCTGGTCCTTCAGGACTCGGTAAAGGTTGAAGGCAAACTTTGCATTGAGGATATTAAGACGCTGGATCCGACTCTTGCCTTGGAAAAGCTGCAGGATATTCCCATCACTTGATTCTGCATCTGTCGGGGAAACTGCATCAATGATGTAAATGTAGTCGTCATCTTCACTGAGTAGCTTCTCCAGGTCCAGATAGTCCTCCTCCTCCTCCCCCTCTGGAATCCAGTCATTGGTGACTGTGTTTTCTTTGTGGAAGTTAGCAGGCAGGAAGGACATGCTCACGTTTTCATTACCTAGCTGCTCAGCAAGGCTTTGGCTCCCAACACACAGAGACATGATGACCGAAAGAAGAAGAGGGTGGAATGGAGGCTTCATTTTTGCAGAGCTAAAGCTGGTGTAGAAAACAGACAACAATGAGAGCAGCCTGGCTCCATCCTTCTGGAACATCCAGAAAGAGGCCTGTCACAGCACCAGTTCTTACACCATCTTAGGATGCTAAATTTTAAGAGACTCTAATAAGAAATAAACATACAACTAGTGTTAATGTTTTGTGTGTTTCATACAGCTCCTGGGATCTATGAGCCCCTAGACCAGTGGTTCTCAACCTTCCTAATACTGCAGCCCTTTAATACAGTTCTTCAGGCTGTGGTGACCACAACCATGAAATGATTTCATTGATGCATCATAACTGTAATTTTGCTGCTGCTGTGAATTATGAATATCTGATATGCGGGGTTGAGAACCACTGCCCTAGATGAAATTTTTTTTTCTACTTTAATATTTTTAGAACTTTATTTATTTATTTGTTTGTTTATTTATTTGTTTGTGTGGGTGAACAGGTTTGCCATATTACATTTGTGAAGGTCATATGACAACTTTTAGAAGTCACTCTTTCTACCTTGTGGGTCCCAGGGATTAAACTCAGGTCATCAACCTTTGCAGCAGGCATCTTTATCTGCTGAACTATCTCATCAGTCCAATTTTTTATTATTATTTTTTATGTGTGTGTACAGACACACATGTAAACATGCATGCTACAGTCAGATGTTTGGGTGGAGATTGCTTTCTCCTTCCACCTTATGTGAGTTCTGGAGAACAAACTCTGGTAGCCATGCTTGCCCAACAAACACCTTTACCTGCTGAGCTGAGAATCCTGACCTGAGATCCCTTCATTAAGTTAATTTGTAATTTGTTTGAGATTTGGAACCTAGCAGGACCCCCTTAGGGCCTACTAAAGGAGTGTGGCTGGGGACCCATGTCTCCTGGCACTCTGAGATGCTAACGGCTGATGTGACTGGCTCTAGGAGAACTTTGCTGTCAGAAGAAAAACATCTTTCTTCTTCCAGCTTCCCATCTCACTGTGCAGACAGGATCTGTGGGGTGGGGGCAGGGTGGTGTCAGAGGCTCACCCTCCCTAAAGGTACAGACTCTCTTCTTGTCCTTGTCTGCACAGCCCTTGCCTTGTCCCCAAGGAGGCTTTGACATGTCAAATCCGATTTTTCTGTCCAGTGGCTTTGACTTGGTTTTCTATATCTCAGTTGTTAAGTAGGTAGATGACCTCTCTTTTATTGCTCCCCTATTTCACCAGCTAGGTGTATCTTCCTAGTAAAAAGGTCTGTTTGGTGTCTGTGACCATTTCCTTATTTAGAATATCTGTTACCAATCTAGATCAAATAAGAGTTACTGGTGACTAAGTATTTGGACTTGTTAGGTCTGAAGGCAGTAGCCTTCTTTTGCTACTACTAAGAGATGGCAGTGGTCTGATTAGGGATGTAGCTAAATGTTAACTCCTCTCACCCACACTACATGGACCAGGGCTCAATCCCTAGTGCCAACATTGATGGATGGTAGGTAATGGTGACTAGAGAGTGACTAGCCTTGAGCAGGTAAAGCCCCCAGCTCCCTGATGTCAAGCTCTGCCTTGCTTGCTTAGAGTGCCCGGACACTCAAAACTACCCACTCTAGGGAACAACGTTTGCCATCTTTATTCTTAGGGCCTATGCCCTAGAATATGGTTAAAATTAGCATTTTCAGCATTTTTAGTCATAACTGAGGAACTTTTTAAAAAAAATGCATTATGTATCTCAGACTAGTTGAAAATCCCATCTAGCCAAGGGTGACCTTACATTTCTGATCCTTTGCCTTCACCTCCTTAGTTATAGGTCTGTGCGACCAAACCTGTTCCATACAGTACCAGGGATGAAGCAGGGTTTGTCAGCACTAGTCCGGCACTCCACCAACTGAACTACATCTAACCAAGATACTTCTAATTGCTTATTTTGGAGAGTCAAATGGTTTCTGACTTTGAATATGTTGGTCTTTTCTCACCCTCTTCAGTGTTTTGCTGAGATTGGTGGCTACACAGTCCGCACATGTGGAACAATTTCTAGAAATGGAGTCTTGTGTATGTAGTCAAATAGAACTAGGCCTAGTTTCAAGATAGAATCAGGCATGAGCATCATTGGCATTATAGTTAAAGCAGAGCAGGACTGGAGAGGTGGCTCAGCAGTGTGCTTCCTGCTCTTCAGAGGAACGAAAGATTCAGGTCCTAGCCCTCAAGTTGGGTGGCTCACACCCATCTCTAACTCCAACTCCATAGAATTCTGATACCCTTCTGGGCATCTGGACACATTGGCACACACTTGAACAGGCAAATGCATAAACACAAACAAAAATAAATCTTTACAAATAAAGAAAAACAAACCAGAAGCAACTTAATGGAAGTCTTTTGTATGATTACACTTAAAAGTATCCTCAGCTCAACTGGGCAGTGGTGGCGCATGCCTTTAATCCCAGCACTTGGGAGGCAGAGGCAAGCGGATCTCTGAGTTCGGAGACCAGCCTGGTCTACAAGAGATAGTTCCAGGACAGGCCCCAAAGCTACAGAGAAACCCTATCTCGGGGGAAAAAAGAAGTATCCTCAGCTAAAAGAGTAATTAGTAATAAGAATAAAGCAGAAACCAACTTGACTTACTGTGGACTCGGGAGCCAAGTCCCAGCCATGCAGTAAAGATCTTCATCCTCTCCTGGTACTCAGGGTACTCCTGGAAGACTGTTTGGTTTGGTGTAGGGGGTTAAGCATCATGTACCCAGTTCCTGCATTGTATGTTCTAAAGCTGTTAGCCATAATTTCCATTATTCTCTTACTAGCAAAAGGAGGAAAATGGAAGGGTATTTTTTTATGCATTGAAAAATTAGAGCTCCAACAGGTAAATCTTTTTATTTTTTCTGGTCAGTTTCACTAAGGCATTTAAAAACACCTCTAAATTGTATATACATTCAAATTACTATCTTTGAATTAAAGTATTATAGTTTTTAGATAAATCACCAAAACTTTGTTTCCATAGGAACATCATTTAGCATATTCTTACAAGGTACATGGAGTAGAGCTGGCCTTTTTGGTCATGTGTCATAGAGAACAACCTCTCCAGCCTTAATGTCTCCAGATCCAGACCAGAACAAACAGGAAGGGAGAAAAGTAGTTGTTAGTAATATGGAAAGGTTTCTCTGTGTAGCCCTGGCTATCCTAGAACTTGCTTTATAGACCAGGCTGGTCTCAGACTCATAGAGCTCTACCTGCCTTTGCTTCCCGAGTGCTGCGAAACCTTTTTATGTTGAAATAACTTCAAACTTACAGAAGAACTGAAAGGACAGAGTAGGGGAGCAGCTGGTGCGCCCCTTTACTATCACTGGATTTTACATGTATGTGTGAGATATGGTGTGTGTATATGTATCAGCATCTACAAGTATTTTCTGAGCCTTTTCAGGTTAGATCTCTTAACATTCTCTAACCTTTAATAATGCTTTGGAAAACTTCCTAAGAACAAGGCTATTCTCATACTTACTCATTAGACAGTTATCTAATTTGAAAAGAAATTTTTTTTTTTTTGCCCTCTGGTGATAGGTACACAGGGCTTACAAGCCCATCGTCTGGCCTCAACCCCTCAAGTGCTGGAGTTCAGCCTTATGCCACCATGCCCAACTCCCAGCTTACAGTACCAAAGATCTAATTCTCTTGTCTCTATAATTCCAGTTCCAGTTTGGTCAGTTGTGCCTCTCTCTGGTGCAGCTGATAGAATTTTATACTGGACTTTAAAAGTAATACTGCTTTCTTTTTTTTTCCAGCAAAGGAACCAGTAGCCTACCTCAAAATATTAAAAACAAAAAATTATAATTGGCAAAAAATGTTAGAAACCCAGCTTACCTGTGTGCCTCTGAGCAGCGGCGTTTCAGAGATGAAATCAGGAAGGGCCACCAGCAGGGTTCAGCGTGAACTTTGGTGCTGGGCTGTTGTGTATTTTCCAAAGCAAATATGCCCCAATTCAAACACTACTCAACTAGCTCTGTCAGCAGAAAACCTTTCAACTATGCCTTTGATCACTGCTTGGTGACAAGCTACTTCCAAACTACAGTTCCTCTGTCACTGAGGTTTTGGATGTTACGCTCAGCATGTCTGCAGGATATCTTGCTGAAGCTAAGCATATTTGTTCAGTGTTCTGGGAGCAGAATTGCTGCAGGGGTCCAGTACTCTATGGCCCCCACAGATACCTGCATGCACACGGTGTATATAAATGCAATGCACACACATAAGCATTTTTAAGCATGAACAGGCCTTCTATCTAGTAGCCCTTGCCTGTCCTATGGGGGCTATAGGGGGCCTTCTCTATGATACCCCAGCTCCTCCCCATCTTTCTTGAAGCATGGAGTATTGCCCTCCATTGACCTGCCATGATGCTTTGTCTTGATCTTAGGATATATCAAAGAACTACTGCTTCCCTTCCTAAAGATACCCCTTTTCCCTTCCTGGGCACTAGAGCATTCTTAGCTCAGGCAATAACCAGTGAACCAGGAGAAATGAAAGATAGGGATCACCCATGGCCAAGGAGGTCAGGGTGAAGAGGAGCCCAAACCACAGAAAGTTTGACAGCTTTCTCTTGCCTGTCAAACTGTGCTGGGCTTCTCTGCCACATGAAGGTTAGTTAGTTAAGTTAGTTAGTTAGTTTGCTAGCTTGTTTGTTTGTTTGTTTGTTTTGAGACAAGGTCTTACTAGTCCTGCCTGCCCAGAACTCACTGTGTAGACCAAGCTAGCCTCAAACTCACCTACCACCAGACCCTCTTAGCATCATTCACCTTGAAGTCTTCTATTTGGAACCCCATTTGGGCTTCCTCCTCCCCCTAGAACCTCATCACCTCTCACCATAGTCAGTCACACAGTGACTTACACCCTTGGCCACTGGTCAAACTGGAAGCACTTTGTCATTGCCCTTGGTGGCTAGTGTTTGCAGCCTGCTTCCTGCTCTGTGACTCCTCCATCTACTATTGCATTCCCATTTCCTTACCACCTCCAAAGTCTGCCCTAAACCAACTCTCCCCAGGCCACAGTACCCTGATAGTTCTAAGGGAGAGGCCAGACCCTCTGCCACATGGGCTGCTGAGCTCCAGACCAGCACCTGTGCCCTCCCTGTGCTTGTAGAATTCCAGGAAATAGTCTCAAAGAGAACAGAAATCCTTGACTGCTCAACTGCTCAAAAGTAATTGCTTCTAGACACCTGAGGGTTTTTTCCCCATCTTTGTTCTGCACTCATACATTTATATTAAAATGTATTTGAAATATGTATATATATATAATGTATAATATGTGTATAAATGTGTATTGAGAGCCAGGCATGGTGGCACATGCCTTAAATCCCAGCACTTGGGAGGTAGAAGCAGGTGGATCTCTGTGAGTTTGAGGCTAGCTTAGTCTACAAAATGAGTTCCAGGACAGCTGGGGCTACACAGCGAAACCCTGTCTCAAAAACCCAAAATATATATATTGAAATCTGCATTGTATATTTTGCATATTTTACTTGACACTGTGAGTTCTGCCTCTACTAACAGGTGATCATAGAAAACACAATTAGTTTTCAAGACAGATTTTATATAGCTCATGTTAGCTTTAAATTCACTGTGTAGCCAAGTCATTTAAATGACTTTGAATTCCTGATCCTCCTGCCTCTCCCTCCTGTGTGCTGGGATTACAGGTGAGCTTCATCACACCCAGCTTGATATTTAGTATTTTGATGATGCCGTCACACCCCCAAGAAGTGTTGTACCAATTGTGCTCCTGCCAGATGTGTATGAAGTGTCCTAGCATTTGGCATCATCTCTCCCTACTCTCTTGTCCTGACTCAGGACCTGGTGCACACATGCCGCTAGTGTTTGGGTGGCAAAGCCCCACCCTACTGGTGTAGAGGACTAGATCTCATCACTGTATGGGAGCTATGTCCTCAGAGGTCTGTGAGGACCCGTGTGCTCCATGGAGTGGTTTGTGCAGAATAACTATTTTCTATAACTCCCACACAACTGTGGCCTTCAGAGCAGGCAGGCTGCTTTCTCAAGCAAGAGCTCAGGGAATTTGACTTCTTAGACCTGCACTCAAGCCAGTTTGCTTTCACTACATGTCGAGATTCTGCCCAAGATTACTGCTTGAAAGAGTCATGTGCTGGAAAGGATTTGAAAGGTACTTCTTGTACTCTGTCCATAACATTGCTCAGTCTGCCGCTCCCATTGTGATATCTTCTCTGAGGGCCCTCCTAGTCCCAGCTCCCAGCCTTGGGGCCTGAGGCTTCTTGTAGCAACTGGTGCTTCCTCTCTGTTCTCTGCCTGGCCAAGCTTTATGTGAAGACCCATGATGACACTTCCAGGAACTGTAATTGTTTCCCTCCCAGTTAGATAGAATGCCCTTTGAGTGAACTCCAAGCACAGTGCCTGGCTCAGAGTAAGCATTCCATATAACCAGTGAGAGAATGAACCTATAATTGGTAGAGAATTGAGAAGATCAGCCACTGTTCGTTGTACCTATTTGTACCCATTCTGGCTGCTAAAGCTGGGATGGGGCTCTTGGAGAATGTGCTTGATTTTACACTTAATAGAGTTTTACTAACAAATAACCTTTCTCCCTTCCTCTCACGTCAGCTCACCCGACGGCTGCCACCCATCAAAGAAGCTAAACCTAGGCTACAGAAGCTTTTCCGGGACTTCTGGCTGTACTCTGTACTGATGGGGTTCGCTGTGGAGGGCTCAGGTAGGGAGTGGTGTCTTCCAGAGAAAGCTGAGTGTGCGGTAGAAACAGCTAGATCAGACCCATCCACTCCAGAGCCTGAGTTTATCTGATCTGAGCCCACACGTAGCCACTTGTTCCCACAGGTACTTAGAAACATGACACTTCCCACTGAGTGTGCTGCATGACTGTAGACAGTTGGGTAGCACACTTGTTCTGTGTCCTATTGTGGACACTTATCTCAGGGGACCCAAGACTTGAAATTGCCAGAGTCAGTGCCAATGTAAGACTTCTTTAACTAGGTGCTCGATAGTCTTATGTAGTCTCATTCTCTCTCCCTCTGTCCCCTTCTCTCCTCTCCTCTCTCTCTCCCTTCCTTTCTCCTCTTACTCACCCCATCGGCCCCATGCCTGTCAATCAGGTGGCCTCCTGGTCTGTGCCAGTCCTTGTCTCACTCACACCCACTCTCTTGCAGGACTCTGGCCAGAAGAGTGGTATGAGGGGGTCTGCGAAATAGCTACCAAGTCACCTCTGCTCACCTTTCCCAGCAAAGAGCCTCTGCGATCCGTCCTCCAGTACAACTCAGCCATGAAAAATGACACGGTCACCCCTGTAAGGCTTCTCTTCTCTCTCTCCTTAGACTGTCCAAAAAGGAATTAGAGCAGATCCCTTCCACATTCTTCCTAAGCACTTGGGTTCCTTCTGGGGAGGCGCCTCATGAGCCCCTGAGTGTTTCCTTCCCTCCAGGCTGAACTGAGTGAACTCCGAAGCACCATCATCAACTTGCTAGATCCTCCTCCCGAGGTCTCTGCCCTCATCAACAAGCTGGATTTTGCCATGTCTACCTATCTCTTATCTGTGTATCGGCTGGAGTACATGAGGTACGTGAGCCTTCACCTTCCCACACAATGGCTGGGAGGGATGCATACCTTTAATCCCAGCATTCCAGAGGCAGAGGCAGGTGAGTTACAGGACAGCCTAGTCTACAGAGTGAGTTCCAGGACAGCTACAGCTATATAATAGAGAACCCCTGTCTCAAAAATAAATAAATATTAAATAAAAATAAAAAAACAACAAGGCTGGTTAGGTGTCTCAGGGGTAAAAGGAACCTGCTACTACAAGTTCAGTCCTTGGACCACATGAGGCTGGAAGAGAAAACAAATTCCCTAAAAATCATCCTCCTCCATATACACACACCATAGCACATCACACACACACAGACACACACACACACACAGATGAATCTAAAAAGACAAAATTGGATGGTTAATATAATAAAAACGATCATCTCATTACTCATTCCTATCTCCTATAGTGTGTTGTTGTAGCTTCTCCCTTTTTTTTTTCTCAGAAAAGCAAATGAGAGAGCTAAGGATATAGCTTGGTAGTACAGTTCTTGTCTCACATGTGACAAGTTACATTTAAAAAGAAAGGAAGGGGGCTGGAGAGATGGCTCAGTGGTTAAGAGCATTGCCTGCTCTTCCAAAAGTCCTGAGTTCAATTCCCAGCAACCACATGGTGGCTCACAGCCATCTGTAATGAGATCTGGCGCCGTCTTCTGGCCTTCAGGCATACACGCAGACAGAATATTGTATACATAATAAATAAATAAATAAATATTTAAAAAGAGAGGAAACTAAAAGGAAAGCCAAATATGATAAGCATGGATTTAATGTCTGCATGCATAACTAGAAGAACCGTCTCCAACCCCTCAAGTGTGGCATTTGGGAGTATCCCCAAGATCCTCCAGAACCTTATGCCAGCAAGGAAGAACAACCCCGAAACTGATTCAAAAATGAGGCTTCGATTCTCAGCTCCTAATTATTAGGGAAACTTGGAAACCCCAGTGTGAGAAGTTAAAAGCATCTCAGCCTGCATCAATACTTTCACTTAAAGACCCTGGCTTTGCTTTACAAAACTTGGGTACCTCTTAGAAGGCTGGTGTGGGGCCGATTAATGCATGCTATTAAACCCCTGCTTTCTTACCTCAACTTCTAGACCCTGAATGGCTCTTCAGTGAAGCTCTGGTTCAAGCACACAACTTTATTTTCTTTTTTTTTTTTCTCTAAAGGTTATAGGTTTTTTGTTTTTCTCTTCTTACACTTTGTTTATTTCATATTTGTATATGACTGTGGGCACATGGATGCCAGGCATGGAGCAGAGGTTCTGAGCTAACATGCAGGAGTCAGTCTTTCCTTCTACCGTTGGATCCCAGGGACCAAACTCAGTTGTGAGGCAGATAGGTTTCTTTAATCATAAAAGTAAAAATATCATCCCAATTATTGTGGAGCCAAGGCAGAAGGATTGGTATGAGATTTGGTTTGAGTAGCCTGAGCTACTCAAAACCCCGTCACAAAAAAAAAAAGAAAGAAAGAAAAAGGCGCTGGAGAGATGGCACAATGGTTCAGAGCACCTTCTGCTCTTCCAGAGGACTTGAATTTGGTTCCAGCACCTACATAAAATAGCTTACAATCCCCTGGAACTGCAGCCTCAGGTGATCTGGCCTTGCAGGCACATACACACACAGATGCATATAAATGTAAATGAAACTTTTTTAAAAAAGAAAGCAAACCAACCCCAAGAATGGCACAGAATATGACAAAGGCAAAGAAACAAAGACTGCAGGTCTGAGGCTGAGCATGGTGGCACATGACTTTAATCCTAGCACTCAGGAGGCAGATGTTAATTTGCTCACTTCTCCCTTTCAGTGTCCTTTGCACAGGCACACATGTACACACACGTGCACAAACGGCCTTTACGAAACCTGTTGGTGTGGTTGTGCTGCACCTGTTCCACTATATGTTATTCTCTTTTCCTGTATATCGTTGTGTTTCTGCCACGCTGTGTGTGTAGTCACCTTCTGGCAGTGATGATGTATCATCATGAAATAGGTATGCTTCCTGTTGATGAGGACTCAGACTAGATCTTTCTGGAGTAATACAGCCAGCATATATTTAGAGTCTTGGTTCATGTGACCTCCAGACATGTCACTAAAGGTGTGCTTGCTGGATTGAGAAAGGTAGGAATGTGGTGCTAGATGGTGTAAACCACCCTGTAGGAAGTCCAGGGGAGTTGTGTGCCTGTACACAGCAGAGATGCTGTCATTTAAGCCAAACCAGAACAGTGCCAGGGCTCTGGTGGGAGGGTTAGGGTGTGCAAACGATACTCAGAGCTATTCCTCTTGTCAGGGTGCTGCGTTCTACAGATCCTGATCGCTTCCAGGTAATGTTCTGCTACTTTGAGGATAAAGCTATTCAGAAGGACAAATCGGGTAAGCTTATTATTATGGTATTCTCATGATAAATTGAGTAGGAAAAAGAAAGAATATTTCATATTTTCTATTCACATAGAGAAAATAGTTTTATGAAGTTACATTCTCCATTGGAAATACCTTCATAAAAGAGATAACCTTAAAAAAATACTACAAGGTAGGACTAGCAGTAGGTGGTGGTGGTGTACACCTTTAATCCTAGCCCTCAGGCAGAGGCAGGCAGATCTCTGAGTTTGAGGCCAGCCTGGTCTCCAGGCTGTGAGTTCCAGGTCACACAGAGAAACTCTATTTTAAAAAGAAGAAGAAGAAGAAGAAAAAGATAGCTCAGCAGGTAAAGGAACTTGCTGCCAAACCCGACCACATGAGCTTGAGTCCTAGGACCACAGAGTGGGAAGTGAACACTGACTCCATAAATTGTCTTCTGACTTCACAATCCATTCACACTATGAAATACATGTGCACATGTGCACATAAATAAAAATAAATATGAAAGACTTCTGCTTTTTATTTTTACTTTATTTATTTTTGGTTTTTAAGACAGGGTTTCTCTATATAGCCCTGACTATCCTGGAACTCACAGAGATCCACCTGCCTCTGCATCCCAAGGGCTGGAATTAAAGGTGTGCACCATCATCACCAGGCTTTCTTTATTAAAAAATTTATTTTTATTTGATGTTTTGCCTGCATGTATGTTTGTGTGAGGGTGCCAAATCCCCTGGAACTGGAGTTACAGACCATGGTGAGCTGCCTTGTCAGTGCTGGGAATTGAATCCCAGTCCTCTGGAAGAGCCGCCAGTGCTCGTAGCCACCGAGACATCTCTCAAGCCCCCAAAGACTTTTTAAAAATACTCCATGGTGGCCTGGGATGTAGTTTAGCTGATAAAGTGCTTCCCAGAACCATATGCCTGGTATACTAGTACACATCGCCATCCCAGCATTTGGTTGTGGAGGCAGGAGGATCAGAAGTTCAAGATCATCCTCAGCTACATAGGGAGTTCAGGAGCAAGGCAGGATACTTGGAAAGCTGTCAAGGAGGTGGAGGTAGGTATCCAGGCTCCTTGAGAGGCGAAAGCAGGAAAATTGCAAATTCAAGGCAAGCCTGAATAACTTAGAAACCCCCAAGCAGAAAGAGGTCTGGGAGACATCTCAGTAGGTAAGAGTGCTTGCTATAGAGTCTGACCTCAGATCCCAGCACTTGTGTATAAGCAAAAATGGCTGTGTGCCCGTGACCTCAGTGTTGTGGGGCCAAGACAGCTGGGCTCCTGAAGCTCACTGGCTGGCCAGCCTAACCCAAATGACAGGCTTCAAGTTTAATGAGAGAACCTATCAGAAAACTTAGATAACTAGTTGATAGAAGAAAACACCCAGTGTTCTCCTCTGCTGTCTAACTGTGCACACTCAAAGTACGCCCCACACAGGTGTACATACAAGCATACATGACATATACACAAAGGGAGGGCACGGGAATATAACTCAATGGTAGAGGACACACAAAAAAATTTTAGTTCAATTTAAAAAAATACACCTTTCTAATTTTGCCATTGCTGCAAGGACCCAAAATAGGAGTACACTCTCTGTTCAAAAGTGCACCAGCATCCAGACATTGGTTTCTAATATTGTCTTCTGAAAAGATCCAGGGCTGCTCCGATGGTCCTTAGGGATCTGCAGTGTCTTTCTGTCACCAGAGGCAGTTCTGCTTCTAAACAGCAAGAGCAGGCTGAGAGGACCAAGGAACCAACTAGACAGACTCTTGGTGAACAAGTTGTCATATATTATTTTATCAAATGTCATAATTTAGATGTAAATATATATAGTTTTTTTATAATTTTGCTTAATTGAAATGAGTTTACATTATAAAAGATATTCATCATAATAATGTTCTAAAAAGTAAAGTTTAATACAAAGTGTAAAACAAAAATAGGGAGACTACATTTGGAGGTATGTGTACTGTTGTTCCTTTTATAAAATGGCATAGGATTTTCATAGAAGCTATACACATCTGCAGGCATGCTTTAAATCATGTCTGTATTACTCAGATTACCTAGTACACTATGAATACCATGTAAATCCTCATACCATTTTCAGTATGGTTTTATGCTGTGAGTGTTCCCTGTGTGAATGTAGGTGCACCAAGTGCACTTATTTGGTTTGGGTTTTGTTCTCTCTCTCTCTCTCTCTCTCTCTCTCTCTCTCTCTCTTTCTCTCTCTCTCTCTCTCTCTCTCTCTCTCTCTCTCTCTCTGTTTTGTTTGCTGGTTTGTTTTTGTTTTTAATTTTTTTGAGTCAGGGTTTCTCTGTATAGCACTGGCTGTCCTGGAATGCAATCCGTAGACCAGACTGGCCTTGAACTCAGGTATCCAACTGTGTCTGCCTCCTGAGAGCTGAGATTAAAGTCATATGCCACCATGCCTCGGTGGGTTTTGCTTTCTTTGAACCTGGTCATATAGCTTAAGTTGGGCTTCAACTTGTGACCCTACCTTGACCACTTGAATACCAATATTACAGGAGGTTTGCCATGACCAGCTCTAATACCTGAAAGTCTTTGAACCTCATGTCAGTTTGGGGCTAGAGAGATGGCTCAGCAGTTAGGAGAACCTACTGCTCTGTCAAAGGCTGTAGTTCAGATCTCTGTAACAGCCCTCCAAGGAGACCAGTGCTACTCTGGCCTCTCTGGGCACCTGTACATACACGTGCAGTAAACACGGAGACATGCACATAAATAAATTATTTTTAAAAAACCGGTTTTTTAAGTTTCCAATTTTGGAGTGTTTCAGATTTTAACTTTTTTTTTTTTCTTAATGGTACTGAAGATTAAACCCAAAGTCTCACACATACTGGGCAAATACTCTACCACAGAGATACAGCCTCAGCTTGCATTTCACATATATTTTTTTGGGTTTTCTTTTTTCTTTTTGGTTTTACGAGACAGGGTTTCTCTGTAGCTTTGGAGCCTGTCCTGGAACTAGCTCTTGTAGACCAGGCTGTTGTTGAATTCACAAAGATTCGCCTGCCTCTGCCTCCTGAGTGCTGGGATTAAAGTCATGCGCCACTACTGCCTGCATTTCACATATATTTTAATATACATTTGAATATATATACTTTTAAGACATGAGTCCATACTAATTATTGAATAGATATAAAATAGGGAAAGAGAGGCAACTCTTTCTTAAAGAACTCCAGTTAGTAAAAGTAGAAGCTGAGTGTTGGTGACGCACACCTTTACACCCAGCACTCGGGAGGCAGAGCACAAGTGGATCTCTGGAGTTCTAGGCCAGCCTACTCTACAGAGCAAGTTCCAGGACAGCCTTCAAAACTACACAGAGAAACCCTGTCTCAGAAAAACCAAACAAAGTAGAAGAAATGAAGATAATAGAAAAAATCCTCATGGGCAGCCAAAACTAGAAAAATTTCAAAGAGAAATTAGATAGCTACATAATTGCAAATAGCTCCCCCAGAGATACATTATCTGTGGTAGTGGTGGTGGTGGTGGCTTTAACTTTCTCACCACTCATCTTCTGGAGTATCACTTAGTTCCTCTGCTCAGAGCCAAAGTTTTATAAGTATGAAAAGGGAATGTAGTCACTGAGATCATGTGATGACAATTTACATCAGAAATGATAAGAGCTGTAGATATCATAGTCCTCTGATAGGATGAGATAAGAAAAACACAGAGCCAGGCATGATGCCAAACACCTGTAACCTAGCACCCAGAAGTCTGAGGAAAGAATATTTATTGCCATGAGTTCAAGTCTAGCCTGAGCTACACATTGAGTAGCAAGCCTGTCAAACCATGTCTCAAGAAACCCAAAAAATGGACTGGAGAGATGGCTCAGCAGTTAAGAGCACTGACTGTTCTTCCAGAGGACCCAGGTTCAATTCCAGCACTCACATGGCAGCTAACAACTGTCTGTAACTCCAAGATCTGACAAACATGCAGGCAAAACACCAATGCACATAAAATGAAAATAAATTATTTTTTTAAAGTGAAAAGAAACCAGAAAAAAAAAAAAGAAAAGCATATTACCTCTGGTATTCCCTAAGTTTCTCAGATCCTACCCTGAAGAGCAGGCATCAGATAGCTAAACTGAGGGACCATTTTTAAATTACCTGTGTTCTTAACATACCAAGGTCATGAAGTCCAGGAATAGATTGAAGAATCAATACATTCTAAGAGACCAAGAGTTGTAAGCAAAGTCTGTGTGGTGTCCAGGAACAGAAAGGGACATGAATGGGAGAATTAGAAAAGCCCAGGTAAATGCTGAAGTTCCGGTGACAGTGTCACACCAGTGTCTGTTTCTAAGTTTTGACAAATGCAGGCTGGTTATTATGACTGATGTAAGCCTAGGAAAATACAAAAGAACTTGGTATTACTCTTTTGTGAGTTTGAGGTTGTTTGTAATTTCTTGTGACTGTACCTAATCCTGGGAACCACCGTCTCATTTCAGGGATGATGCAGTGTGTCATTGCTGTTGCTGACAAAGTGTTCGATGCCTTCCTGAACATGATGGCAGATAAAGTAAGCGTCAGCAGAGCGCCGGGTGTGTCTGCGGGAGGCGCACAGAAAGCCTATGGTGCCTCTCTTGTCACTCCAGGCCAAGACCAAGGAGAACGAGGAGGAGCTCGAGCGGCACGCCCAGTTTCTGCTGGTGAACTTCAACCACATCCACAAGAGGATCAGGAGGGTGGCTGACAAGTACCTGTCCGGTCTGGTGGATAAGTGAGTTTGGCTTCCCTCTAGTGCTTGTGTGTGAATGGTAGTAGTTTGGAACAGAAAAAGCATCGTTACATCATCAGTCCAGAAAATAACAGAGCCAGAAGAAACCTCAAGACTGGTGCAGCCTTCCCAAGAATGTTCTCAAGTTTGTTACAGCCTGCATTTTAGCCTAGAAACGTACTCATTCTGGGCCATTGGTATTACCTAAAATAATTTGATAAGACCAAGTTTAGCATATCCTAATCCAGGATCTAGCTAGAAGTCCCAGGTAGTATAAGAATCTTATGGGCTTCTGAGAACAAAAGCATTTCCCCACTTCTCTTACTGAGAGACAACACAGTCTTAGAACATGACAGTGTACTAAGACCTTTAGAAGGGAAGCTGGAGTACTCTCTGAGGTGTAAATGCCCAATTAGCACACACACACCTTGCCTTCAGCTTCCCAAGACCATCCAGGAGTTCTAGAGACTCTCACAGAGGCTGCATGTGAGCAACCTGGTCCAAGCAGTTGCAGAATCTGAGGATAGGTCAAGAGCCAGCCAGGGACTATGAGACCAAGCCTTGCACATATAGTACACATCTAAGTCAGGCCTCTTGAACAGTGAGTCACATATAAGATGAGCACTGCACACAGGTAGTGTCCTTCCAGTCCGAGGACCATCATCCTATGACCTATTACTTTAAGGATCAGGCAGCTGCTTTACTTCATTCCAATGTTCTTTTCTGTTGATGCCATAACATGAGAAGTACTGGGGAGCTACCATCAGAAACTAGAACTGTTGGGACTGGAGAGATGGCTCAGCAGTTAAAAGCACTGGGTTTTCTTCCATAGATCCTGAGTTCAATTCCCAGCAACCACATGGTGGCTCACAACCATCCATAGTGAGGTCTGGTGCCCTCTTCTGGGCAGACACACATGCAGACCACAACACTGTATACATAATAAATTAATAAATCTTTAAAAACAAAACAAACTAGAATTGCTTTGGAAAGGAGGTGTGTGTAGCCTGTATTCGGCCTCAGGAGTAGGACGGGCTGGCCAGAGAACATTTCTGACCAGGCTCCATACACCTCACTGTGGAGAACCTAAGATGGATAGGTGCCATGTCTCCTTGGGCTCATGCTGGTGCAGGGGAGGCATAGAGGCAGACAGTGTAGTTCCTAGAAAGTTCATCTCCTCAGTCCTGAGACCCCTTTTTTTGCTCTAGGTTTCCACACTTGCTCTGGAGTGGGACTGTGCTGAAGACCATGTTGGACATCCTGCAGACCCTGTCAGTGTCACTGAGTGCTGTGAGTGTCACAGTGGTGTGGATCTGCTTGACAATGAGCTGTCCACTCTGTGCATGATGTGCTCCTCCAGTAATACCCTGGCCTCATTTACCCACACTGTCCCCTGATGTCTCCCTCTAGGCTGCAGCAAGTTTGGAGGCCATGTGGGGCATGTGGTGGGAAGGGGTAGCAGACACATTGTTCCCTGAGTCACATGCTTGACAGGCAGCCTCAGTGACTTAAGGATCTGTATGTTTCCAGGATATTCACAAGGACCAACCTTACTACGACATTCCTGATGCCCCATATCGAATTACGGTTCCTGACACATATGAAGCCCGAGAGGTAAGTCCCACCTAGTCCTCTAGAATGAAGGGTTCCCTGGGACTGTCAAGACAGGTCCCCAAGCCCCCAGCATTTAGCAGGGTTGTGGCACTGTCCTACCGCAGGAGGAGCTCCTGAATTCCCAAGCCTATGTGTTCCAGGCCTGTGCTTCTCAGTGCACCATCCAGTCCCTGCAGCATTCATTCCTGCTTCAGCCACCAAAGGCATTTCCAGCTGCGCGTCAGCTACAGCCCCTCAGAAGACTGAGCAAGCATAGTTTTCAGAGCTCAGCCCTCTTAGGCATGCCAGCTTTTCACTGGAGAACAGAATGGCAGACTCTAGCTTTGCCTTGCCCTTGGCAAGTGGGTAGAATAAATAGCCCCAGATGAGGAGGATGTCCCGGAAGGTGCTCCTCTCCCCACAGAGTCTAACTTTGAGCCCCTGCTGCAGAGGACTGAACTGGGGCCAGGCTCAGCATTCCTCCGCCTAGGGCCAGGTTTTGCCCTAACTTGGGCCTCCCCAGTTGGAAAAGCTGTCAGTCATGAGAATCCAGACACAGTAATGTGGCACCTGTGGAGATTTTCTTACCATCTAGAACATGTCTTTCCCTTCAGTCCCTGACTTGCCCTGAGGTACACTGTTTATGTCGTAGGTTCTGCCACACAGCCTTATGCAAGAACCACAGACCATAATCCAGTTAGAATTCCTATGCCCTGGAGCTTTGGTGTTGGTGCATGCGCACTGATAGAGCTTCCGTATCCATTGCCATACACTGTGTGGCTTAAAGAAAGAGATTTATTTCCTCACAGTTATGAGGATAAAAAGTCTAAGAACAAAGTATTGACAGGGGAGTGTTCTGAGGTCACTCTCCTTGGAGTATAGGTAGCCACCTTCTCACTGTGTTCCCATGTGGTCCTCCCTCTGATAGTGGCGTTCCTCATATTTCCACATTTCATCTGTGCATAAGTATACCATACACTGCATTAGGGCTCATCCCAGTGGCCTTTTAATGTAATCACCTCTTTCAAAGCCTGTCTCCAAGTGCAGTCTCATTCTGAGTTTCTGAGGATCAGGGCTTCAACGTAAGACTTTGGAAGGGGCTCAGTTCAGCCTGTGACAGTCACAACAACCTAGATAGGCTGACTTCAGGTTGTTCAACTTCCAGAGCATCGTGAAGGACTTTGCTGCGCGCTGTGGGATGATCCTGCAGGAAGCCATGAAGTGGGCACCCACGGTCACTAAGTCCCACCTACAGGTACTTTCTCCAAATATCAAAAAAATAGTCAAAGTATAAACAACACTAGTGTGAATAAACAGAGGCCAAGAACATCGATCTGAAGCCCAAGAATAGTTGGTACTCAGGGATCGTTCTGTTGGATGCGCCTTACTTGTGGGGTGAATATGCTTGTCAAGTTAGTGGGCTTGGGTCTGACCACTACATTAGGTGAGGACTTGCGGCTGCTTGCAAGGTGAGTTGGGGGATATGGGGAGCATGGACAGTGCCACAAGCCAGCAGCTATGGTCTTCATGTAGATCATGACATTCTTGCCGCTCAGAGATCAGGGCCTCATCCTCAATCAGCAAGGGCTCGACTTACTGGTGTCAGGTCCCACAGCTGCAGGGCAGGGCAGAAGCAGCCCTGAAACCTAGAGTCTGACCCACTGCCTTATACTTTTAGAGTTTTACTTTCCATTAAGTGAAGTAGCTTGTTCTCTCCATTTCAGGAATATCTGAATAAGCATCAGAACTGGGTGTCCGGACTGTCCCAGCACACAGGATTAGCCATGGCCACTGAGAGCATCCTTCACTTTGCTGGCTACAACAAGCAGAACACGACTCTTGGAGTATGTGCGAATATCCTATGAAACAGTGAGCCCCTAACCTTGGAGAGCAATATTATAGGGTGAAGGACTCAGCCTATATATAGACTCTGATGAAGGCCCCTGATACTCATATCCCACACATTTGTAGGGTACATGGGATTGCTGTTGATCAATAGGAATTTGATGAGGTTCCAAAAGAGGTAGCCATCCATACAGATATTTACTCATTGTGCTTAAGTTTTGAAATATATACTGTTTTACAATAACACTTGATACATTGATGAAATCTGACTTTCTAAGTCTAGAGAGAGAAGAAACTGGCCTCAGACACACATAGCATTGTATCATAGTCACATTTGTCTGGAGCAGTGCTTCTCAGCCTTCCTAGTGCTGTGACCCTTTAAAATGGTTTCTCATGTTGTGACCCCAGCCATAAAATTACTTCATTGCTACTTCATAACTGTAGTTTTGCTACTATTATGAATCATAATGTAAATATCTGATATGCGGGATGTCTGATATGTGGCCCCTAGAGAGGTCACAACTCAGAGGCTGAGAACTGCATATCTGGACCATTTGCTGGATTTCTCATGATTCTGTTTCCTGAAGGTGCTCAAATGCACACATGTGCCCCAGCTCCAGCTTGTTTTGTTTAAGATATATTTAGATTCAAACGCAGTAGTTTGAGTTAAATTAGGCCCAAAGTTTAAAACAGGATCAGACAGATAGTAATCCTTGGTGATGATGGCCTTGCAGCAGTGCAGCCGTGTTTATTCTAGCCCTCCCCCCCGACACTTAGTCAGTCTGAACCCAGAATATTGCTAGATGGGCTTCAGTGATCAACCCTCTGCATGGGCTGTGCATGGGCTGTGGACTGTGCTATGTGGAGGAACAGGGGTAAAGCACCCAAGAAAGGGAAGGTCTTCATCCCCCAGACAAAAAAGTGGAACTTGGTACAAGGCCTAAGGCCTTCTGGCCTATGTGTGGCTGAGGCAGTGGCAGGGAAAGCCTGGAGCTCTTTCATCATGGGGTCTGTACCTTGAAATTACGATGTGACCAGTTGAGCCATGCACAGCTAGCTGTCAGCAGCCTTCCTACTCTAACACAACACAGTAGGATTGTCAGCAGTTAGGGGACAGAGACACAGTTCTATATTCAACCTTCCTCAGCCTGAGAGGTTCCCTAGAATTTTAGGGTCCTTATGTCCCCAAGAGTCTCTCTATTTAGGCTCCCCCATGGTGCTTGGAGAGGGCAGCACTTACAGGCTGAGTGCTCTTTTCTAGGCACTAGCCAGCCAGCCAGCTTGCAGTAGACCTGTTTTGCTGGAAAGAGCTTCATCTTTGTCCTCAGAAAGCTATAGGTTACAAGTAAGGAGAAGGACTCTTGTCTTTTTGTTGGTGATAGTGGTGCTTTAGAGTGTCTTTTTTTTTTCTTTTTTCTTTTTCTTTTTTTTTTTTTTTAAGAGTGTCTCATAAAGCTGGTCAGGATCTTGCTTTGTAGACCAGGCTGGCTCCTGAGTTCTGGGACTAAAAGTGTGCACCACTACATCCAGCCAAGTAGTCTCTTGACATAGAAAGGATGCTTTTGTTCTGTGTCTGATAGTTGGTTGTGCCTGAGATCCTGACTAAGGTGCCTCTGTGCTATGAAAGCAAAGGAGAGCGTAGTCCCCAGCTCCACATTCCCAGTGGCATCTGTCATCATACACAGATGCAGAGAGGCCAGCATGGGCTGTTTCACTTAGTCACTCTTCACCTTATGTGCTGGGTCGTAGTGGTGCACCTTTAATCCCGGCACTCAGGAAGCAGAGGCAGGAGGATTTCTGTGAGTTCAAGGCTAGCCGGATCTACAGAGTGAATTCCAGGACAGCCAGTGCTACACAGAGAAACCAAGTCTTGAAAAAAAAAATTTTAAAGGATTTATTTATTTTTAATTTTATGTGTTCAGGTTTGCCTACATGTGTATCTGTGCACCACATATGTACAGTGTCCTCAGAGACCAGAACATGGCGTCAGATACCCTGTACCTGGAGTTTCAGACAGCTGGGAGCTACCATGTTGGTACTTGGAGTTGAATCCAGGTCCTTTGGAAGAGCGGCCAGCTTTTGCTTGCTGAGCCATCTCTTCAGCTCCCACCTTACCTTTTGAGGCAGGGTCTGTCACTTGACCTCAGGCTACAAACACACACCTTTTTATATGAGTTCTGGAACCCTAGACCTCATGCTTGCATGACAGTCACTTGAATGACTGAGCCATCCCTCCAGCTGCCACATCAAATGATGTCATATTGTTGACAGGAAATAGATGCAACTGGAGATGATCAAACCAGTAAAATGAAACACCATCAGAAAAACAAACACCATAGGGTTTTTCTCATCTGCGGCTCCAGGAGCTGCTATAAACACATGAGACTGCGTAACGGGACATGGAAGTAGAAGTAAATGTCTAGGGGAGCAAAGGGACTAGGGGAGAAGAAGAGCAAAGGAGAAGGGGAAGAAACAGATGTCCTACCTGCAGTATATACTTGAGTAGAAACTGAAAAATTAAGTTTTATCAAATTAAGTGGTGGTGGCACATGCCTTTAATCCCAGTACTCTGAAGGCAGAGGCAGGCGGATCTCTGTGAGTTTAAGGCTGCCATAGTCTACAGAGTGAGTTCCAGGACAGCCAGGGCTACACAGAGAAACCCTGTCTTGACAAACAAAAATAGAAAAGAATATATATATATATATATATAATATATATATATTAGTTTTTTTTCCCTGAGGCTTATAGTCTCTAGCTAGTGCTCTTGAATGTTATGTTAGCTTGCCAGTGCTGAAGACAAATAGTCTTTGTGTCAGAACTCGACTTCCTACCTGGTTTACCAAGTTAAACATGAGAAAAAGACTAAGTTTCACCATCTAGAATAATTCTCTGTGCTTGTCTGTAGGCAACTCAGCTAACTGAACGGCCAGCCTGTGTGAAGAAAGATTACTCCAACTTCATGGCATCCTTGAACTTGCGCAACCGCTATGCGGGCGAGGTACTTCTCTTGCCCTTATGTCAGAGGCTGTTCTGAGCATCTTGATTTGATGCCACTTGGCTCTTTCACAGTGGAACATGAATGAGGGATGTGGATGATAGGGAATTTCCCCATTACAGGTGACTTGAGGAACCTGGATACAAGCAAAATCAGAACATTCTGGTACATTTATGACAGTTAATTAGCAACTCTGGAAGAAAGTGATTTTATGTGGACACACTCAGGCATGCCAAGGCATTCTGTTTAGTGGTAGCAAACATGGGCTGTGTGTCATGCATTCTCGGGACACTGGCTAAGATATACATACCAATATTCTAGTCTTACAGGTAAAGAAATAGAGGCTCCTGAGACTAAATAACTTGCCAAAAGTAGGCTCAGGAACCGTACCTGCTGACTCCACAGAGGGCTTCCAATCACACCAGAGTTATTCCAGAATAACGCTGGAGGTGGAGACAGAGTTTATCAGAGTAGTGTCTGAGAGTTGGCTCACCTCCCCTGAATCCTCTGCTTTTTTCTTAACCCTTCAGTGAGCCTTGACAGAGAGTCCCAAGAGAGCTTAGTCCATGTCTTTAGAATGCTGTTGTGGCAGCAGGCCACAGACCTTTAGGGCATAGGCTTAGTTTTTGGGAAGAGTCCTATCTCCTATATAGCCAAGTATAAGAATAATAAAGTAACACTGTCTGGTGGGAAAATTATATATGAAAAGTAGTGAAGCTGATTTTGTTGTTTGAGTCATATCGAATCCGAGGTAAGTTTATTTATCTAAATTAGTGTTCGTATGCCCTGTCCAGGCTTAGCACTGTGTACAATGATGAGTATGTGTCTCCACCTTCAAGGAACAGAGTTGGTGAAAACACTAACATATATTTCTTGAAGAGATGCTTAATGACAGCAGCATCATTGAATTGAGCTTCATTTGGGACAGTGAGTCATCACTGGCCAGTCCTATTGTGAGCTCAGTCAGCTGGTAGCCAGGGCCTCACTCATGTGCCTGGTTTCTGGCATGGCTGCTAATAAATATACTTCTTCACAGGTACATGGAATGATTCGGTTCTCGGGTGCCACGGGCCTGAAGTCTAACCTGCACAAAATGATGGTCCAGGATCTGATTACAGCTTTGGACCACAATAATCCTCAGCACTATACACAGGCCATGTTCAAGCTTACCGCAATGCTCATTAGCAGCAAAGGTAACACACAGAATCCGTGGGATGCTGGGTTCATTTCTAAGTGGATATTTGCTTAGAAGTCCTTGATAACCTGGAATCCTGTCAGAGTCAGTGCTGCTAGTGGGAACGCTTGCATCTCTCACGAGTCAGCAGTAAATAAAAGGCAATGTTGGCCCCAGCTAGTGCTGGCTCCCACATCAGCCTTGGGAAGCCATGTTCAGGCCCAGCCAGAATCAGGAGCCTTTGACTAATTTGTGTTTGGTTCCAGACTGTGACCCGCAGCTGCTCCATCACCTGTGTTGGGGTCCCCTCCGGATGTTCAATGAGCACGGCATGGAGACTGCACTGGCCTGCTGGGAGTGGCTGCTGGCTGGCAAGAATGGAGTGGAAGTGCCTGTAAGAGACTGCGCCCAGCTTAGCTCTGTGGGTGGGTGGGTGGGTGGGGTGAGAGATGGCATCGTGACCCTGGACAAGCCCTTCACTCCCTCAATTCCTGGTCTCCAGAAAGAACCTTGTGTGTGATAAAAAGGTGTGATGCTAGAGTGGTGTTTATAGAGCCTAACTATGGAAGGCTCAGGATGGAAAGCAGTCTCTGTGGTGAGACCAGCAGGCTGTCTGTTACATGTCCATTGATGCCGCAGCTGACTGGGAGCAATTGCTTTCTTGACTATCTTACTTTACCCTGGGTCTGTTTTTCTAGATTTACTACTTTATGGAGCCTCTAGACAAGATTATACATGTTGAGTTTAGCTTTTCTGAAATGCTTGCTGCAGAAGCTATTTCAGATTTTGGATTTTTTTCATTCAAATTTCAGAATATTTGCATATAGACAATAAAATATATTTTATGGAACACAAATCCCATATGCAAGATACATGTTCATGTATATATCATGTATATCTTTTGTAACCTGAAGAAAACATTTTGCAATATTTTTATAATTTTTTTTATTTTGTATGTATAGTTATTTTGTCTGCACATATGTCTGTGCACCTCATGTATGCCTAGTACCTGAGGAGGTCAGAAGAGGGCATCAGATCTCCTTGAACTGAAGTTAGAGATGGCTGGGTGCATGGAACAGAACCAAGGTTCTCTCCAATAGCAACAAGTGCTATTAACCCCTGAACATCCCCCCAGCCCCACCTGCATGCATTATTTTTAATGCACCTACTTGGTTTTGAGGCAAGGCCTCACTTCCCCGCTGTGTCAGGCTTTTCCTGCACAGTTTGTAGCACCACATCCCTCACAGATTCTAGAGTCAGAGAGTCAGAACGGATTCGGTGTCACAGGACAGACCAGTGTTCATGACCACTATTGTCAACCTTCACATTGCATCTTGGATTCCAGGTGCCCTTGATTGTCTGAACTTGCAGTCTGTATTTAGAGTGGGTTATTTGAGCACCTAAGGAGCCTTACCTGTCCCAGGCTATGGGTCCTGAAAGCACCCATGGTGGGATCTAACTTCTTCTCAGGGACTCCTTCCCAGAGACGCTTCATGACTGGGTGTGGTGGTGCACACCTTGATTCCAGCACTCGGAAGCAGAGGCAGGTGGATCTCTATGAGTTCAAGGCCAGCCTGGTCTACAAAAACTAGTTCCAGGACAGGCTCCAAAGGCTACAGAGAAACCCTGTCTCGAAAAACCAAAAAGAGGGAGAGAGAGAGAGAGAGAGAGAGAGAAACAGGAAGAAAAGCAGGTGAGATGGGCCCAGCAGGATTGCTCAGCATTTGTGCCCTAACGTCCTTTGCCTGCCAGAACAGTGTCACCTACAGAACTGCCAGAATCTCCATTCCTGGCACTGCCAGTCTTAAGTGGTATTCTAGTCACCTGACACCAAGTGCCACAAAGTTAGCTGATGAGCACCCAACTGACAGGGTCAGTCAGGGTCAGCTTAAGCTGGGCCTGGTAGCCTCAGTTCATAGTCCAGCTAACTGTTCAAGAAACTGAGTCAGGAAGATCCAAAATTCAAGCCCCACCTGACAGATTTCCTGAGAGCCTGTCTCAAAAGTTGGAAAGGGGCTGGAGAGATGCTCAGCAGTCCAGAACACTTGATGTTCTCACAGAGGACCTGGGTTCAGTCTCCAGGACCCACGTGCACATGATGCCCACACATGTATGCAAAGCACTCATACACTTATTTTTTTTTTAATTTAGTTGGGGGAAAACCAATTCTAGATATGTAGCTCAATGGAAGAGCACTTGCCTGCATATGTGAGGCCTTGGGTTCAATTTCCAGTAGCACAAAAGGCCTGGACTACATAGCCTCAGTTGCTTCCCATTTGACCACCTCATTATAGTCAATACCATAGCTACCTTATCCCTGTGTGGACCAGACGCCTCACAGACATCTTAGAGCTCCTTTCCACACTTCCTACAAATGGCCCACCAAATATTCTACTAGCTTTTCTTTTTACCTTTAAATAGATGCAGAATTTGGTCACATCCCAGCATTTCAACTATCCCTGGGGCCCTGGCCTCCTTTGTCTCTCCTCTGACCTTAAAGCAGCCCCAGTGTGTGGAGCAAGGCTATAAACTCTCAAAGTCCACCCAGTCACACCCCCTAATGGTTTCATAACATCCCCTAAACTGTGCTACCCACTGGAGACCAAGTGTTCAAATACCTGAGACTATGGGGGGCATTCTCGTTGAACCACCATACCCAGTGATTAGTTACTTTATTGCTGTGATAAAACACTATGACCAAGGCAACATATAAAAGGAAGAGTTTATTTGGGACTCATGGTTCCATAGGGTTAGAGTTCATGACAGCAGAGTGGAGTGGTATAGGAGGCCCTTCTGTATTTATGTTGCTTTCATTGGTTCAATAAAATTCATTGGTTGCTTTCATTGGCCTTTTGATAGGACAGCCCTCAGGTAGGCGGGAAAGACAGAACAAAATGCTAGAAAGAAGAGCAGAGTCAGGCAGACACCATGATTCTCCTGCCTGAGATGGACGCTGGTTATACTCATACCAGAAGCCACAGTCAAGTGGCGATACACATTATTGGAGATGGGTTAAACTAATATGTGAGAGTTAGCCAACAAGGGACTGGAGATAATGGGCCAGACAGTGTTTTAAATGAATACAGTTTGTGTAATTATTTCGGGAGTGGAGTAGTAGTCTGCAGATCACTGGAGGAGCAGCTGAGTGCTTACATCTCAAACCACAAGCAGGAAATAGAGAGCTTGCCCTAAAAGGCAGAGTCTTAAAACCTCAAAGCCCTCCAGCAAGGTCACACCTCCTGCACCTTCTGAAACAGACACTAACTGGGGCCAAGTGGTCAAATGCCTAAGTTACATGGGGACATCTTCAAACCACCACAGTGATCTCCCTGCCTCCATACTTCCCTCTGTGTGCAATAGGAGCATGCCAAAAAAAAACCTGACTGCATTGAAACTCTGGTTCCCAGACCCATTGATCCTCTCCCACCAACCTTATGTATACTGACAAACTTGTCCTATGACCTCAGATTCCACTTGCCACCCACCTTTGTCCCTTTCTGTCTACTCACGTGCTCTGCTGTGGCTGTGCTGGGTCTTGTTGCTTCTGCTCTTCCAGACTGGTTCCTGCCTAGCTGCATGTCATCTCCTCTGCTTAGATGAACATGTCACCGCTGGCCATCTCCAGGACTTGTGTCCAGTGTTCCCTGCCTTCCTACCAGCATTCCCTGGCTACCCTGCCTGCACATTCTCCCTCCATGCTCCGTACTGCTGCTTTCTCAGGTGTATTATCCTCTGCCTCCTGCTTACTTCTTGGACTGTGTGCATTTGTTTGTTCCCAGAGTCTGGGAGGCCCTGGCACAGAAGTGGATCTTAGACAGATGAGTGAGAGTCTGGCCTCTGTTTGGCTCCTTGGCCCTATCAGTTGTGGGTTCCCTATACTAACAGTAGTGAGAGGCCACTGGCAGGTGTGGTTCCCACCTATGACAGTGCTATCCTTAACACGAGTGGCCTTTGTTTTCACCCTCATGACATCTATGCTTTAGGCAGCAGGAGGAAAAGGAAGTAAAGAAGTGAGGTGCTGGGTTTTTTGTTTGTTTGTTTGTTTGTTTTTGTTTTGTTTTGTTTGAGACAGGGTTTCTTTGTGTAGCCCTGGCTGTCCTGGAACTCTGTAGACCAGGCTGACCTCAAACTTACAGAGATCCTCCTACCTCTGCCTCCTGAGTGCTGGGGTTAAAAGGCGTGCACCACCACCACCTGGCTTGTGTTTGTTTTTAAGAAAGCACCTCGTTCTGTAGCAGTAGTTGTTCTGAAACTCGCACTGTGCCCAGGCCAAACCTGAACTCATTACTGTCCTCCTGCCTCAGAGTCTTGAGTGATGGGACCATACGCACAAGCTGCCACATTGAGCTTTATGCAGTAAATCAAAGGTAAGCGGCCCGTTCTGTTTTCTGGAGGGGCTGACACTGCCTTCTCACTTGCAGTTTATGCGGGAGATGGCAGGAGCCTGGCACATGACAGTGGAGCAGAAGTCCGGCCTCTTTTCTGCTGAAACAAAGGAAGCAGACCCCCTGGCGGCATCAGAAGCAAGTCAGCCTAGACCGTGTCCCCCTGAAGTAACACCCCATTACATCTGGATCGATGTACGTGCCTACCAAACTCTGCTGTGCTTTGTATGGTCAGCCTTGGGGACACCTGCAGTAGGTTGTTGGCATAGCAGCCAGCCTAGGGGTCCTGACCTGAGAAAAAGGGTGCCCTTTAGACCCCCTCCTCTGATTCTCTCTGCCTTCCTGTCACCAGAACCCCTCTTACTAGCTGCTCTCACTAGCACTGGGATGAGACTGGCCCACCCCAGCTTATACAACTCGCTTCCCTTCTTACCTAGTTCCTGGTACAACGGTTTGAGATTGCCAAGTACTGTAGCTCTGACCAGGTGGAGATCTTCTCAAGCCTGCTGCAGCGCTCCATGTCCCTGAATATCGGTGGAGCCAAGGGGAGCATGAACAGGCATGTGGCAGCCATCGGACCACGTTTCAAGTGAGAACTCTCTTTCTCAGGGACATCTGGGTGTCTTATTACTGGCATGTGGGGTATGTGTGTAACATGTGAATCATGATATGGGTGGATGAAGTATCCTGTGATGCTTTTGTGTAATGTAGAGTAAATCTTATGGCACTGTTATCAGGAGGAACATGTAGAAGACATGAGACCATGAGCCTGTGGCTGGCCAAAAACCTCTTCAACCCCTGTTCCTCTAGTCCAGTCTTTCTCACTAGAACATGGACTCTGCTATCATCTATGAGGGGCCCGTGGCTAGCACTAGTGTGCTTATCTTCCCAGACATGGTAGAGGCTCTCTGTCTGCCTCTTCCCTGAACTCCATACCATGACCCCATGATCACTGACTACCCATTAGAACTCCATACCATAACCCGTGATCACTGACCACCCATTAGAACTCCAGACCATGACCTATGATCACTGACTACCCATTAGAACTCCAGACCGTGACCTCATCATCACTGACCACCCATTAGAACTCCAGACTGTGACCCCCATGATCACTGACTACCCATTGGAACTGTGTGTAGCTCTGGCTGTCCTGGAACTCACTCTGTACATCAGGCTGGCTTCGAACTCAGAGATCTGCCTGCCTCTGCCTCCCAAGTGTTAAGATTAAAGGCATGTGCCACCATCTTAAAAAAAAAAAACCCACTCTAATCTTGATACCTAAAAGATATAGGCAAAAGGATCAGAAATTCAGGTTTATCTTCATTCTCCAGCTTACAATAGGAGGCTTTGTCTTGAGAGAGGGAGAGAGAGAGAGCACAACTAAGTGACGGTGCCCTGGCTGTGATGTTTCTGGGTTCCATATCCAGGGCCCTGGGGTTTGCTTGGGGCTCAGCCCTTGGCTAGGGCTTCAACCCTGTGGCTCTTTTCCAGACTGCTGACCCTGGGCCTGTCCCTCCTACATGCTGATGTGGTTCCAAATGCAACCATTCGAAACGTGCTTCGAGAGAAGATCTACTCAACGGCCTTTGACTATTTCAGGTATTATCTCAAGCTGTGTTGTGCATGTGCCCAGAAGTAGCTGCAGTCCAACTTAGAGCACCCTTGTCCTCTAGGAAGCTACTTACATAAGGACATCCTCTGCCTGGTTCATGCTTACCATCCTCATTCTTTAATCCTTGGATGACTAGACTGGAATATCTTCAGCCATGTGTACTCAGAGCCAGGTGCCCAATGGAATACATGCAGATTTTCCCTTAAGTTCAATTAATTTAAGAGATTTGGGGCAGGGGGCTGCAGAGGTTAAGAGCACTGACTGCTCTTCAGAGGTCCTGAATTCAATTCCCAGCAACCATATGGTGCCTCACAACCATCTGTAATGAGATCTGGTGCCCTCTTCTGGCCTGCAGGCATAAATGCAGACAGACCACTGTATACATAATAAATAAATCTTTAGAGAGAGAGAGAGAGAGAGAGAGAGAGAGAGAGAGAGAGAGAGAGAGAGAGAGATTGGGGGCAAGGGGTCAGTAAGCCCTGATCCTGAGGTTCTGCAGATGTTAAAGTTAAAACCTTCCTTTTTATTTAGACAGAAAAGGGGAGATGATGAAGGATGTCCTTCTGTATATGTGATGCTTTTATTGGTTAATGAATAAAGCTGTTTAGGCCAATGGCTTAGCAGAGTAAGGTCAGCGGGAAATCTGAACAAAGATATATAGAGAGAGTAGACAGAATCAGAGAGATGCCATATAGGTGCCAAAGGAGAAAGACGTCGGAACCTTACCTGTAGGCCATAGCCTCATGGTGATACATAGATGAATAGAAATGGGTTAAGATGTAAAAGCTAGCTAGGAATATCCCTAAGCTATTGGCCAAACAATGTTGTAATTAGTGTAGTTTCTGTGTGATTATTCAGGTCTGGGTGGCCAGGGAATGAAAGAGCAGTCTCCATTTACATACAGGTAGTTAATAGTTGCTGGATGACTCAGATGTTTTCTTTTCTTTCTTTTTTTTAAGATTTATTTATTTATTATATACACAGGGTTCAGCCTGTGCCACGTATGCCTACAGGCCAGAAAAGGGCACCAGATCTCGTTAAAGATGGTTGTGAGCCACTATGTGGTTGCTGGGAATTGAACTCAGGACCTCTGAAGAGCAGTCAGTGCTCTTAACCTCTGAGCCATCTCTCCAGCCCCTCAGATGTTTTCTTTAGTGGTTTTGTAACTAAATAATTGCCCGTGTTGCTGTATTGAGCTCTTTCCCCTGCTTCTCTAACCCTAACTAAACTCACTGTGTGCAAACAAAAGATGTAAAAGTAGAAAAGCAGGAGCAGGGAGCAAGCCTGGAGAAATGGCTCAGTAGTTAAGGAGCACTTGCTGCTTTCCCAGAGGTTCCAAGTTCAGTTCCCACCACCCATTTCAGGTGACACAACAATCTCTAACTCTAGATTTTAGTCTACTTTTTATTTGTCTGAATTAAGACATCGATGCACAATGGCATATGTCTGCAGCCCAAGTAGTTGTGAAGCTGGATGCAAGAGAACAAGAATTTGAGAATAATATGTTAAGATTCCTATCTCAAAGACAAAGCCGTGAATGAGTCACTCATGCAGATATGGACAGCACTAATTGAGTTCAGTGGGTAACAGAAAAAGAGAAGGAAAGGTGGGTGTGATGGCACACACCTGTATTCACAGCACTCGGGTGATCTCTGAGCTCTGCCTGGCCTCCATAGCATGTTCCAAGACTGCATAAAGAGACTGTGTCTAAAAATAAGGGGCAAATAGCTGACACTAGAAAGGAGATGTGTGAAAGGGGTGGAGCTGGAGAGAGGAAGGGGTGCATGTGATCAAGACACATTGCATACATGTCTGAGGTTTTCAAAGAATAAAACATCTACAGGAATGTACTTAAGCAAGGCAGTAGTGGCACATGCCTTTAATCCCAGTATTCAAGAAGCAGAAGTAAGCAGATCTCTTGAGTTTGAGACCAGCCTGATCTACAGGGCAAGTTCTAGGACACTCAGGGCTACACAGAGAAACCCTATCTCAAGAAAAAAATAAAAGAGAGGGAGATTAAATTGCATACATTTACTTCTCCTGGTAATATAAATGATTACTACACAAAATTCTCCAAATACCAGCTGCGTGAGTCTTTGTGAATGTCAGCTGAATGGTTGTATGCAGACAGCTAAATTACCATCTGCCACAACATACCACTCTTATGAGCCAGGTCTGGTATCACATGCCTACAGTCTGACCCAGAGACTGTGAGTCAGGACCTCATGATCAAGGTCACTTTGCAATACAAAGTATGCATATATGTATGTATAGATACAAATATCTATGTATATATGGAGGTACAGGCCGTCTGTAAACACCACTCCATGGTGATTGAGCTGAACAGACAGGCCTGGGCTACCAGGACAACCACACTTCCCATGGGAGTTAGTGAAGTCAAAGAAAGTGTGAACTTTTATCTCAGCTCTCATTGCCTTGGGAACACTTTCTAGTCTCTGACTCCAGACACTCAGCCCTTTCCTCTTGTGATTGTTTGAAGTTGTCCACCAAAGTTCCCTACTCAAGGAGAAAAGCAGCTTCGTGAAGACATAAGCATAATGATTAAATTTTGGACTGCCATGTTCTCAGATAAGAAGTACCTGACCGCCAGCCAGCTTGTTCCTCCTGGTAAGCATTGTACTCAGCAGCACAGCAGCTGCTGCGTGTGGGGTGGAGTGCAGACAGAAGTACACGGGAGGGGGTGGAGTGCAGACAGGAGTACACGGGAGGGGTGGAGTGCAGACAGGAGTACACGGGAGGGGTGGAGTGCAGACAGGAGTACACGGGAGGGGGTGAAGTGCAGACAGGAGTACATGGGAGGGGTGGCATGCAGACAGGAGTACACGGGAGGGGGTGGAGTGCAGACAGGAGTACACGGGAGGGGTGGGGTGCAGACAGACAGGAGTACACGGAAGGGGGTGGGGTACAGACAGACAGGAGTACACAGGAAGGGGTTGTTCTTTTTCTTTGTAAGTGGTTCTGGATAGGCCAGACAAGAACAGTTAGGGCCCAAGTGAACCCTGATCTTGGCTGTGCCTTATATTGTTGAAAAGCCAGTGCTTGCCTGCCTTGCTACCTTTCCTCCAGCCCATGCTGGTGCACATGGCAATTGCAGGACACTTTCTCATAACTTCTCCCTGGACCAGCTCATGTCCCAGATGCCCACTGAGTGGGGGATTCATGAATTTACCCATAATCTATTGTCATCTGACAAGGGGCCCATCAAGTAACTTCAACAGAGGGGATTCAAGGGCACCTCTCCAGGACAGGCACATGGCCCACCAGGGCAGATTGGAATTGAAGAAAATTCTCTAGAAACAGTGACCCCCCTGAGCTGAGTCTGAAAGGAAGCAGAATACATACATACACATATATATATATATATATTTCTATGGGTGTGTACATACATATATATATATATATATATAGCATGCATGCATACATACATACATAAAGCCAAATTGTACTGAAACAAATAGCTCTCCAGGGCAAAGAAAAGAACATTCCAGGATAATCCTGACATGTCAGCAGCAGCAAACCAAAAGGAGGTTCCCACTCCTGAGCATAGAGCTGCTGATGGTGAGGGTTTGTTCCTGTAGGCAGACCTGCAGACAGTCTCTCCCAGGAAAAAGAAAGCCTTAAAGCTAGGTTTCTTTCTGCTTCCGCAGAAAGCAGAGCCAACAAATTGTATCATTTGTCCCCTGAATGTTCAAGTTCCTGCTGTGGCTGTGTTAGACAGTACAGTACCAGTAAGCAAGTAACTGCCTTTGCTTATTAAAAACAAACAAACAAACAAACAAAAAACAATGGCAGGGGCTGGAGAGGTCACTCAGTGGTTAGAGCACTCTGTTCTTCTAGAGGACGTGGGTTCAATCCTTAGCACCCATATGGTGGCTCACAACCATCTGTAGCGGGATGCAATACTATTTTCTGTCCTCCATAAGCACCTGTAGTACATACAGGCAAAACACTCAAATACACAAAATGTTTTTTAAAAACTGATAGAATTTATTTTATCCTAATTTTTGGTTTTTCAAGACAAGGTTTCTCTGTGTAGTCCTGACTGTCCTGGGACTTGCTCTGTATACCAGCCTGGCCTCAAACTCACATAGATCCTCCTGCCTCTGCCTCCCGAGTGTTGGGATTAAAGGCGTGTGCCACCACCACCCAGCTCTATCATGTCTTTCTTTTTTCTGGATAAGGTCTTTTACTGGCCTGGAACTTGCCAAATAGACTGGGCCAGCTCCATCTTCATCTGTCCAGCATCAGGACTAGGAGGATGCATGTTGTCGTGTGGGATTTTTTTAGTGTCCATCTTCAGATGCGCCACCACACCCGAGTTATTTAATGTAGGTTCTAGGGAAGTCAACCTTAGTACCTGTGTTTGCAAAGCAAGCCGTGCTGAGCTCTCTTCCTTTGATGCCTTGTCTTGAGCCACCTCATCCCAGAGTCTGCAATGTATTTGTCCACAGATAACCAGGACACTCGAAGCAACTTGGATATAACTGTGGGCTCTCGACAACAGGCAACACAGGGCTGGATCAACACTTATCCCCTCTCCAGTGGCATGTCTACCATCTCCAAAAAGTCAGGTTAGTCAGGGTAGGGGTGGCTCCTACATCTTCTGTCCTCTCTTGAGTTCCCATCTTGGTGGTATGATGGGCACTCACTTAAATGGCAGAACAGAACATGAAAAGGCAGCTTCTTCTAGATTCTAAAACAGGACAAAGGTTTTCGCTTCAGTCACCAGCACATCACCAGAGGAAAAGGACAATGACCATGTTTCGTCTTTGCTCCCTAGGCATGTCTAAGAAAACCAACCGGGGTTCCCAGCTGCACAAGTACTACATGAAGCGCAGGACACTGCTGTTGTCCTTGTTGGTGAGACCCATGGCCACAGGCACTTCCCACTATGTAACAGCATAGCACCTTAGGTGGAAGTAGCATGTGGACACCTGCAGAAAATACACTGGATATTGTTTGGTCTCACCAGGCCACTGAAATTGAGCGTCTCATCACTTGGTACAACCCGCTGTCAGCCCCAGAACTAGAGCTGGACCAGGCAGGAGAGAACAGTGTGGCCAACTGGAGGTCCAAATACATCAGCCTGAGTGAGAAACAGTGGAAAGACAATGTGAACCTTGCCTGGAGCATCTCTCCCTACCTCGCTGTGCAGCTGCCAGCCAGGTAGGCCTTCCAGTCACCCCAGGTTCATCAGAGGTTCAGTGTCGTAACCTGTCAGCTGTATCCTGAGTGCCATGAAATATGACATGGCTCCTGTCAGGAGGATTCTCACCTAGTCTGTGCAGAGGTTACACAGTGACCCTTGTGATCGTGTCAGCTCCTACCTAGGTGCCATTGCACACAGAACTAAGAAAGTAATATCTGGATGAATTCAGAACCACCATGTATGACTAGGGAGTGTAGCTCAGTGGTCGACCTCTTAACTAGCATGCACAAGAACCTGGTTTAGTCTCCGGCACTGTTTAAAAAAAATGGTAGAGTCACAGTGTAATTTATAAAGGCTTCCCTCCTGGGAGGTAGTCCACAGAAACAACTTGGGGGAGTTTGGATTGTGTGTGTGTTTCAATAATGCTATCTTGGAGTTTGAGCTGAGAGCAGACTGTCTTGCTGTGGCTGTCTGCCTAGTGTGCCATAAGCTCTCTCAAGGTGAGAATCTCAGACAGAAATAAAACTTTTAGATTGACAGCAGTAGGTAAGATGAACTTGCAGAGGCCCCATGACCTACATAGTCCCTCAGCCTGCTTCCCTAAACCAGGGACAGGTATGTATGACTGGGAGCAAAGCTCTGCCACTTTTCTGCATCCTCTACCTGGTCCTCAGGCCCAGGACAGCAGACTGGTTCTCTTAAGCCCTTTCAAAGCAGAATGTTCATGGAGACTGTCCCTTTCATTAGCCTGAGTCAGGAACATCTACAAGCTCATGCCTGCCCTCTCATCACAAGGTAAGGGTCTTTACAGGTTCAGACTGTGAACTAAGATGCGGAGCCAGAGATAGGCAAATGCAGAAGGCTAGGTGCAGAGCTACAGTAGTGAGAAGGATGAATTGCTATATAGAGTAGGATAGTTCTGAAGGAAGTTCTGCCATTTCCTCATAGAAACCTAGTAATGCTATTGTTTTTCTTTTTTCCTTCACTTTTGTTTTGTTTGTTTGTTTGGAGGAATGTGTGTGTGTGTGTGTGTGTGTGTGTGTGTGTGTGTGTGTGTGTGTGAGAAAGAGAGAGAGAGAGAGAGAATGTCTGTGTGTCTATGTGTGTCTGTTTATGCATATGTGTATGTCTGTGTGTGTGTGCATGTGTGTGCAGATTGGAAGCCAACTTGCCAGAGTTGGTTCTCTTTTCATTATGTGGGACTAGGAAGTGAACTTAGGTCATCAAGATTGACATCAGCCTTTGTTCACTAAGCCATCATACAGAGAAAGGATTACATCTTACATAGCAGAGAAAGGGTTACATCTTACATAGCAGAGAAAGGGTTACATCCTACATAGAAAGGGTGTCTCTGTAACCCGGGTTGCCTCGAATCGTGGCATTCATCCTGTCACCTCCTTGTGAATGCTGTAATGATGTGATTTTTCAAAGGGTTCTTTTCAGACTTTGTAATGTATTACTTGCCTACAAGTAATACATTTAGGTATCTGTAATATAGTGTTGATCTAAATCTCTCCAGCTGAGTGTTCCCCTCTGGCTCTTCTGTGACAGTGAAGAATGTACCTGCTGGTGTGGCTACCACACCCAAACCTCTGTATATTGTAGGTTCAAGAATACAGAAGCCATTGGAAATGAAGTGACCCGTCTTGTCCGGTTGGACCCAGGAGCTGTTAGTGATGTCCCTGAAGCCATCAAGGTAGTACGGCCCACACACACCAGCTCAAAGTACATCTAGAATGTCTTCCAGAGAAGCCTGGCTACTCTCATTACTATGACCAAATACCTCACAGAACAATCGGGAGAGAAAAGTTACTTTGACTCAGTCTCAGGAAGCTCAGCCTCATATAGCTGAGCAGCAGGCCCATGTGCAGGAGGCTGTTCACATCCTGGCAGATGTATGGAAGAGCAAGAGAATACAGGAAGGGATCCAGGCAAAGTGCAGCATCCAAACGCATGGCTCCAGTGGCTGATTTCCTCCACTAGACCCCACCACATACTTTCCTCCACCTCAAAATAATATCATATTATGAGAACATCAAAAATTTA
The DNA here is from genome assembly GCF_982192425.1 of Myodes glareolus. Classification (NCBI taxonomy): domain Eukaryota; kingdom Metazoa; phylum Chordata; class Mammalia; order Rodentia; family Cricetidae; genus Myodes; species Myodes glareolus. Next base: position 96,636,817 of record NC_142027.1, on the reverse strand, counting down.
ATCTAGGTTTGGCGGTGGTGGTGCACATCTTTAATCCCAGCTCTTGTGGGGCAGAAGCAGGTGAATTTCTGTGAGTTCAAGGCCATCCTGGTCTACAGAGCTAGTCCCAGGATAGCCAAGGCTATTACACAGAAAAACCCTGTCTTGAGGGGGCAGAAAATCAATCTATTCATGAAGTCAGAACCCTCACGACCCAGTCCTCTTTGGACCCTCACAGGCATACTCAAAGGTGTACTTTATTAATCTAGGCATTTCTCAAACCAATTAAATTGTCATTAACCACTGCTGGGCCTGGTCATCAGTACAGGTCTGTAATCCCAGCTCTTTGGGAGACGGAAACAGGAGGACCAGGTAGCCCACCTGGCCTACAGAGTGGAGCTGTGTCTCAAAGAAAAGAAATAGAAAGTGGAGCTGGAGAGATGGCAGTGGTTGAGCACAGATGACCTGGGTTCAATTCCCAGCACTCACATGGCAGCTCACAACTGCCTGTAGCTCAGTTCCAGGGATCCAGCCTGTTCTGTTCTCTGGAGGCAGTGCATACAGAGTGCACAGACGTACTCTTAGGCAAATACTCATAATAAATAAAATCTTGGTCAGGTGGTGGCGTGTGTCTTTAATCCCAGCACTTGGGAGGCAAAGGCGTGAGGATCTCTATCTTGAGGCCAGACTGGACCACAAAATGAAACCCTCTCTCTAAAACAAAATTATCATTATTTTATCTATCTCACCAGACAAAAAGTTACCGGGTAACCTCAATGGTAGAAGTTTCTTAACTCCTTGCATATTCTACTTCTAATATGTAATAATTACTATGATTATGATAGGAAAATATTTAGTCTGCTTAAATTCTGATTATAGACAGGTTTTCATATAACCTCAGATTCACTATATAGTTGAAGTTGTCCTTGAATTTCTGATCCTCCATTTTCCACCTGCCATGTGCCAAGATTACAGGTATGTACAATCATAGCTGATTCTATGCAGTGCACACTAGCCTGGAACACACACTACCCACTGAGCCTCGTTCCCAGCCCCTCAACTTGGATTTATTACAATTATGCTACTTTGTATAACATGTCAGAAACATTTTCCATTTTCTCATAAATGTTTGTTTTTTTTTTTTACTGTCACTTTTTCTTTTTCTTTTCTTTTTTGGCCTTGAGCTTGCCATGTAGAGCAGACTGGCCTCAAACTCACAGAGATCGGCCTGTCTCTGCCTCCTGCATGTAGAATTAAAGACATGCACCACCACACCCAGCCTGTGGCCGTTCTTGAAGAGGCCATAGCTAAAGGACTACTGCAACCCTATCTCCCAACTTCCTCCCTAGTTCCTGGTCACCTGGCACACCATTGATGCCGATGCTCCAGAGCTCAGCCATGTTTTATGCTGGGCACCTACGGATCCACCCACAGGCCTCTCCTACTTCTCCAGCATGTATCCACCACACCCTCTCACTGCACAGTATGGGGTGAAAGTCCTGCGGTCCTTCCCTCCGGTGAGTCCAGAGCCCTCTGAGCCAGCCTAGGGTGTAGCTGTCCCAGTGTAGTTAAGTGGGTAGATATGACAGTTCAGCTTGGGATACACCCAACTGTGTGGGCACAGCTAGACTACGTGTTACTGACATAATATTTGTTGCAGAAGATGAGTTTTGACTTTGGAGGTACACGCCTTTAACGCCAACACCAGGGAAGCAGAGGTATTTCTGAGTTCTAGACCAGCTAGGGCTACACAGTGATACACACTGAAACCCTTTCTCAAAAAAAAAAGAAAAGAAAAGAGAAAAAAAATTAGTTGTAATTCATGTGTATTTTCTAGTTTTAGGCTTTTTTTTTTTAAAGTTTTCATTGGATCTTTTGGTTAAAAAGAAAGTTTACTTGAGTTTGGTCCTTGCTGTAAGAAGTGAGTAGTGTACCCATGCCTCTTACACCAACAGCAAAGTCTTAGGGATCCTAGAGACTCTGTGTGGTAACCATGTTGTAGAGCTCTGCTTACTACAGCTTCAGCACCAGCATTGACCTTGGGCAGGCTCCTCTCCTTACATTGTATGTGCTTGTTTCCACCAATGTGTGTTGTCCTCAGCACCTTCCCCAGTTGTCCAGCAGGAGGCAGCATCCCATGTGCAGGTCCAGCACTCATTATTGTTTGAATTGTTATAACTGAGGTCACATTCCTTCTTCCTTCTACAGGATGCCATTCTGTTCTACATCCCCCAGATTGTGCAGGCCCTCAGATATGACAAGGTATGTACTGGCACAGCTCCCTCAGGAACAGGACTGTGCAGTTACAAAGAGCCCTTATTCTTACTGCCCCATCCTGAGGCCACTCATGCTCTGCTGAGAGGGCGGGCTCTGGTACATCGCCTTAACTGTTTCCTACGGGTGAGCAGCTTGTTCTAGGGTCCCCTTTGTTGGGTTAGGGCTCAGCAAATCACATGACCTCCCTGAGTCTGGCTGTTGTCCTAGGAAAGTGGCGAGGCTTAGGTGAACTGATAAAAGATATGTTCTGATCACACTGCACAGAAAGTGGCAACAACCAGGTGACGTAAACAAGACATTACAAGCACCCAAGATAAAAGTGCTTGTCACAGGAACCTGACCTCGGAGTCCAATCACTCACCCCATGGTGGGAAGAGGGGACCAACTGTAGAGCTGTCCCCTGACCATCACATGCACACTGTGGCATTCATGCACTCACACAAACAAAAAATAATAAATGAAATTTTAGAAAACAAGTATATTTTACCAGCTGTGGTGGCACACACCTTTAATCCCAGCACTTGGGAGGCAGAGGCAGGTAGAGTTTGAGTTCGAGGTGAGCCTGGTCTACATAGCAAGTTCCAGGAACCAGGACTACATAGGGAGGATGTCTCTCAGTAATACAAAAAAAAATAGATAAATAAATAAATCCTGGAACTGAAGAGCTGGCTCAGTGGTTAAGTTGCCCTTGCAGAGAACCAGGTTCCGTTTCCACCACCCACATGATGGCTAGCAACTATCCATATGTAATTCCAGCTCCAGGGCATCCAACTCCTCTTCTGACCTTCATGGATACCAGACACACACATGATGCACAGACATGTGTGTAGGCAAAACACCCATACACATAATTGTTTTAACTAAAAACTAAACTAAACCTGGAGGCTAGCACTCTAGCACTGAGGTGCCAGCAGGTCTCTTCCCAGCCTTCTCCCTCGGTGAGTCTGTGCTGTCTCCACCCTGAAGCTACCAGATAATGGTAGGGAACAGTGCAATGGAAAAAGAGAGGGGTCCATAAGAGGCAGCCATCAGTGTGTTGACTGCATGCTGCTCTATGCACACCCGAGCTCTCTGGATTCTGCCACTGTGGAATGGTGGTCTGCACAACCTTATAAGTGAGTTTCTGATACCTAGCCTACGTGTTTCTTGTATTTGACAGCTGTTGAAATTGAGAGTCATGGTTCTTAAATACCAAGGGGGGACCACACAGGAGACCCAGGCCTGTACTGTACACTTCATGCCCTGAACCTAGCCCATGAGTGGCCAGCCTTTGGCTACTGCCCTGGCCCCTCAGCTAACCCTAATGGGTCCATCCACACAGCTGGGAAGCAAACAGCGTGTGGAAGCAAACAGCCATGGTGGTAGTTTCCTCTTGCACGAGGTTAGGAAGAGTTTCCTCCAGGAGTAAAGGCTGATTGTGACCTTCCCTCCTACAGATGGGCTATGTGCGTGAGTACATTCTCTGGGCAGCAGCCAAATCCCAGCTTCTGGCACACCAGTTCATCTGGAATATGAAAACTAACATCTACCTCGATGAAGAAGGGCACCAGAAAGACCGTGAGTGTCTTGGCCTCTCAGGCCTCTTCCCGTCATCATCTCCTTTAGAGGTCCTCTGTGTGTGTGCTACCCCAGCCTGGAGACCACCCCACGTCCTGTCCTCACCCCTGAACATAGAGAGCAGGCTTCCTTCATTGATCCTTTGGTGTAAGATGACACTTGGCTCCTGGGGTATGAGAACTCCCTGCTGGCCAGCTGCCTGTCCTGTCAGAGTCAGGAGCAGCTCTCAGACAGTAACCTGTAAAGCCTCACACTTTGCCCTTTGGTGTGCTTGCTCACTTGCTTATTTGTGACAGGGCTTGCTGTGTAGCCCAGAACTTACTCTGACTCTCCCGCCTCTGTTCCCATACCTAGCTAAGCAGATAAAGGCACTTGTCATTAAACCTGAAAAATGAGCTTAATTCCTGGAACACACATGGTGGGAGGAGAGAAGAGACTCTTGCACGTTGTCCTTTGGCTTCCACATGTGTGCCGCAGTATCTCCACACACACAAATAAATAAATAAAAAGTAAAGAGCTGGACATGGTGGCACACGCCTTAAATCGTGGCACTCAGGAGGCAGAGGCAGGTGAATCTCAGTGAGTTCAAGACCAACCTGGTCTAAGGCGCACGTTCAGGCCAGCTAAGGCTACACACAGACCGTCTGAAAACAAAACCTTCTGTGTGCATCTGTATTCACACTCACAGCACCAGACCCATGAGCACCACCACAGAAACCTGAGCACCGTCAGTCAGCACTGTCCCCTTTCATTGGACCGTAATGTGATTTCCAAAATCAGCATAGTTACCACTATAGCTACTTCCACCAAAATTTCCTCCTTTTTGGTTGTTTGTTTTTTCAAGACAAGGTAGGTCTCTCTGTCACTTTAGAGCCTGTCCTGGAACTCCCTCTTGTAGACCAGGTTGGCCTCCAACTCACAGAGATCCACCTGCCTCCGCCTCCCGAGAGCTGGGATTAAAGGCTTGCGCCACTTGATTCAAAATGTCCTTTATTGACAGTAACCATCATCTCCTCCTCCTCCACCACCACCTTGGTTTCTATGTCCTGGTCCACTACCACCATGACCTCCTCTGCTACCATAACCAGGACACCACCATAGCTTCCTCTTCCACCAAAGTTTCCACCACAACAAAAGTTCCTCCTTGACACATAAAATGACCAGATCTACTCAACAATCACTCTGTGGTCACATAATGGCATTTCTTTTTTCAAAAGGGCCTTTTTTCACTTACAATCAGGCTCATTAATAGTAAAGTACTCCAAACAATGTCATCAATTGTACTGTGATCATCAAAAGTTACAAAGCCAAGCCCTCTTTTTTCTCTCGCCTGTCTTTCATAACTTCTGTGGTTTTCATCTTGCCATACTTTCCTTTTGTTTGTTTGTTTTTCAAGACAGGGTTTCTCTGTGTAGCCCTGGCTGTCCTGGAACCCACTCTGTAGACCAGGCTGGTCTTGAACTCACAGAGATCTGCCTGCTTGAGTGCTGGCATTAAAGGCCTGTGTCACCACCACCCAGTCTATCTTGCCATACTTGTCAAAGTAGCCTCTCAGATTACATCCTTCTGTGTCTCCTTTAATGCCACCAACCAGCACTTTCTTCACTGTTGAGTGAGCGCCAGGCTTTCCAGAATCTCTCTAGAAACAGCTCTCCTTGGCCTCACCACACACTCAACCACCTCTTGTGGCTGACCATACATTGCCACATCAAGTCTCTGCACCAAAGCCTTGGATGCTTTATTGGGGTCTCTCATTACCACACAGTCTGTAAGTGTTCCTCATTTCTCAGAACGGTCTCTTAAGCTATCATCTGTGGTTTCAAAGTCCAGGCCATCGGTAACAGCTTCCTCAACTGCTCTGATTCCTTTGGAGCATGGCTTGCCTCCCTCCATCCTAGTGGCCAGAGCCACGCTAGAGGTGACTCAACAACATTTTACACCCATTTTGAGACTGGACTAGCCTCTTCCAACTCAAGTTTAGTATAGGACTATGTGTTGTTTTTGTTGGCTTTAATTTCTATTGCTCCAGCCAGGCCTAATGGCACAGTCCTTTAATCCCAATACTTAGGAGGCTAAGGCAAGTTTAAGGAGAGCCTGAACTATGTGAGAATGACACCGCCCCTCCTCAACAAGGCTTCTCTGAGTAGCCCTGACTGTTTTAGAATTTGCTTTGTTCACCAGGGTGGCCTTGAACTCAGGGCCTTCCTCTGAGGCCTTCCTTAAAGGCTTGTCTCAAGGAAAAAAGAAAAAAAGAAAAAAAAAACAAACCAAGAAAACTGGGTGTGGTGGTGCACATCTTTAGGACCAGCATTCAGAAGCCAGAGGCAGACTGACCCCAGTGAGTTCCCAGCCAGCCAAGACTGTATAGCAAACCCCTGTCTTTAAAAAAGAAAAAAAAATCATCTCAGCCAGACGGTGGTGGCACATGCCTTTAATCCCAGTACTTGGGAGGCAGAGGCAGGCAGATCTCTGTGAGTTTGAGGCCAGCCTGGTCTACAAGAGCTAGTTCCAGGACAGGCTCCAAAGCTACAGGGAAACCCTGAGGGGAGGGGGTGACACATGCCTTTGTCAGTATCTGGAAGGTAGAACCAGGAAGATCAGTAGTTCAGGCTAGCCTCATTTACACGAAACCCTGCCTTTTAAGGAGGTACGTATGTAGAATGTTTGCCTAATATGCACAAAGCCAACACCACCTAAACCAGATGTAGTGGTGCACACCTGTAATCTTGGAAGTTAGAAACTGAAAGATCAGAGCTTCAAGGTCAATTTGGGACACCTGAAACTCTGGCTCCAAAAAGCCAGGTGTGGTGGCCGGTGCCCGCAATCTGGGAGGAGAAAGCAGAGAGCAGGGGTCTCAAAGCTGCTCGCCCTGCGCTGCAGGTAGTCTCGTCTGGACTCCAGGAAACCAGATTTGTTGCTGGTTTTTGTTTTGTTTTTCTGTTTTGTTTTGTTTTGTCTTTTTCAAGACAGGGTTTCTCTGTGTAACAGCCCTGGCTGTCCTGGCACTAGCTCTTGTAGTCCAGGCTGGCCTCAAACTCACAGAGCTCTGCCTGCCTCTGCCTCCTGAGTGCTGGGATTAAAGGCGTGTGCCACCACTGCCTGGCTATTGATGCTTTTTAAAGGAAAGAAAAATATAAATTTAAAAAGTAATATAGAAAGCCATGAACCAGACATGGTGGCACACATCTGTAATCACAGCGTTCTCACTCTGGAGGTAGAAGCGGGAAAAGTTCAAGGTCACCCTGAGACCCTATCTCAAGTATATCAATAAATAACCAATCCATCCAGACAACTCAGTGGGTAAAGTCATTAAACCTGACCTAAATTAGATTGAAAGAAAGCCAGCTCCTGCAAACTGTTCTCTGACCTCCACACAAGTACCATGGCCTGTGTGCAACCCTAAGTGCAAAATGAACACCAGGATTGACACAGAGATCTGCATTCCCTGAGCTGGAAATACTGAGACAGACAGGTTCTTAGGGCTGCTAACCAGACAGCCCAGATTCTTCACCAAACCATAAGTGAGAGACTCTCAGAAACCTAAACAGGCAAAGTTAAGGTTGACCTCTTGTAACATGATGGCTGGCAATTCTCCCACACCAACCTCTGGCCTCCATGTGCACACATATATAACCCACATACAAAGGAACATCTCATAGACAGCCAGGTGCTTCTCACATCCATGGGGTCTTCATGGGTGTCAGTGGCCTTGCGTGCACATTCTGTTTGCTCACACATAATACTGAAAAGGCATGTTTTAAAAGTAGAGTATAGCCGGGTAGTCGTGGTGCACACCTTTAATCCCAGCACAGGCAGAGGCAGGCGAATCTCTGTGAGTTCGAGGCTAGCATGGTCTACAGAGCTACTGCCAGGACAGGCTCCAAAGCTACAGAGAAACCCTGTCTCAGAAAAAAAAAAAAAAAGTAGACTATAACAAAGCCAATAACCGGAACCAGATGTTAGACATGCATAAAGTCCAGAGTTAAGTCCCCAGCACCAAGTAAGTCAGAAGGAGAGTCACACATCTAGAAACATAGCACTTGAGAAGTAGTGCTTCAAAACAAACAATTGGTAACTGGTCATATAGGCCCTGCCTTGAGCTTTGTTTAGGGGCTAGCAATTTTACCCACCATCAGGACCAGTGTCAACAATGAGGGGGAAATGGTGGCATGTTGTGTCCTTTATCAGGTCTAGAGTCCATTGCACATGCAGGCAGGGTGCTGGGAGAGCTCCAGCTGACTGTCTAGCAAACATCTTTAATATTTAAGGGGCCTTGTTTGGTTGGTTAGTTTTGTTTTTCTTTCTTTTTTTATTAATTTATTTAACTTTATTTTACGTGGATTGGTGTGAAGGTATCAGATCCCCAGAAACTGGAGTTACAGACAGTTGTTAGCGGTCATGTGGGTGCTGGGAATTGAACCCGGGTCCTCTGGAAGAACAGCCAGTGCTCTTAACCGCTGAGCCATCTCTCCAGCCCCTGGTTTTGTTTTTCAAGACAGGGTTTCTCTGTCTTGGAACTCACTTTGTAGAGCAGGCTGGCCTCCAATTCAGAGACCCACCTGAGTGCTGGGGTTAAAGGCATGTGTCACCATCTGGCTAAGGGTTTTCTTTTCTGGGTCTCTGTGGCAGTCATAAAAACTCACCATCTTTGTCTCCTCAGCTGACATTGGTGACCTTCTGGAGCAGTTAGTAGAAGAGATCACAGGGTCCCTATCAGGCCCAGCCAAAGATTTCTATCAACGAGAATTTGATTTCTTTAACAAGATCACAAATGTGTCAGCCATCATCAAGTAAGTGGCTCACTGAGACAGTTTTCTGAGATGTCTTGTCTTCATCCCGCCTACTCTCCTCTCCCAGCCTGAGCTCTGCGCTCTGCACTTCAGGGCTCTTGCCTACTAGCATGGGGCAAGGCAGAGCATCTTTGGCATTTGACATTTGCCCAAGGTCACCTAGGGAAAAGAGCATTGGGCACAGCTCTTCCCAGCTTCTTCCACTCCTTAACATGCCCTCGGTGTGTGTGCAGGCTCCTGTTGTGTTCACTGAGGGTCCTCTCCCTGTTCCCAGGGGCCCTGACCACACACAAAAGGGTAGAGAAGTATGTCACTACAACACCTGAGACAATCAGCTCAAGAGAACAGTGTAGCCGGGCGTGGTGGCACACACCTTTAATCAATCCCAGTACCTGGGAGACAGAAGCAGGTTGACCTCTGTGAGTTTGGGGCCAACCTGGCTTACAAGGTGATTTTCCAGAGAGCCAGAGCAATATAGAGAGACCCTCTCAAAAACAAAATGCATACAAAAGGGGAGATGGGGGACAATATGGATGTCTTCTTAGTGATCATGTGCTCAGCACATGTAACAACTGTAGCAGAGAAAAACAATGGTGCCCCTTAACCCCCTGCAAAGTTATAGCCCTAGAGACCTAAAACTCCTCATTGGAGAATTTTGGGGTGGGCAAGAGTTGAGACAGGGTTTCTCTATATAGTCCTGACTTTTCTGAAACTCAGCATGTAGACCAGGCTGGTCTCAAATTCAGTTATCCATCTGCCTCTGCCTCCTAGGTGCTGGACTAAAGGTGTGTGCAGCTGTGCCTGCCCTCACTGGGGAGTTAAAGGTGAACCCCTGTCCTTAGTACATGAGCCTTTGGAGAACACTCCCAGATTCAGCTCAGCAGGAAGGTGCATTTCCAGGGTATCATGACACAACAAAGTTGCAGTTACCCTCAGCCTCACCTTAGCTGAGCCAGGTCACAGGGCTCACCAGCAAAGGTCACACAGTAAGTTACAGAAATGACATTTCAGGGCCGGGCGGTGGTGATGCACGCTCTAATCCTAGCACTCCAGAGGCAGAGACAGGTGGATGGATCTCTGTGAGTTTGAGGCCAGCCTGGTCTACAGAGCGAGTTCTACAGTAAGCTCTAAAGCTACAGAGAAATCCTGTCTCAAAAAGCGAAAAAGACAAAAGAAAAGAAAAAGCAAAGGCATTTCAGCCCGGAACTGGGTGGGGCCCCGCAGTCACCTCTTCTCTCAGTACCGTAACAGCAGCACATGCACCATAAAATTGAGGGCAGAGCTGCCAAAAACTGCTCCACTTGGGCCCCTGCCACCCTGTGAGGCCATCTGGCTTCTCTAAGGAATGCAGGGCAGGAGTTGCTATGGATGGTTTCCTGACAACCTGAGCCTGGTAGGGTCAGGTGAGCTTTCTGTCCCTGGAGGCCAGTGTCTGCAACTAGAGCAGAACCCTCTGCTTGTTTGTTCAGACAGTTCAGTGTAACCCAAGCTGGCCTCAGACTCACTAGATAGCAGAGGATGCCTTCCAGCTCCCACATCTGAGCTATGTGCCACCATGTCCAGAGCATCTCTGTCTTGTTTCTCAGGCCCTACCCTAAAGGCGAAGAAAGAAAGAAGGCTTGTCTGTCAGCTCTGTCTGAAGTGAAGGTGCAGCCTGGTAAGCCGGCAACCTCAGGGCCAGTGAGGCACAAGGGACTGATGTGGAAACAGGGCTTGGCTAGCCGCATCACACACTTGGGACCTCCAGCATCCGACACCCGAGGGATGAACTTCCTCTTTTCTGCTGAGTGTCTTAGTTTTCTGTTGCTGTGAAGAGACACCATAACCACAGCAGCTCGTGCAAAAGAACATTTAGTTGGGGCTGGCTTACAGTTTGGAGATAGTCCATTGTCCTACGGTGGGAAGCATGGCGGCACGCTAGCAGACATGGTGCTGGAGAGGTAGCAAAGAATTCTATATCTTGATCCACAGGCAGCAGGAAGAGAACTATAAGCCATTAGGCCTGGCTTGAGCTTCTGAGACCTCAAAGCCCACCCCACAGTGACACATTTCCTATGACCAAACATTCAAACACACGGGTCTATGGGAGCCATACCTATTCAAACCCACACTGAGAAACAGGAGTACCTGGCCGTTCACAGAACACGGAGATGGAGGAGTGTGTTAGAGCATGCTAGGCCAGTGCAGCCAGGGTGGGAGTCTCCACTGAGAGTGAAGCAAACCCAAAACTTATCCAGACAGCAGCAGGGTAGTTGCCACAAAGCTAAAGTCCAGAACATTCTGGAGAAGCATCTCCTGGGAGGCTTGTCTGGATGGATCCCGAAGGGTCTGGGTCAGGAAGGGCAGACTCACAGTGAGCACAGGACAAGTCAGGGTCCTCATCCGGCTGCTCTGCATGGGAAGCCTGGACTGGGGACTGGCTGTGGCTCCATGGTGACACGTAGCTCCCTGTACCTCCTTCTATGCCTGCCCAGGCTGCTACCTGCCTAGCAACCCTGAAGCAATTGTGCTGGACATTGACTACAAGTCAGGAACGCCCATGCAGAGGTGAGTGCCCGTCCCCACCCTGCCCCACACCAGCAGTCTCCACCGTGCTCATGTGCTCCTTCCTCTCTCAGTGCTGCGAAGGCGCCCTATCTGGCCAAGTTTAAGGTGAAGCGCTGTGGAGTGAGCGAGCTTGAAAAAGAAGGTCAGTAAGAGAACCCTCACGTCTGGGTGCCTCTCCTCACCCGTGCTGCTGTATTACAAGCATCCTATCAAAGATGTCTGCCATGTGTCTCCCTGCGGACTCACCTTTCCTCTGGAAATGGCAGGGTGCTCTGCAGCAGCGCTTGCTTACCCTGGAATCTGCCCCCCCCACCCCTCATCCCCGAAGCCCAGCTACTGAGCCTTTGTGGGCACACTGGTTGCTTCAGGCTCTGTAGAGAGCATAGTCTGAGTGGCACCCAGAGAAGTGTGCAGCCTCACAGATCTGGAGGCTGACGTCAGGATGTAGGCCAGCATGCTCAGTGAGGGAAGGGTCAGGCTGTGGCCAAGCAGGAATCTAAATTCTGGGCTGGGTGTTCTCTGGCTCGCCCTCCTGCAGTTGTTGCAATCTATGTAGGTGATGCTGCTTAACATCCCAGCACCTCTGCCTGCCTTGTGTGACCTGACAAGTCTCTCTTAAAAGGACACTTGTCATCTACTATGACTGGCATCTTCAAATACCTTAATTCCAAAGAAGATCACAGTTGTGGTTTGGGGTATGAACTCTGTTGGGTTACAGAGCAGTGTGGAAATGTCTTCAGTGGCCTGGCTGTGTTTTGGCCCTGAGTCCTCAGCTTGGACCCCAGGGGACTCTGTTTCAGTTCCTTGTAAACTTGTGTGTTCTTGGGAAAACTCCAGGCCCTGTGATCCCACATGGTAACTCATGGCGTTTCTTGGGACCCCTTAGTGCTCTGCTAAAGTGATTATCAAGATCCCAGTTCTTTCTCAAACCTAGGCGGCCTCCTCATGACCTCAGGCTAACAGAGCACCCCTCCCCTCCCCAGGTCTGCAGTGCCGCTCGGACGCTGAGGATGAGTGCCGCGGGCAGGAGGCTGACGGCAAGAAGATCTGCTGGCAAGCAGCCATCTTCAAAGTGGGGGATGACTGCCGACAGGTGACAGAGCTGGCCTTGTTTAGGCTGGCAGGGCAAGGCACTATCTCCTAGTGACACCAAAGAAGAGCCCCTTATGTTGTGACATGTAACCTTTATGCACTTTATGATTCAGGTGCTCTGGAGGCATCAGAACAAACCCAGAAACCCCTGCTCCCAGGCCCACCCTGCACCATCAGGGACGGCCTCACTCCCACATCCTCAGGGCAATCTTGTGACAGCCCAGCCAGGTGGGCAGTGAGGCCAGACCTCTAGGCTGTCATTTGGCCACAGCCTGCCCTCGTCCCCACTGTGAACCTCGAGGGCGACTAGTTTCTGAGTGGTCCCAGGGCTGAAGAAAGGACCCTGACTGCACCCTGTGCCTTCTCCGGTCCAGGACATGTTAGCTCTGCAGATCATTGACCTCTTCAAGAACATCTTCCAGCTGGTCGGCCTGGACCTCTTTGTTTTTCCCTACCGGGTGGTGGCTACCGCCCCTGGGGTGAGTTCCTGGAGTGTGATAGGCAACGGGGCCAGCACATCACTGCTCCCACCTGACTGTCCCTTCTCCCTCCCTTCCAGTGCGGGGTGATTGAGTGCATACCGGACTGTACCTCCCGAGACCAGCTGGGCCGCCAAACTGACTTCGGCATGTATGACTACTTCACACGCCAGTATGGGGATGAGTCTACCCTGGCCTTCCAGCAGGTAGCTAACCCCACAGCCTCAGCTCACCTCCTCCTGTCTGCCTCTAGTAGGAGCTAAAGCAGTCCCCAAGAGAGGCCTAGAACCGTGGTTGCAGAAAGTGCTGCTGTCTGCTTTCCACACAGCTGTACTCACTGCTGTGAGCTCTGCCTTAGTCACACAGAGCCAGGGTGAGACCACAGCCCTCTCCACACAGGCACGCTACAACTTTATCCGAAGCATGGCTGCCTACAGCCTCCTACTGTTCCTGCTGCAGATCAAGGACAGGCACAATGGCAACATCATGCTGGACAAGAAGGGTCACATCATCCACATCGGTCAGCCAGGCTGTGCCACTCTACCTTCCCTTTGCCCAGCCAGGCCCTAGGGGGCTGGGAACTAGAATGGTAGCCCACACTCTGGGTAGACGGGAAGCTGGTGGAATGCCTCTGCTCTAGCCTGGCATGAGCTCCTCCTCCCCCACTCAGGCCCCTGTAGCTGAGGCCTTCTCTGCTAGAAATAAACCCCCCTGACCTCACTCCTACCCCAGTTACAGGCAGCTTTTTGGGATTTTGCAGACTTTGGCTTCATGTTCGAAAGCTCACCAGGTGGCAACCTTGGCTGGGAACCAGACATCAAGCTGACAGATGAAATGGTGATGATTATGGGGGGCAAGATGGAAGCCACACCCTTCAAGTGGTTCATGGAGATGTGTGTCCGAGGTTATCTGGCTGTGCGGTGAGCCCATGGGCCACATGGAAGGGATGTGAAGGTGGGGAGGAGGGAGTCAGGCTCAGTAGTAGTGAGGGCGGCTCAGCGCTCACATCAGGTGGCTGACTACAGTCAGACGCCTGTTACCCCAGCTCCCCCATCCACTGCCCACACATACATGCATACGCTCAAACACGTGCGCACACATAAAGATAATTTTTTGTTTCAAGACAAGGTCTCACTATGTAGCTCCAGTTGTCCTGGAACTCACTCTGTAGACCAGGCTGGCCTCAAACTCACAGAAATCTGTCTCTACCCCCCAAGTGCTGGGACTAAAGGTGTGTGCCACCACCACCCAGCCGTAAATCTTTAAGAAGTGAAGGGCCGGGGGCTGGAGAGATGGCTCAGAAGTTAAGAGCACTGCCTGCTCTTCCAAAGGTCCTGAGTTCAATTCCCAGCAACCACATGGTGGCTCACAACCATCTGTAATGGGGTCTGGTGCCCTCTTCTGGCCTGCAGGCATACACACAGACAGAATATTGTATACATAATAAATAAATAAATAAATATTTTTAAAAAAAAGAAGAAGTGAAGGGCCTTGCCTTCTAATCACCTAGTCTACCTTTGTGAGCAGCTTCCAATTCTGAACCACCAGCCCCATCCTGCAGTCTCCCACAACTGACCTCATCTGCCAGCACCCTCCAGCCTTGGGTTCCCCCTCTGGACTTCCTGGCCACCCTTTCACTGTAGCCCCCGCACCTCCAAAGCTACATGATAGACTGACATCAACCAGATGGGACATTCCACATGCTACTGTGGTTAAGTCCAACAGAGCATCTTTGAAACCGCAGCTGGAAGCCTGGCATGCTGGGGATAGGGAAGGACACTCAGCCATACAGGCTGCGTGAGCATGGCTGAGGGAGGCAAGCCAAATGGGTGGAAAGTAGAGGTGGATCCTATGATTGGTAGCCAGGTCCCTGCTCAGGCTGGCTTTGTTTCCTACCCTTGCTGTCTCCACAGGCCCTACATGGATGCCGTCGTCTCCCTAGTTACACTCATGTTGGACACAGGCCTGCCCTGTTTCCGAGGCCAGACAATCAAGCTTTTGAAGTAGGTGCCTTGGGGAAGGGCTGTCACTGTGCTGGGGCTCTACCTAGAAACCTTTTGTGTCCTGGGAACCCCAGAGCAGATAGGCTTCCTGGACAGCAAGATGGCCTTGAGCTCCCCAAGTGGCGTAGTAGTTGCTGGAAAGATCAGGGGCCACACTAGGTCACACCAGAAGAAGGGGCCTCAACAGGTTCCCACAAATGCAGCCTTTCATCTCTCCCCAGACACAGATTCAGCCCTAACATGACAGAGCGAGAGGCAGCGAATTTTATCATGAAGGTCATCCAGAACTGTTTCCTCAGCAACAGGCAAGTCACCCACCGGCCCTGAGCCTTGCCAAGGGCAAGCAGGTGGGAAGGGCTCTGAGAGATGAGGCTCCTCACTCTCCTGCTTGGCCTTCCAGGAGCCGAACCTATGACATGATCCAGTACTACCAGAACGATATCCCCTACTGAGGCAGCTGGAACCTCTGCTGCCCCGGAGCAGCCTGGACGTGGAGCTGACAGCAGCACAGAACCTTGTTGAGGAGACTGAACAGTATGCTGTATGTGCAGGTGTGAGAGCACAGGTGTGAGTCTCTGTTTGCACTGGACACATTCCCCACTTGTTCACCTGTCTTACTACATGGGTACATGAAGTATTTTCTTGTGTAAACATGGAAAAAATAAAAAACCCCAAATGTGCTACATTTGCTTTGTTCGCTAGCCTCAAACCTACCTCCCTGTAGTTGAAGCTACCCTTGAATTCCTGGTCCTTTCGAGTCACTCCCGAGCTTAAGGAGTCTGCTTTTGGTTTTGGTAGGATAATCAAACCCAGGGCCTATGCATACTAAGCAAACACCTCAGCCCTAGCTGTGTGTAGCCTCGGCCTGTGACTCATCCCAACAGGCATTCTCTCCAAAGGGAGACGTTCCTAGGATGGTCTTTGTCTCCTTATCTCTGTAGTTTAGTGGTGAGAGTTCTTGCCTTGCCTGACATGCCCAAGGCCCATCCCCAGTAGCCCCCAAATGACAGTCAGTAGGCAGGAATGGAAGCAGAGTCTGGGTGGGAATGAAACTGAGAAAGCAAACAAAAGTAAACCTAGGAGTAGCAGCCCAGTCCTGTAATCCTGGCCACTTCCAGACGCCCTGGCTGTCCTGGAACTCACTCTGTAGACCAGACTGTAAATTATTTGTGAGTGTAGTTTGCGCACTGTGACCATACCTGGTGTTTGGTGAGGGGGCCAGAGAGGGCATCGGACCCCCTGGGACAAGAGTTACAGGATGTTGTCAGACACCTGGTGTAAATACTCTAAGCTGAACCCAGATCCTCTCTAAGAGCAGCAAATGGAAGTTGGGTGATGGTGGCGCACACCTTTAATCCCAGCACTTAGAGGCAGAGGCAGGTGCATCTCTGTGAGTCTGTGAGTTTGAGGACAGCCTGGTCTACAGAGTGAGTTCCAGGCTACCCAGAAAAATCCTAATATATATTGGAGAGAGAGAGAGACAGAGAGAGAGAGAGAGAGAGAGAGAGAGAGAGAGAGAGAGAGAGAGAGCAGCAAATGGATGCTGGAGAGATGACTCGGTGGTTAAGAGCACTGACTGTTCTTCCAGAGGTCCTCTGAGTTCAATTCCCAGCATCCACATGGCAGGTGAAAACACAGCTGTAACTCCAAGATCTGATACCTTCACACAGACATGTATGCAAACACAGCACCAATGCACATAAAATAAAAAGGGTTAGCAAATGCCATTAATCATCTATCTTTCTAGCCCCCACTTAGTTTCCTGAGACAGTTTCTCATTGGCTGGAGCTCCCTAACATGCCCCTGTCTCTACCTCTCCAGCCCTGGGGTCACTGACACAACCACCACATCCAGCTTTTTTTGGGAGGGCAGGGGGTTGGGACAGGGTTTCTCTGTTGATTTTAAGCCTGTCCTGGAGCTCACTCTGTAGACCAGGCTGGCCTGGAACTCACAGAGATCCGCCTGCCTCTGCCTCCCAAGTGCTGGGATTAAAGGTGTTCGCCACCACCGCCAAGCTACATCCAGCTTTTTTGCATGGGTTCTTGGGATCAAACTTCCATCCTTGTGCTTGCAAGACAGCCATACAGCATCACCCCAGCAGAAGAGCTGAAGACTTCAATGGACAGTGTATAGGCTGCTGGGTGCGATTAACCTTAATCACAACAGATGCTTTCTCCATGCTCATCTTCATTGACCATTTTGTCGGGCCATTAAGCATGTTGCCAATAAACTTATCAGAAAAGCTATAATTGTTTAAATGGCGTGGTTATAGTTCAGCATTCACAAATGCTTAGTTCGATCCCCAGAACAGAATAAACCACACCTGGTGGCTCATGTCTGCAATCCAAACACTCAGGAGCCAGAGGCAAGATTATCAGTAGTTCAAGATCACTCAGCTGCATTGTGAGGTCAAAGCTGGAACGACCTGAGACCCCCGCCCCACCAAATAAGTAAGTAGTCTAGAGCTTATATGTACAGGATCAAAATTCAACCCAGATTGATTTCCACTGAGCAGACATTCCTCGTATACACTAGCACGTTTCTCAGGAAGCCCACAGTGGTAAGCACACACAATCCGTGTGCTCAGATGCTGTGAGGAAGTTTGGGTTTGGCGAACTCGAACCTGCCCAGGGGAACCCCAATGTTGCGGGGGATTTGGAGTAATTCCGGGGAAAATAATCCACACACCACGGAGGGAACTTGACAGGCCAGTACTCATCCTGCCCAAAGCTCAGACTCACAGTAGCAAACGACTCCCTAGGGGGTCGGACTGGAGGACAGTCCGGGCACTCAAGCAGCCCAGATGTGGACAGGTATCCCTGAGGACAGGTACCCCTGCGCCCAGGTGACAAGGGGGTCGCTGGGCCCATAGGAACACACAAACTCCACCCCGCCCTTTTCACACAGGTAGGCACCAAGGAGACAGAGGTGCAGCAGGTGGCCCAAGCCGGCATGATGCGCTCTAAGCAGGCAGCAGTCCGCGCGCGCGCAATTCAAGCAAAGGCGACAGCGTATAGCGCAGCCTACGGAATACCGTGTCCGAGCCAAGACTACCCGGGAGCCCCTGACCGACGGTGTCGGGCCTCCTCAGCGCCACGTAGAGCAGCGGCAACGCCAGGAAGCCCAGTGGGAGCAGCAGTAGCGTCTGCAGTGCGCTGAGCGCCCACAACCTGAGAAACCAACAACGAACGCGTGGGTGGTGGCTCCGAGACCCGGAATCCGGACTATCCGGCCACCGCTAGCCACTCACCTGATGCTCCCCAAGCCCGCACCGCCAAACAGCCGATTTTCCTGCAGAGAAAGGGACGCATTCAGCTCTGTGCCAGGAACTAGCCAAGTCTCCCGGAGAAAGCAGGTCACTCGTAGAGTCTGAGTCCCAGCTTCGCCCGCGGGCCCCAGCCCGAGCTCACACAGTCGGCCCTGGCCACCTCCTCCATGAGTGAGCCCGCGCAGTCCTGCACCCGACGAGGCTGCGAGTTCCACCTGCGGGATAGGCACGGAGATGGGCCACCTGGCCCGGCTTTAGCACTGCCCTGCCGTGCTCCCTTGTCCCAACCCTTACGGTTCCGCGCCACCACGCGTAGCCTCCAGCGCAGCCGCTGCCTCCATCACCTTCCCCTGCAGCTCCTGGAGGGTGGCAACAGGGACTCAGGGCGGAGAATGCGGTCCACCGCGGATCGGCGGTGAGGAGAAAGGGTTGAGGCCGCAGAGAGTTAGAAGTGACCGGCTCTCAGAACCGAGAGGCCGCACCTGCAGGACTCCGCTCTGCTCCTGGAAGCTGGCCCAGGCCTCTTCCGTACGCTGCGCCCCCTAGAAGCCAAGGGCCTGGGTGAGCATCGCCAGGACATGCCCTCTCCACGCGTCCCCTCCTCAGAGCCCAGCACCGTTCGCACCTGTCGCAGGTCCTCTGCCTGCATGGTGAATTTGGCCTCCGCCAGCTCCAAATGTTTCTTCGAAAGAATCCAAGTGATATCAAGAACCTGCAGGCCTCGCACACCGCTGTGTCCCTGGGCTTGGTCTCCCCCACTCCCGGGTTTTCAGGTCGGGTGCTCTACCCACAAGAGCGCACGGCCCTGCCCACAGCCACTCCCCGCCCATGGCCCCGCCCAGGCTCCACCCAAATACCTGCAGTGCCGCAAGCTGAGTTCCTAGTCGCTGCTCTGCTCGCTGTTGACTCAACTCTTCTCCTCCATAGTAGAAAAGCTAGGGACAGAGTTTGTGAGTGAATAGTTTATGGGACTTGGGGGCGAGGGCATGACCTGGGACATTCCGTACGTACCTGGCTGGACAGCTCCTCCCACTCTTCCTGCAGCTTCCGATTGTGTTGCTCCTGCGGACAGGGTCCAGGCTGTCTAGACCCCTCCGCTAGCCTCGCCACCCCGGGACCCACCTTTTGTTCTTGCCCTTACCAGGTCCAGCCGGTGCTGCTCCGCGGCCTCCAGTAGCCCACGAGCCCGCTCCGCGCGCTCCCGTGCCGCCTCGCGCGCCTCCCCTCGAATCGCCCGCGACGCTTGACTTCGTCTCCGCTGCAGGCTGCGCGGCGGGGGTGGGGTCAGGGATGAAACTAAGGCGCAGGATCCTACCGCCAGCCTGAGAGTTCCAGACTGAGGTCCCACTACCCAGAGCCGAGGCTGCCAGTAGCCTGCCCCGGGCCCTCGGTGCCCTCGCACCTGCGCTCGCGCTCACGCAGCTCGTCCAGACGCCCGGTGAGGCTCTCACTCTCGGCTTCCAGCCCACGCACCAGCTCCTCCAGCTCCTGCTTCCGCAGGCGGCCGTCGCGGTTGTCCTTCTGCAGCTGCAGCAACTGCTCCAGCGGCTCAACCATAACTCCAGCACTCCGCCCGGACCTCCGCCCGGACCTCCGCCGCCTGAGCGGCCCTGTGGCCCGCGTCACAATGAGCAGCAGGGGGCGCCAGAGCCCGACCCAAGAAAGGCCACGCCCGATCAATTCAGGTATACAATTTTTATCAAAGTGGAACTTGGTGACCCACATCAATAATCCTCTCTCCTGGGGTGTAGGAGACACGAAGGTCAGAAGTTCAAGGTCATCCTTTGCTGCGTAATCGAATTTGAGGCTAGCCAAGGTTACAGTGTGGACCTATATCGGATTGATAACAAGTTTACAAAATTCTAAGTAAAGACTGGACTTGACAGTTCATGCTTGTAATCCCAGAAATCCAGAGACTGAGGCAACAGAATTGATCACCTGGAGTTCAAGCTCAGTATAACTATATAACAAGAAGACTCTGACTGAGAAAAATGAGAGAAACTGAACTACCACAGTAACTAATCATGGAATAAATCAGGTGTACCTCAACTTCGATTCAGAGCAAGGAAATAGGGTTTTGAGAAAACGTTTAAAATTAAGTTCCTTTTAATTTGGCTAGTCTGTAGCGCAGGTTGCATCTTGTTTCTGTGTCCAAAGGCTTGGACCACCATCCCTGGCTAAAAATTGGCAGAAGAAAAGCACTGCACTATGTTTAAAAGGTGAAAGTTGAGGCAAGATAGAGAAACAAAATTAGGACACGGGAAATGAAAGGAGCCACCACCCCATCCTGGAGCCCCTCACCAGCGTCTACATTTGCTGTGGACGTGGACACACGAATAATAAGCGTTCCTTCACAGACACTGGATGCTAGCATTGCAATGAACTAGGCTCAAGGTCTGAATGTGTGAGCCCTTGCATAGAGCATCACCACACACGCACACATGAGCACACACCCCCGCCTGCCTGCGCACATGCAGCATTGCTACTAACTTTCCATCCCTGTCTTACGGGCAGTAATCCTATCAGGAACCCTCTGAAAGCTCCCTGTCATCTCAGATTTCAGGCTCCTTGGCCAGCCTCAAAACCTACCTGTTAGCATCGAAAAGAATAACAAGGGACAAGTCCCACAAGAGACTCCCAATCTCTAGTGTGAATTCTAATTGGTCTTAATAATAAAAACCCTGAGTCAGATATCGGAATAAATGCTGAAAGATCAGAGAAGTAAAGGAGTTCGCCACTAGAGAGACCTTTTACCTCTACCAAATCCTCAGATCAAAGGGAACAAGATCCTCTCTCTACGAATCCTCAGACTGAATGGGTTGAGCTTTGGTCTCCTTCGGCCTTATACTCCTCTCTCTGCCCAGCCACATCACTCCTATCTCCACCTTCCTAGTGGGATTAAAGGCGCGAGACCCCAAGTGCTGGGATCACCTTTGTGTGAGCCCTGTTTCTCTTTTAGATTGGATCAATTCCATGTAGCCCAGGGTGGCCTTGAACTAATAGAGATCCTTCTGCCTCTGTCTCTGTACTATGATCAAGGCGTGTGCCACCACGGCCTGGCCTCGATGGCCTCTAGTGGCTTAGCTCTGCACTCTGATCTTCAGGCAAGCTCTGTTTGTTAGATTACAGACTATCACCACACACACCCACACTTGCCTGTGTCTTGCTTCTCTGAGGAGTCCACACCTTTGCTTCTGGGATGAGCCATTTCTTCTGAGGGTCTCACCGTCTCTTAACCCTCATACTTAAAGTCTGTATTATCTTAGGCTAAGACATGCTCAGCAGACAAGCCCAGGAAGCTCAGTTCAGTCTATAGAAATAGCGCGAAAGGAGAGAACTCCGAAGGTCTCCTGTCTTAGTACTCAGGCATCTGTACTGGCCTGTTATTGGGGTCCTGACAGCATACGTCCTCAGCTGCAGCCACGGAGAGCACCTCCTGTGCACGTTCACGGTGCTCCCTTTTAAAAGGTGGGCCTTGCTTACCTCCCATCTCTCTCTCTCTCTCTCTCTCTCTCTCTCTCTCTCTCTCTCTCTCTCTCTCTCTCTCTCTCTCTCTCTCTCTCTCTCTCTGTTCCTCATGTGCACAGGGACTGGTCTCTGCCCCGTCTCTCCTCTCTTCCAATAATCCCATGTGAGTCCTGTTGTATGGTGTGACTTCTCTTCGCAGGGTTTTAAAAAACAACACTCTAACCTGTACACATGGAGGCTATGGCGTAAGTGTGCCACCCCCAACATCAAAGACACACAAAAATATTAAGTTCCATTTTATTTATGTTTATGGATGTTTTACCAACATGCCCATGCATCATGTGCATGCAGTGCCTGTGGCGGCCAGAAGAGGGCATCAGATCTCCTAAAATGACTTATACATTGTTTTGAGTGGTGGGTGCTGGGAATGTAACCAACTCCTCTGGGAAAGGACTCATAACTGCTGAGCCATCTCCCCAGTCCCCAAAATGTTTAGTAAAACCTTGAGTCCGCTTTACATTGACCAACCGTTCAATACTATTCTGTGTCCAAGCACGGACACAGAGTCTATGGCCTAAGGTCCCTAAAAGCTAATGGCAGCTCCTCAGGCTGCCCTAGGCAGAGAGCAGTGCCTCGTCCCCACCTCCCTTGACAGAAGCTACACGAAATGACAGCAACTAAGGACTTGGCTGGCTGACCTTTGTCCACAACCTAGGAAACTTTGGCCTTTTCCTGGCTGCAGATTCAGGACACAGACAGGCTGTGAAGTGCTGCTCTTTGCTGGCCAGATCTCCTGGACCCAGCCTCAGTTGGGGAGTGAAGAATAGCCCTGACCTGAGGGTTTCTTCCTGCTACCTAGGGACCATCTCCTGACAGTGGGTCAGTGCTCCCGTGGATACTACGTACTATGCATGAGGCTGTAGTTGCTAGGGAAATGGTTAACGTTCACCCTCCTAACAGGACACTCACATGTTTGCTCTCTGGACATTTCCTCAGGGCTCTCTCATGCCTTCTCCACCCCTCACCCAAAGTCCAAAATGATATCTCCACTATGACAAACATTTTGGTCCAGCCACCCCACTGTTCAGCTCCTCTAGGATGCCCTGGGCCGGTTTCTGCAGAGCCTGCACAGCCCAGGCCTCCCTTTGCTGGTCCTGTTCTGATGCCTCCAGCCTTATGCAGTCTTTACACTAGCCTGCCCCCAATTCCTATTACAAACTACAGCCTATCCCCCAAACTTCTCCCTTATGAGTGGGAAGCCCCCTGCCTCAGCCCAGTGTGACTTGGCTACTTTTTGCCCAACACTGAGAGATCTATTTGGCCCCACGAAGAAGGAGCAGGCTTGAGGGGCATGGTTTTGAGGACAGTGCGAGCTGCTTGGGTCACCCACTTACCACTTCCACCACCACAGCTTCAGACTGGGTCACTCCCAACTCCCCAAGGTCTGTTTTTTGTTGTTATTTTGTTTTTTGAGACAGGGTTTCTCTGTGACAGCTTTAGCTGCCCTGGAACTAGCTCTGTAGATCAGGCTGGCATGGAACTCACAGAGATCCGCCTGCCTCTGCCTCCCAAGTACTAGGATTAAAGGCGTGCGCCACCACCACCCAGCTAAAAGTTCACTTAAAAAAAAAAGGAATATGCCATACTGACATGAACTCAAAACCAGCTCAGGTCAACTGACCTCCCTACTTTTGTGCCTGGACATAACCAGAGTACGGGCCAGGTGTGCCTTTAATCCCTGCTGGCAGGCAGGTCTGCAGTCAATTCCAAGCCAGCCTCTCTCATAAAACATCCTGAGTATGACTGCACAGAATCCAAATTTGATAGTCATATAATGAGAAATCCATTGCTGGAGGGTCCTAGGTTTGTTAACAGGTTGCTAGGTGTATTATTCAGAGATATGTGTATATTCTACATGCAAGTAAATCATCCAGGCTGCCAAATATATTATTATTATAATATACAAATATGTATATTGTACATACAGATCAAACTACATGGAGCCCCAGGCTGCTTGCTGTGATGGTTGGAACAGGTATGGCCCCCACAGACTCATGTGTGTGAATGCTTGGCCTATAGGGAGGGGCACTGTTTGGAGGTGTGGCATTGTTGAGGTAGGTATGGCCTCAGAGGAAATGTGTCCCTGTGGGGGTGGGCTTTGAGGTCTCTTATGCTCAAGCTATGCCCTACTAAGGGAGAGTTCACTTTCTGTTGCCTGCGGATCAAGATGTGGAACCCTCAGGTACCCCTCCTGCAGCTGTCTTGCTTCCGCCATGATGATGATGCATTAAACCTCTGAACTGTATGGCAGCCCTGGTAAAATGTTTTCCTTTGTGAGAATCACCGGAGTCGTGGTGTATCTTCCCAGCAATGGAGTCCTGACTCAAGAGCACTGGCTAAGGCAGGGGTGCACTGCAAAGTTACCAGATATACAGGCTGGTGGCAGCTCGTGTACTCCAGAGTTGCCAGGCTGCCCATCTAGAAGCAAAGACCAGGCAGAGTAGGAGCAAGTGTCCTGGACTCCTCTGGGCTAGCTTGCATATACTACTTTCGGACATGGAAATCAGCAACGATGGCTCCTTGGTGCTGCCTAAACGCTCATCCAGTGACACCCTTTGGGGTGATCAGCTTTGTTACCTGTGGTCAGAGAGCAGAACTGAAATTAACAGACTGACCTCAAAATTATATGGGGCTATTTTTCTAAATGTGCTGGCCAGCAGCTGAGACAATGACAGGATACAACTCTTAGCAACACTCAGGGTTTCCTCACAAGCCTTTCTGTATTTTCAGGGACTACAGCCCCCAGGCCAGGCTCATGCACACAGAACAGGGCCTTCTGGATTCTTACCCTATTCAGAAGAACCAGTCCTACCTCTCCCCTCCCCCTCCCAACAAGTCTGGTGTTTTGTGTGTGTGTGTGTGTGTTTTCCCTTTGTTTTGTTTATCAGGACAGGGTTTTTCTGTGTAATAGTCCTGGCTGTCCTGAAGCTCACTTTGGAGACCAGGCTGGCCTCAAACTCAGAGATTCACCTTCCTCTGCCTCCCAAGTGCTGGGATTAAAAGCATGAGCCACCACCGCTGGCCTTGTCTGGTTTCTATAAAACAGCATACATCAGGTACCCTGAGCCTGACCGCTGTCCTTGCCTGCACCTGTCCTCACTCAGCCTGACCACAAACCCAGTTCCATTCCCTCCAGCGGCTCCTGCCTCCCTCAGGCCACAGCTGGAAAGAGCCTCAAAGACCAGACCATGTGAGTTAAAGTCTCATATGTGCCCATACATTCCTACTCAGATTCTGAAAAAATAGAATAGACCACCACATGTGACCTAACAGCCTGTGTAGCAATCATTGCTGTCAATGTTAATAGTCTGTAGGTGGTGGTACAGATTACTTGCACTAAATACAGAGAACAAGACATCAGAAGTTCCCTTTTGGGGTTATGGAAATGGGAAGTGGAAAAGTGTTGAGGACTCAAGTCCGAATCCTGGGAACCCACATAAAGCCAGATATTGGGGGCTAGCTCTGAGGTTAAAAGCACCAACTCTTCTCCCAAAGGACCAGGGCTCAATTCCCAGCATCCACATGACAGTTTACAACTGTCTGTAATTCTAGTTCCAAGGGACTCAACACCCCCACACAGACATACATGCAGGCAAAACAATAATATTCGTAAGAATAAATAAAACTAAAAAAAAGGGTGGGAAGTCAGACATTGTAGCATTTGTCTCAGGTCCCAGGACTCCTATGGGAAATTGGGAGGAATCCCTAGAAGACAGGCTGGTGTACAGCAGACACACACACAGACAATCCCAACACATGGGGGGAAGAGACTCGCTTGGGTGACATGGAAACCTATGAAGAGCAATTCTTGTCAGGGATGCTGGCACAAACCTTTAATCCCAGCACTCAGGAGGCAGGAGCAGTCAGCTGTCTCCCAGGCCAGTTTGGTTACAGCGAGTATCAACAAAAAAAGGGATTCTACACCACAAGCACAGCCCCACCCAAGGGACACTGCTGCTTCCTTCAGCTTTGCACCCTCCTGTTACCAGACAGGAGGAAATCAGCCTGAAGACTGCATGTGTGTCTGTATGAAGGTGTTAGACCCCTGGAACCAGAATTAGTTTTTAGCTGCCATGTAGGTGCTGGAAATTGAACCTGGGTTTTTGGAAGTCAGTGGTCTTAATTGCAGAGTCATTTCTACAACTCCATAAATTAGTTTGTGTAGCCTGGCAGTCTTTGAATTCAGAGATCCCCGCCTGCCTCTGCCTCCTGAGTGCTGGGATTAAAGGTGTAAGCCATACAACCTGCAGGAACTTGACCTTCATCACTAATGTAGGCATGAGCCAAGGACACCCTAGTGAGAGAACTTGTCTTAACTGGATTCAACCATGCTCAGAACCACAGTACTTTAAAATCTTCAGAAATTTGAGCTAGAGAGAAGGCTCACTTGTTATTTTGCAGGGAGCCTAGTTTAGTTCCTAGAACCCACGTGGCAGCCCATAACTCCAATTCCACATTAGGTGCAGACCCTGTGGGCACTGACACTGTAAATGGAAATTAGCCTGTTCTGAAGACCTGAGCCATTCTCACCACTAAGTAGTCCCTTTAGGGGCACAGAAGTCAATCTGAGGACACCAATCACATATAGCACACCCACATACATGTAAGTAGACATACACATAAAAATTAACTTAGCTGGGTGTCTGGGTGTGGGGGCGTCTTTAATCTCAGCCTTCAGGAGCAGTAAGAGTCAGGTTGTGTTGTTTTTTTCCTTTTTTGTTTTGCAAAGCAGAATTGCTCTGTGTAGCTTTGCAGCCTGTCCTGGAATTCACTCTGTAGATCAGGCTGGCCTCGAACTTGAGATTCACCTGCCTCTGCCTCCCAAGCAAAGAGTCGGGCTATTTAATGTTCACAAATCTATCTTTTGAGCCATCCCATCTTGCAGGTGCACACAGGGGAGTTTGAACCCAGCATCCTGGCACAACCTGGGGAAACTGCTCTACCACAAACCCAGCCCTTTAAGAGAATCAAGTCTTCAGCTTACCAGACTCCGTGCAGCAGCACTAGCTCTAGAAATGACCCACGAGGGCTCATCTTTCCCAGCCTTTTCTTAGCTATAACTGTGCTCCTGGGCACTGGTCACCCCTCACCCCAGCCACTCCACCAGATCTGCTTTCTGGACAGCCTTTATTAACTTAAGTCAGTATTGTTCTGACCATGCTCACATCTAAAGGCAATCACCCTCCCTCCATCGTTCACCCAAGACCCTGCTCTCCTAAGACCTTGTCACTCTGCTGGAGGGGACAGCCACAAGACAGACACCAGTTTTCAATCAAGCTTTTAATGAAAAGATCATAAAATAACAGTTTCTCAACACTGTACATTAAGACTGCACGCTTTTGAATGGAGAGATCAGTCATGGATAAATCACTCTGACACTGGAGGGCTGCACA